>NW_020897721.1:5408614-5593103 GCF_003984885.1 Neopelma chrysocephalum
GCGCTTCTCCGCCAACCTCTCGTGGCTGTTCCCGGA
Source organism: Neopelma chrysocephalum (assembly GCF_003984885.1). Lineage (NCBI taxonomy): Eukaryota > Metazoa > Chordata > Aves > Passeriformes > Pipridae > Neopelma > Neopelma chrysocephalum. The sequence continues at coordinate 5,408,651 of NW_020897721.1, forward strand.
GCTCCCGGCGCTGCCGGCGCGGCTGGAAGCGGCGGCGGCCGCCGGGTTCGGGGCGGCGGAGGCGGCGTGGCCGGCGGGCTGCCCGGCCCAGGCGCTGCGGGCCGCGGCGGAGCGGGCGGGGGTGCGGATCGCCCTCCTCAACACGCCCCCCGGTACGGCCGCGTCCCCCCGGGTGCGCGGGGCGGAGAAGACCCTCCGCTGACCCCGCCGTTCTCTCCCAGGGGACCCGGAGGCGGGCGAGCTGGGGCTGGCGGCCGTGCCCGGGCGGGAGGCCGCGTTCCGGGAGGGCCTGGCGGCGGCCGTGCAGTACGCCAGGGCGGTGGGCTGCCACAGGTAGGTGCCGGCCGGGACCCCGCGCCGGCCGCCGCGGGATTCCTGTGCCGCCCTCCTGCTCCAGCTCGTCGCCCGAGCGGGGCTCGCCCTTTGCCCCGCGGCGCCTCCAGCCGCCGGCTCACGGAGCCTCTCCCAGGCAGCGTCTCCTGCTCGGCTACATCGGGCGGGAGCCGGCGCGGTGCAGACCCCCATGTGCAGACCCCCATGTGCGGGGCCCGGCCTCAGTGTCCTCTCTGGGAGCTGCCAGGCACTCGTCTGACCCTTCCCTTCCCCACCTCCGCACAACAGTCCCCAGGATAATCCTCCCTTTTTCCTCCCCACTTACACCAGTCGTTGCCCCTGGGACACTACAACAGTTGCTTTATTGAGGCCACGCTGCCTGGAGGCAGCAGAGACACCGTAAGAGATGCAATTAGCCTGGCACACTTCCCTTCAGAAAACCAACGGGGCCCTTTTATTGCATTTACTTTGCATCATTCTTTCCTGTTGAAACTCAGTCCAAAGCCCCGTGGATGGCAAGGACCGGGTTGGCCAGAGGCTGCCCAGCCCCCTGTTTGTACAGGCGGAGTGAAAAGGTTTTTTTTTCCACTGTTCACCTTTCCCCAGCAGTGGCTGAAGAGCCTTGCTCTTGCCTGGCCTTTGAGCTCTTCACAGCAGGGCAGTCCAGCATGGGCCCCTGTCCCCTCCCTGCTCACAGCCAGCGAGCAGTGAGACCACATGTCCAGCCTGCCCCTGGCAGAGGCAACATGCCAGCTGCCCCTGTGCTGGCCTTGAGGCAGCACTAGGAGCAAAACCAACCAACCTCAGGGTGAAAGAGCTGGAAGCAGCTGGTGAAAGAGGGAAGAATCAAGGTCTGAGATTTGTCAGGCAAAAGGTTCAAAGTCAGCCCTCTGTGTATTGAGGCAGAATAGCGTATATTGCTGCCAGTGGCTGATCTCTCTGTGTCTCTAGGATCCATGTGATGGCTGGGCGGGTTCCCCTGGGTGCAGACCGGGCTGCAATGGCAGGTGAGATGGAAACCACCTTCATTGAGAATCTCAGATATGCTGCTGACCTCCTGGCCCAGGTAAGTGAGGAACGTGTCCTGCTCTGGGGGTGCAGCTCTTAGGGTACCCAGGAACACCCCAGCAGCCTGGCATAGGGAAGTTGTGCTCCACAGGGTGACATTACTGTGTTACAGGAAAACATGATTGGACTGGTGGAGCCTATTAACAACCGCATCACTGACCCTCGCTACTATCTGAACACCCCGCACCAAGGTAAGGCAGACATCTAGAGACTCCTTCAGAGGAAGAGAAGGATCCCCAAAGTCTGAAAGGCTGGAGGTTGCCTTACCAGCCCAGAGATGCTGAGGGAGCTCAGTTGATGAAGGGGAGTCTCAGGGCTTGGTGAAGCTTCCACCCTGGGGGCAATGGTCTCTCATTTCTTGCACCCTTAGCTGCTGCCATCCTGGAAAAGGTGGGACGGCCCAACCTGAAGCTACAGCTGGTGAGTCAGCAGCACTGAAGATCTCCACGGTCCACCCTCCACCAGGGAATTTTGCACAGGCCCACAGGGGAGTTCTAGGGGCTGTGGGCTTGTTATCCTCTCCTGAGGACATGGAGAGAGAGAGAGACAGGGCCTGTAGCACAGCTCACAGGTGAACAGCTGCATCCTCTCTCTTCCTCTCTCCCTCCCAGGACCTCTTTCACTGCCAGATCATGGATGGCAATTTGTCACGCAACCTGGACACGTACTTCCCACTCATTGGTAACGCCCTGCACCCAGACCGGCTCCTCTGTGGCCATGGAGCAGGAGTGGCTTTGAGATGGAGCCCTCCTGCCCCAGGCTCTGCTGTGGCTGGCTGGGGGCATGGGGCTGCTCTTGGGTCAGCTTGTCTTATGCCCAAAGAAGGCTCGAGGTAGGGCTGCCTTGGGCACGGCCTCTCCCATTTCCTCTCCAGGTCATATCCAGATCGCACAGGTGCCAGGGCGGCACGAGCCCGACAGCCCTGGGGAGCTGAACTTCCCCTACATTTTCGAGCTCCTGGAGTCCCTTGGCTACACTGGCTATGTGGGGTGCGAGTATGCTCCCAAAGGTGAGTGGGCCTGCAGGTCTGAGCCAAGCACGGACCAGCTGGCTGGGTACTGTGCAAAAACAGGCAGATCCTGGGGGGTGGCAGATAGTGGGTGTCAGAGTCCCTACCTGGGAATGAGAGCTCTGTCCTGAACAGAGGCTACTTCAGCTTCTCCAGCTGCAGCAGGAAACCTTGTCTGTCACTGCAGGAGACACCCTGGAAGGTCTGGGCTGGCTGCGCTCCTACTGGGAGAGCCGAGGGCTGCAGCATGGTGGGACCAGCAAGACAGCCGAGTAAAACTAGAAAACCATGGGAATAAAAGACAAAGCAATGGCTTAACAGAGGAGCACGTGTCTTGTCTAGGACTGAGGTGGGATGATTCCTAGAGTGGCTTTAGGAGCATCTATGTCATATTTCCCTTCCCCAGGCCCTACTGGGTCAGCCCAAGCAGTTGGACCTCCATCTACACAAGTGCTGTCTGTAGCATGTTGTATTTAGGGATGGCTCAGGCACCGCTGTAAGTGACTTCAGGTACATAGAGAACCTTCACTGCCAGGCTGCAGGGGTGTCCAGGGAGAGGCTTCCAGTCTCCCCCACTAAGGGGAGCATTCAATCCTGGGGAAGGGTGTGAGCTTTCTCAGTCCAGCTCCAGCTGGCACCTAGAGTTGTGGGAATAAATGCTCTGAGCTTTCAGGCACTGCAGTTATCAAGGCTGTTGCCAGTGCCCAGCACTGACTGCAGTAGGGGAGGAAGTGAAGCAAGAAACACCCTCGCAGGCTGCATGAACCGAGGGAACAGGCTGGAGGCTGAGTATCCTGCTGCTCCTGCTCTGGAACAAGTAGGAAACTCCGGTGCAAACCCAGCCAGGGTTGCTCTGCATCCCCTACAGGAGGCGTTCCACATCCTAGCCTAGAGCAACTGAGCAGGGATCTGATTCAGTTTATTTCACAGATACACCAATGGCTTAAATGTACACCTCCATAAAACCTTTGTATGGTCCAGTTCACCTTTCCTGTCCCATCCAGTGCTCTCCCGAGGAAGACAAAGGGCCAGAAGCAGTCAGCCTCACTGCCTGGAGCCCTGAAGTCCAGGAGTCTTTCCTCACAAAGCCCAGAGTGCTGTGTGTGCTCCTCCATGCCTCCCCAGCAGGCAGAACTCACCTGCAGACGCCAAAGCCATGTCCCTGAGAGTCGCTCTGCTTCAGCCAGGCCACAGCGGCCAAGCTCCTGCCCTTGTGGTTCGGTTCAAGGTCGTTCAGTATCAAACCCACCGAAAACAGCACGTGAGGGCCACGCCAGCCCACCAGGCTCCTCAGTTCAGTAGCCATGTGTGCCACTGGCAGCACTGCCTGCAGTGCCCAAGCACAGGTCCCCTCACAGACCTGCTCTTCCCCATCGCCACCCGTGGCACAGCCGTGCTGAGGTCTGGCACGTGTGTTGCACCAAGGAAATGGGTGCCAGTGCTAGAGCAGGCCCGTCCAGAGGTTGAAGCAGGCAGTGTTGATAACTGACTCGAGGTGGTGATATGTTGACACAAGCTGTGGCAGAGGACTCTCGCTGTTCTGGGGCTGCACTGGGAACGGCTCCCGGAAAACCACGGTGAGGCTCTGCCGAGAGGGAGGAGAGGGTCAGGGGACAGGATTCAAACAAGCACTGTGCAGTCCCTAGTCCATGTGTGTGAGCACTTTTTTTTGGCAGTTTTAGGCAAATACTAGGAGAAGTCCCAAAATGCCAATGGCACTAAGCTAATGCCTTCTCCTGTGACAGAGCATGTTTGAGCCTCCTCCCAATTCTTCTGGTGGAAATTAGGTGCGAGCACTTGCCCACTCAGTCCCTGCTCTCATGCATCTGCAGTTATACCAACCCCAGCAGCAGCCTCAGGAGAGGGAAACCCACTGACTCCACATAATAAGGGGCTTTCAGGGAAATTGGAGGGAAATTTCTTCTTCTAAGGCAAAGAGTAGGAGTGCAACTAATGGAGAAGGGGAGGAGATTAAACGTAATAACTGCAATCCTAAAAATAAGTGCTGCCTGCTCCATTCTGATTAGTGACTGCACTGACAAGGCAGGGCAATGGCAGAGGGAAGCAGGGAACAAGGTTCAGAAGAAGAGGTTGCAGGACCTGAAGCAGAAGAAGCCTGTGAGTGACTCAGTGCACTCAGATCAGCATCATGGAGGCACGACACAGGGACTGGACGTTCTCCAGAGCTGAAATGCAGCACAGTTAGTAGCCAGGGTCCCTAATGAACTGGTAAAGCCATGAGAAGAGCTGGGTAACTACAGAACAGAAAACACACCACCATCATTTAAGAGGGAAAAGAAAGCTATTTGTGAACCCAACTCCAACAGTGTGCAAGGCTTCAGAGCAGGCTGGGAGAGAAAGAACCGTGAGGGAAATGCAGCTCAGTGTTACCAAAGTGATGTGCTAACGCTAAATTTCTCTTTGATAAGGTAATATTTCTAGACAAAGGAATCATGGTACATCTTATCTAAGCTTCAGGAAGGATTTGATGTGGTGCCACATGGGAAATTTAGGTAAGCTGAAAAGATAGGAATTAGCTGAAATTATAAGGTGAGGATGGCAGTGCTGAAAGGGGAAATAGCAGGCTGGAGAGAGGTTACAAAGGGAGTTCCTCCAGGACAGGCTTTGGGACTCACGTTGCCTTGTACTTTAATGAGTCTGGTACAAAGATGAGGAATGTGCTGATAAAATTTGAGGCACTAATAGAAAAGAGGATTGGGATAATGCAAAAAAAAAAAAAAAAAAAAAGCCTGAGAGAGTTTTGAGAGGCCACAGGAATGGGATCAATGCTAAGCACAAAATACAGTGTGAGGAACACAAAGGATTTCTGTTACAAGATGGGAGTCACTAGGAGAGGGGATGGAGGGTCTGGGTGTATGATATTGATGATCACAAGGTGACACTATGACCATTAGGTGGCAGGAGGCACTGAGCAGCCTTCCAGCAGGCACCACCTCTTCTGTCTCCCCTACCTGCTTTTGAGATGCAGCATGATTTATTTACAAAGGGATCAGTTATGGTGCATTCTCTGCAAAAGCCTCACTGTGGACAGAAGCCTCTTGTAGATGCCCTGCTCTCACATGGAGCTGCCTTCCCTGTGACCCATCCTGCACTCTGCCTGGGAGCACAGCTGAAAGAAAAGTATTTTTGCCCTCAAGTCCAGTGAAGGCAAAGGTCCTTGCAGGTTTATTGGGACCCTCACAGAGCAGGTTCCCTTCCCTTCTGCCCAGGTAGGAACAGCCCACAGCACTGGTGAACTCTCCCAGCCAGACCCAGTGTGATCTGGCTTGGACTGAAAACAGAAGGACTCTTTAGCCTGAATAGAGACAGCTGAGAGAATGATCCAAAAGCAACCCTGTGAAGGGAAAGAGGATCAAGTGCTCCCTGTGTTCTAATACAAGAACAAAAGGGCATGACATGGAAAGAACAGTAGGAGCTTCAAAAACAAGCCAAAGAGTTCACCTAGATTACAACTGCCTCGTGGAGCTGCAAGCCAGGGGAAATCATGGATGCAAGAAATTAACCAAAGGAAAGCTGTGGAGGGCTATTAAATAATTGAAAAGGACACTTCTAGCTCAGGATGGGCCTGAGCTACAGATTTTCAGATGGTGGGAAAGTATTTAAGGGAGGTGTTACAAGGTTCTCGTGCACACCTGCCCTTGGCCACTGCTGGATCAATCTAGACAGATTCTTGGCCTGAGCCAACATAGCTGGTCTTCTGTTCCCAAGTACTTACCGTCTTTCCTGAATGAGAATCGAGAAACACAAGGACGAAGCAGTCCGTGAACTTCTGGTTGAGCACGACCTGTCAGGAGAGTCACAGCACACGTTAGAAAGGAGACAGAGACCCCAGGGCAGGGACACAGGGAGAGAGGCTGCAGGTGGGTGACGGGCTGTCTCCTACCAGATACTGGGTGCCAGTTTCAGCATTGTGGAAGTGCCGACAGCTCTGGGGAAAGCGGCTCAACAGCACTTTGATGAGGCTCTGGTACCAGGAGACTGTCATGGTGAGGAAGCATTCCTGCAGGCATGGAAAAGGCCTGATTTCAGCTTTACTCTAGCCATAGCAGCAGCAGCCATAATGCTACAGCAGCCTTCACACCCCGAATCAGATGCATTCCTCACAGCCCACTGAGCCATGCTGACCAACAGCTATGCACTCTCCAAGGACAGGTCCATGCAGTCTCCCCCTCCCCGGCCAGCTAGGAGCTACGTTCCTGCCTCTACCTTCCCACCAAGCAGGAAGAGACATGTCCTGCAGGCCCTTCACCTGTCACCCCACTCCATCCCGAGCAGAACAGCAGCTGCTGTGCACTGTGACTCCATCCCTGCTGCTCACCAGCTGGGGGTCGACATCCGCAATGGATTTCCCATGCACGGCATCGAGCAGCTCCTCCAGCTCCACCAGCGAGAGCTTGCCCAGCTTCAGCTTGTCGGACGCCAGAGGCTCCAGAAGGAAGAGGCGCTTCCAGAGATTGTCCCTGCGGCAGTGACACTTGGCCAGCTGCACCATGCTGCTGAGCTGCTTCTGGGCTGAGGCCACCTCAGAGGCCAGCAAGGGGAAGAGCGGCGAGGTGTAGAAGAGCCCTGGCCCCAGTTTGACCTGTGTGCCCCCCGCGTAGAACTCGCTGCTGTCCTCCACGTCCTGCCACAGCTCCCGCTCTGCTGGCAGCTGCCGTCCCAGGCTTGTCTCTGGCTCCGCTGCCTCCCAGGCTGCCCGGCCCACCACAGGCTCCAGCACTTCTCGCTGCAAGCGCGGCAGCTTCTTGAAGCGTCGCATGTCGGCCGTGAGCCGGGGAAAGAGCTCCCGCTGGCTGGTCATGATGACGTAGAAACGCAAACTGAGGGCAAGGAGACACTTGTGACCTGGGGAAGGGCTGCTCCCCTCTCAGCTGCACTGCAAAGGAACCACAGGCCTCTCTGTCCCTGCCAGAAAGGCTGCTTCTCTGCCCAGACAGACACCACGTTGCCCAGGTCCCCACAGTGATCCTCCCCCAACACCAACAACCCTGCGTTGTCCCAGACAGAACCAGTCCCTCCCAGGGCCCTCCTCCCCAGCCAGGAAGCTTTGGTGTCCTGGGCCCCCAGTGCTCACCGGAGCATGCGTCTCTCTGCCTCACTCTGCTCCTCAAATGGTGCTGCACTGTGACACACCAGGAGGGACACATCAAAGTCATCGTGATGACGCAGACCTTCAGAGTCCTTGTAGGAGCCCGAGCTGGGAGCAAAAGCACATCAAGATGAAGGGAACGTCACTTCATTACCCCAGAGCTCTTGGTCACAACAGAACTACTGGGCATGGGGAATTCCACACAGCAGGACTCCTCAGAAGTGCTGTGGGAAATATTAAATGCACGAGCACACACGCACACCCCCCCATCTCAAAAGAGCTGGTCAGAACTGCTCTCTGGCACGGTGCAGAACAGTCAGCTTTGCTGGCACCTTGAGGCAGTGTCCCCAGGACTGGCAGGTTGCCACCAATCTCCAGCAGCTCCAGGAACCTGCAGCAGACGCACTCACCTGTTCCAAATAGAGACCAGTGCATACTCGTTCTGCTCTGTGCCTGGTGTTCCCTTCTTGCTGTCGCTGCCCGTGGCAGGTCGGGCCATGCGCAGGGGTTTCATGTGGTAGGTGTTGGCGTGGTCAGCGATGTAGTTGTACAGCTGGTGTGCAGTGATCATGTTGGTGGGCAGGGCCAGCGTGCCTGGTGGAAAAACACACTGTTGTCACAGGACACACTCCGTGCCTCTTACCTGGGCAGAGCAGTGTCCTGCAAACTACTCCATGGGACAGAGCAACCCACCTCCCACAACAAGGCAGCAAGGACTTCCCCTGCAGCTTGGCCCCTCATGTCACCCTCACCCTGTCATCTCCCTGAATACTCCAAGGGTCAGGTTTATTTGGAAACCTTTTGCCAAGTTATGGGCTGGCGATCAATCCCAAGTCGATCACGTTTTGAACTACATACCTTGGAAAACGTGGTTACGGCCAAATTTGGGGATATCGGGGTGGTGGGCAATGAAATCCTCCAGGAAGCTGGTGAGATGGTAGCCTTGGCGGAGGGTCATGTGGGAGCCCAGCAGATACTGATGGACTATACGCAAGTGGAAGTCGTAGCTGAAGGAATGCACGTGCATGAGGTCCCGCACCTTGTCACACTCCTCTGTGAAGAGCATAGAGAGCTGTGGAGGAACAGGGAGTCAAGGCAGGAATGTTACCAGGCACTTCACAACCTCCTGCGAAGCCCTGCTGACCACAAAGCATTGCAGAGCCAGTGCAGCTGCCCCAGCTCAGAGCAGGATGCAGCCCAGAAGCCGAGTGCACAGTGCAAACAGCAGACCTGCAGGACTGGCCCCACAGGATCCAGCTTGGTGGCTCCTTCCACACCTGACTCCACTCCTGGTCTCCAGTGGCAGCACAGACTAATTGGCACTGCCTCCCTTTTGACTTAAGGTTCATCCCTGCCTTGAGCTGAAAGCCACATGGCTGTGGAGGAAGACACAGCCTCCTTTCAGCTGAGCACTGCTCTGCACTGCCTGATCCCCAAGGGGTACAGGACACACCAGGGCTGAAGCCCCAGCAAGTTCTGGAGCTACAGGCAAAGACCAACTCCCTGAACGTCCCTTGAGAGCAGGAGGCAGCACAGGGGCCTCTGTGGAGTGGCTGGACCCAGAGATGGGCAAGAGTAGCTAATGCCAGTTATGTTCACAGATCCCTGTTCCCATTTCACTTCTTTCTTGTTTCAAGGGAAGCAGAGAGCTTCTGGCTTTCCATGCACTGACTTTCCCTGGAGCAGTCATCTTTGCCAGAATGGCTCCTATTCCTGCCCAGTCTGCTCTGTCTTGTTCCCCAGCCTAGGACAAGAGTCATTCTCCTGCCAAACCTCCCACCTCCTTTCACAGCACTCCAGATCTGCTCAAGCAGCAAGCCATGGAGAGCACGAGGCTCTGTCCAGTTCTGCTTTTCCATAAAGACGAAGCAGAACTCTCCAGAACCTTCTACACCTCAAATGCCCACTCTGTTCCAGAGATCACTGCCTCCCCCAAAGTATGTCCTGGCTCTGAGGAGCACCAGCTGTGCTGGCAGAGCCATTACCTGAGAGTTCACAGACTGGCCCATGGGGATCCGTGAGCACTCCAGCGCGTACTGCTTCACACAGAAGTAACAGCCCTGCAGGAGAGAGCACGTGAGCACAGAACAGACCTTGGGATTCTCCAGGGAAGGAGCACAGTCCCCATGCTTCACCCTCTGGGCTGGGTCCCACAGTCTCGCCCCATGTTCTGTCTCTCCTCCTGTCTGAACCAAGCCAGATCAGCCAATGTGTGGCTGAGCACAGAGCACCCTAACTAGTGCTGAGCCCTTCATTACCCCTCCTCCAGGTTCTGAGCCCTGCAGAATCATCCTCAGCTGATCCACAGTCCTGCAGGAACGTGGAAGAAGCAGGACAAGAAATGAAGAATCCTGTGTCCCTGCTGCACTCCTTGTCACTCCCTTTGTCACCTCTGAAGACTGTCCCCAAACCCCCAGAGATCATACTTTGTTTCTTGTTCTTTCTTACCTGGAAGGCCAACTCCATGAGCACAATCCCACCCGGAAGAGCTCTCTGTAGGTGGTAGGTGGCAACAGCAGGGCTTGTGCTCTGTGAAGAGAAGGACAAAACTGAAGAGGCTCTCTGGCATACCAGGGTGTGAGGCTGCCACAAGGCTCTGTGGCAGAGGTGGAAATAGAGGAGCCTCATCAATTGAGCAATCTCACTGGAGAGAGGAGAGCAAACATGCCAGAGCTGACAGTGAAAAGAATCCTAACAAACCTAATAAAACAGCCTTTGAGAGAGCACACCAAGCACACTGCCCCCATCACCTCCTGCTTGCTCAGGACAGGGTGTCTCTATAGTCTCTACAGTTCGAGGACACTGTTAGCCAAGGAATGATGCTGTCCACAGAACCTCACTCCCTGCTGAGGTCTCCCCAGACCATCCCATCTGCCTGACACAGCAGCTGTCACAGACATCCAGTCTAGACTCACAGAGTTTAGCTGCCAGCAAGTTCATTCAGTCTTAAGTTGCTCCAGCAGACTGCTCTCTCCTCATTTCAACTGCATGGTGTTATCCACAGTCCTGCACCAACATCAGCCAAAGGCAGGTGCCAATAAAATATCAGAAAAGATGAGTAAATGCTATGTGCTCCCATCATCCTGGGTGATCAAATGAGGCACAGGTGGTTTCTGCCTTCCTAGAGATTCCAGTGGATTCCTCTTCCAGGAACTTGCCTATTCTGTCTTGTAAGCTCATGTTCACCAAACTCATGTAAGCTCTTGGTGTTCACAAAACCTTTTGATGATGACCATTATCTGCTGCTCAAAGAAACACTCCTTTTAGTTTTGAAACTGGCTCCAAACACTTTTGTTTGATTGGTGTCTAGGTGTTGTATTGATTAAGACAGCAAAGTCAATCCCTTTCCAGGTTAGCTGAGAATTGGTAGAGCTCTGACCCGTTCCTCCCAAATTGCCACTTCTTTAGACATGAGTCACAGTAGAGCCATTCCAGGCTTTTCTTCTCTAACCTCTTCCACTTCAGCGTTCACCTCACTTTAACTAAAGATCCTTCTGTCTCAGAGTTACCCTTAACCATAGATGCTGAGGATTCTCTGACAGGTAAACCTCCAGATTCCCACCCAAGGCAGCTGTCCTGACCCCAGGTCACCCTATTCCTCTTTTGAGCCCATCCAACTTGAGGGGTGAGAGATTTGTGCTAGTTCCACCCAGTCCCAGGAAGCTCTCTCAGGCCTGCAGAAGGACACACAGGAGGGCAAGGAGGTCTCATCTGACCCAATATCCTAAAGGTGATGCTGGCCTAGACAGACTTTTTTTTGGCTTTAGTGCTTTCTCTGCCCTCTCACATCCTTTCTGCATGAAACTGAAGTCAACCAGACTTCTCCACTCCACAGCCTGACTTCCATCCTAATTCCAACCCTTGTACAGACATACACTCACCTTTGGGCTCCCCTCGGTTTTTGGCTTTGTGTAGGAAAAGGACCCTCTCCCCTCCACACCCATTGCTGCCAGAGCTCGGATCCGGCTCGTGCTACTGGAAATGAGAGCAGAGACAGCCTTGAGCAGGGAGCCAAGATCTCCTGTTGTGTCAAACCAGGGCACAGCTCAGTGTGTTGGCTCTTCTCCAACAGCAGGGTTCCCAGCATGTCACTGACCTGCGAGTGGTAGGTGAGGGTGGCCGCACCTGGACCAGAATGAAGCCCATGCTCTGCAGGTACTGGATGTATTGCTGCAAGAAGGCATTGCACATCTCCTGCAGCCAAGGCTCCTCCTTCACCTTGCAGGGCAGCGACTCCGCCGAGTCACAGCTGTGGCTGCGGTCCCTCCCCGAAGCTGTGGAGTCATTGGAGCGGTGGCGCTTCTGGAAGGGAAAATAAGTTCCTAAGGAGACCTGCTGTGACTGGCCCCAAAAGATGACACCAGGTGCCCTGGCTGAGCAGAGGGCAGATCTCTCTCTGCCAGAAAGCACTAACAGCTGTTTCCCCAAACACTGCCACTGTGTGTGCCAAAATGCAAGATGCAAGATTTACCCAGCCATGGACTGACATAACTGCACTGCAACAGCCTGCAGGAAAAGGTGACCTGGCAGAAGGGGAAAATTCACATCTGTCCCCAGAGAACAGGTTTCACAAAGTGTTAGTGGCTCACAGCTGCTTCATGCAAAGCTCAACAGAGCTTCAGCTCCTATTGCCATGGTATGAGTCCAATCCCCTTATGATTCCTGCTGACTTCTCAAGATCTACTAGGAGTTCAGTAGTACCGAAAAGGAATAGTGTTTCCTTTTAAACATATTGAATCCTCCTCTGGATGTCTTAAATACTCCTCTTCATTGTGCTGTGAGAGACTAAGGTTTCTTTTCTTCATCTCTCTACTTCAAGCCTGCAGCTTTGTTACGTGTTTCTATCTGCCTTTCTGCCTATCTATTCCATCTACCACAAGAGCTGTCCCTTTATCTGGCATCTCTCCAGGTACTCTCTGACCTTCTCCAAGTCTCTCCAGTTCAGTGCCTTTGCCACAAGATGCCTGGTCTCACACCATCCAGACGAAGACATTACTACACAAGTATTTTAGAAACTTATTAGAATATTACCCATTATACTAACACCCCTTTCTGATGTACTCTAACCAGTGTGTCTGCTGTATCCAACTGTTCACAAATTGAAGAAACCCACTTCAAAGTCAGAGGATACAATACAGCTTCAATACAGAGGTGTCTGCTCTGTACAGGCTCTGCAATGAGTGCACAATACAGGAGGGTTAAAATTTCTCACCAGTGTGCTGTTTTACCGGGAACCAGGTCCCAGCTCCCACAATAGCTTTCATTTCATAGGCTACTCAGGTACCTCTTGAGTTCCTTGCAGTCTTTGTTCTGACCAATTTGAACAGCCCTACTGCACTGCAAAACTGGGCATCTCATATGTACCAATAAATGATCCGGAGGCACAGAACCCAATACACCACCTTGAAACCCCTGCTGCCAGGCTCTTCAAATTCAATAACCAATTTTCATTTTGCTCTGTTCCAAAAACAAAGCAGAGTTTTCATTCTGCGATGATACTTTCCCTTTCACTCATGAGTGCTCAATTTCTGTAGCAACCTCTGCTTAAAGACCCTGTCAGAATCCTTTTGACATTTTGATAAATTACAACAGCGTGTTCTTCCCTTCTGACACACACATAGTCCGTGAACAGCCGGTGTGGGATCTGCACCAGTTTGAGTCTGTCAGGTTGCAACCTGCTCAGGATTCAGCTGGTTTGCTTTCAACTGTTCCAGCTATTTGCGGGGTCCAGGAAAGGTTTACCAGGTATGGCTGTTGAATGCATGTGGGAAGTTTTGCTTCTCCAACAGATCAGTACCAGACAGTGCTGTCTGATGGCTTCACTAGACTCAGCCCTGAACTCCCTGGGTAGAAAAGAAAATCAGGGTTCCCCAGCGATGGTGTGGCTGCAGGAGAAAGGCTTTGAGGACCCAAGGATTTTCTCAGCCTCCATCTTATAGAGTACAAATTCATCCTGTAATGCAGGGGTGAGGTCAGAGCAGCCATGTCTTGGGAAAAGGTTGCAAAGCCATCCCTTGTCCCAGTGCACAACGCCCAAGCCCACTGGTGCCTGCTGACACTCACCTTCCCCTCCACCTTGCCCAGCTGGTCTGTCTGGATTTGCTGCCGGAAGGCTGGGTCAAAGAGCAAAGGGGTGGCACAGTAGTGAACCAGGCGTGAGGACTGCTTCAGGGTCTCCAGGTCTGCCAGCTGCACGGTACAAGAGGAGCACGGTTACAGCACACACCCCTCATCAAGGCTGGGAACAAGCTGTCCACGACACTGCACTGCTGCCCAAATGGAGATCCAATGGGGGAACTCCCTGCTTTACAGCCTTTCCAGTGCTGGACATGCCCAGCCCATGCCCAAGTGTGCTGTCAGGGCCCAACAACCCCAAAAGTTCAAGGAGAGAGAGCACTGCTCCACTGCTAACCACCATCCCCAACATAACACCCTGCTCAGAGTTCCAGTGCTCCCCTTTGCCATAGGGAAGCTGGTGCTCCCAGTGTGCTGTAAGAAGGCCCAGCTACCCCCTGCCCAGGCTGCACTCACACTGATAGGCATGTTGGACTGCGCCGACCTCTGCTGCCAGGTGACAAAGAGATTTTCAATCTTCATCTGTTTCTCCAGTTCTGGAGGAAAGAAAGCAGTCACAAGAGCATCAAGCCACAGTCACAAGAATTGCCATTCTCCTTCACTCCCACCCTAAACCGGCCATAACCCATTCCCACAGAGAACTGTTCCCTGTCAAAACTCCTGCTCTGCTCTTTCTGAGCCCCTTTTCCAGAAGCAAAATGATTAGGCAGGCTTTACCTTTCCTCTCCATGCTCTTGATTTCCAGGAACTGGGCCCCATGCTGAGCCACTGGATCAAAAGGTCCCACGTCAGGCCCGTGGGGTATGCGCTTGATGGTGGTAACATCCCGCAGAGCTTCGTCAAAGGGCACCACATCAGGATGGAAATGCAGAGATGGCAGGCTGCGGGCAGAGCTGCTCAGCCGACCCTGCTCCTTGCTAGGCGGAGGACATGGGCTCCGGATCAGTGCATCCACCTCCAAAGTGGAGTTCAGGAAAGGATTTGGCTCCTAAGCAAGCAGACACAGCCATGAAAGCCTCCTTACTGCCAGCCTTGGAGCAAGAAACCACAAGAACAGAGTAAACCCAATTTTGGCTATCTGCAGACATCTGTTAGCCTTCTCCACTACCAGTCCCAAGAAGAGCAGGCCTAGGCCCTGCATGGCCCTATGGTGCACTGGGAAGCCCATTCCCCAGCTTCCTTCACCCTAAATAATTCAGTCACAAGTAAGTGCTGCCAGCAGCAGGACCTGGCTTCCCTTTCCACTTCTATCTCCAAGAGTAGACAGCAACAGCCCAGCTGGACATGGTCACAGTGAGACACATGAGTGCCTGGGGATGCCCTGCCAACCAGCACACAAAAGCACACAAGTGCCTGCAACCTCCCTCAGACCCCCAAACTGCCAAGGCCTCTCCTGAAGAAGAAAGGACTATCCTGCCCGGGGGGGTGCCCTACCTGCTTGCTGTCCTCATGCCATGGTGTGTCCATGAAGCAGTGGTGGTGGAAGAGTCCCAGCTTCTGGCTGAGCAGGCAGTGCACGATGTGGGACCGGGCATTCTGCCACTGCAGCAGGCGAGTCAGGGAGCAGTTCAGGTTGGCCCCCAGGTCTGGGGACCAGTTATAGGTGTAGAGCGTCATCTGGAGAGAAAGGAGGGGAAGGAAGGCTAAAGGACATGCTCAGAGAGGGCCTGAATGGTGGCACAGGCTGCCCCAGGTGTTCTGGGTGGTACTTGCTGCAGTTGCAGCCAGCTTCAGATGACAAGGCTGGGGCAGGGAGAGTGGCAACAGCCTCCTGTTAACAGCCACAGCAGTGGTGGTGGTACTTGCACTGGCACTCAAGTGCCCAGCCTGATGTGAGCAGGGAAAGGGCAGGTACAGCCCACAGCACAGCAGCTAAAGTCAGAGGCAGTGAGGGCTGCTGTCCCTGGCTCTTCCCAGAGTGCTGCAGAAAACCCGCAGCTCCGCTTGTGGCACAGAGACATCCTGCACTGTTTCTTTGGAGGACTATTGCCTAGGGAAGGCTGGCTGCCTGCGGAGGCACTCTTTCTTCCCTGGGCCAGTTGGGAACAGCCTTTCAGGAGCAGCATCACACAGGCACCATTGCTACCTTTTTGTCAATGATCTCCACAAAGAGGAACCTTTGCCGGGGCACCAGGTCTCGACCAACAAGGCTGGGATCAGAGCCCCTCTCTGCTGAGCTGAATTCCATGGCCTCAAAGCGCTGGAGCCCTTTGTGAGCTGCAAGAAGCCACAGTTATGACCCTCAGTACCAGCTCATCCGGCTCTTACATTCCACGTGCCATTAAAGTGGCATGACAGGATGTTTTGCCACGGTAATGCTCAACTCATCTTGAAATAAGCTGTTACAAGCAAATCTAAGAATAAGGTCTCAGGAGGCAAAACCAGACAATCCACTGCCCACCTCTGGGTACAAAGGGTCTGTCCCAGCAAGGAGGGGAACCCTGTTCATACATGTCCCACCCCAAGAGCCCCCATCACTCCCCAGTCCCGGGGACCATGGCCAGGCACTCACCCTGTTCTGTGCTGCAACGCCACTGCTGGAAGTTGCGTCCCAGCAGGATGAAGTGTCTGATGGTGCCAGGGCGAGGGGTGGCACTCTGGCCAGGCTTATAGGGCAGGAAGGCAGTGCCTCGATGGTAGCTGTAAAGAAGAGCCCAAAGGTGGCTGACAAGTAGAGCGACGGCAGCAGAGGCACAGCTGATCAACATCTGCTGGTGCCAAACAGCCGCTGGTGCATCACGTAACTCACCAGATCTGCTCAAACACCTTGACAGTGGTGTCACTCGCCAGGGCAGTGACCAGGTTCACCACTTCCACTAGGATGGAGGACAGGAGGAAACGGGAAACCATCTCCAGCGAGCACTGCTGCACCGACGGGCACCCTGCATGGAAGAAGTACTGTAGGATTGGGTGTCAAGCTGCCCCAGAGCCACATCCTGCACACATGAGCAGTGGAGAAGGCTAAGGTCATGAGGCAGGCAGAGCTGGAGAACAAGAACCTTACATGGAAAAGAAGAAGGCTGAAATAACTGCTGGTTTCAGGCTCTGGCCCAAAAGTATGCCCTTGACCAAACTCCCTGTATGCTCTGAGCACAGTGCTTTATTCCTCCACTTATTCCTTGTTCCCTAGCTTACTCCTCATCATAGGAAGAGGAGGGTTCTACCAGCAGGAATGTGAGAGGATGTACAAACACCAAAGTGAAAGGTAACCAGAAAGCAGCAACCAGGGCAGCCACACAAACCCAAATCCCTCCATATGAAGGGCATCCCTCCTCCTCTTTCTCCCTCCCTGCAAGAGTAAAGGTCTGCCATGGAACCTCACAGTTCCAGAGAATGTTGCAGAGGCTCATCTGGGAGCTAAATCACTACCACAGTTGGCTGTTGGAGTCCAAAAGCTGCTGCAGCCAAGTCCAGGAAGCCCTGGACAGGGAGCATGGCAGACATAGCCACAGGCCTTAGCAGGTTTTGTTCAGATGCACTGACACATGCCAGGACTCCTGTCACAGCTTTCTAACGCTGATGCTGGCCTTGAGACCCATGGGAATCTGGTGAGGCTTGGGGACAGACAGGGTGTGTAACCAGGTAGGTATCAGCAAGGGATGAAGATGGATGGTGCCACATGAGGACTTATCCTGAGAGCTCTGGGCAGAAAGGCCCATTCCCAGCCCACCTGGAGGAGCTGGGGCCTGAGACACTTACCCAAGTGGTTCATGAATGCCATCCACTGCTGGCAGGTTTGATTGAAGAGTGGGTGCATGGTACCTACATCCCCTTCTTCCAGCTGGCAGGTTCGGCGCCTGGGAAGAGGGAAGGCAAGCACAGTTATACCAGATCAGCCAATAGCAGGGAAGGCACAAAGTGCAGCAGCCCCCTCCCAGCTCCAGAACAGAGCCCCAGGAGCCTCCTTTTTGGGTTGATACAATCCTTGAGCTGGGTGACTCCTGGTCAGTAGCCATAGGGGTGTCAGGGGTTGCACAGGGCCCCACAGTGCAGAGAAGGGATCTCTGTGTCTGTGTGAGGGAGAAACTACAGGGAAAAGGAGTGTGGTCCAGAGGGCTACGACACATAGAGCCAGCAGGATGTCTGGCTGTGGAGTGATGTACAGGAGATGGGGGAACAACATCCTGGCTGCCCAGCCTGCAGGCTGTGCTTGCCTCTGTGCCTGTTCCAGTTCAGCTGTGGCTGTGGCCCGATCCTGGCTCAGGTGCTGCTTGACATTCTCAGTCTTGTGCCGCCGCCTCGTGCGAGCCTCTTCTGGCCTCTCCAGCACAATGTCATCAGTAGTCTTGGGGCTGCCCAGCTCTGAGGACTCTGCCTTGCTCTAGGGGCGAAAGGGGTAAGTCAGTGCTGTGCACGTACACAGTCCAGCCAGTGCCCTGATCTCAAGGTCTCCACTGCCCGCCTGGCTTCCCACTCCCAGCCAGATCACTCCTCTCCATTCCTCCTGGCCTGACACACCTTGAAGACTCACAGGCCCTGCTCCCCACTGGTTCCTCAACAACGTTACCAGCATGTCCCAGAAGCTGCGGCGTCCCAGCTTGCTCGTGGGTGTCACTGGCTCTCCAGAGCTGGGCGAAGGGGCAGAGGTGAAGTGCAAGGGTGGAGGACAGCTCCTGCCAGCCCCACCACTGGCCAGGGCCAGGCCCTTGGTCTCTGACATGGTCCTCCTTAGGCCTCCTGTGGAGACAAAGCAAATCAGACTCCACAGAGCCTCCCACTGCAAAGCTGCTGGTGTCCCTGTGTACCCCACTGTGCCTGGCCAGAGCCTGGCTGGAGATGAGGGAGAGAGCTCTCAGTAACATCCAGCAAAGTGGATTCAGTCTTGGGGAGCAGATTATACCTCTTGCAACACTAATGTTTATGATGCTTCTTCCCCAAGACATCACACAGCACAGTTTGCAGAGGGGAGAGCAGCTTCCTCCCTCCCGGCCTGCCCAACCTGACTCCCCCCAGCACAGACAAGCTTCTGCAGGCCAGGCAGGAGGAGCAAGGCTGGCTGGAGGCTCAAGAGGACCATCCTGGCCGGGCTCTCACCCGCAGAACTCAGGTCCTCCAGGTCTGTGGGACTCAGGGGGCAGGCGGCTTCCACGCAGAGCGGGGCTGGCAGCACAAGGAACTCCATGACGGCGTCGCAGAGCGCGTGACGCAGGGCCCCGCGCAGCTTCTCCGACAGCTGCAGCAGGCTGATGTTGCCCTTCTCCCAGATATCCAGGCGCACCAGCACGCAGGGTTCTGTGGGGAAAGGGTAAGTCCTGCATGGCTCTGCAACCCTGCCTTCACCAGCCCTCCCAGGTGCCCCAGGGGATGTGGAGGCAGCAGGCGATGGGCAGCTGATGGCCTGTTTCACTGCCCACCTGAAGGCAGGGGGTCAGTCCCTGGCTGGTGTCTGCTGACTGCAGTGAGGCTCTCAAAGTCGGTGTCCTGCAGCAGGCCCACGATGGGTGAGGAGGAAAGCAGCTTCAGAGGGTCAGGCCTCTCCCCGTGGGGCAGCAAGGTGGGGCTGCCGTGCTCATCCACAAATGTCAGTGCGATGCACGCGATTCCTGCAGGGCAAGGCCCGAGACAGCCTCCATCAATCCAGCACCAAGTACACCCCTACAACGCCTGCCTACAGCCTTGCCACCCCACAGCTGGGATCGTCATGTCCCCTTAAGTTTCACAGTGTCACATGGCAGGCAGGGCCCACAGGAGGGGAAGCAGCCAGGGAAGCAGAGGGTGGCTGTGCCTGTGGGGAGCCAGGGTAAGAAGCACAACATTTGGCACAGGGTGTCCCCATCATTCCAAGAATCTCACTCCTGTAGAATCACAGCAGATTTTGCCTTGTCCTGCAGGAGATTCCTGGGTTGTCCAGTCCCATATGCAAGAAGCAAGTATCTCCATTAGCACCAGGAGGACCTGTATGCAGATTGATCCAGGATGGGGCTCACCATCCCTGTCCTCTTAATGGGCAGAGTACAGAGCCCAGATACTCTTCAGCAGCCCTTTCCAGGTTGTGAAGGACCTCGAGTCCCTGCAGACATGACACCTTGTCGCAGAAAACACTCACAGGCCCCTCCTCACTGTACACCCGGACAAGATCAGGTGCTTCCCCATGCGCTCCAACAGCAGGACTGGGGACAAGGCAGGCTGACATCTGGTATTAGCCTGGAGTCACTGCAGAGAAAAATTCAGACCCTGCCTGGCGCCTCTCTATGCTGAGCCCTACGGACACACACCAGGACAGTTCAGAGATGCAGATCAGCACTGTGGTTCCTGCTCCACAGCCCACATGCTGTGAGCCCTGGGCCGCACAGGAGAAAGAGCAGAAACAAGAGCTGACTGCCCATGGCCCAGCTCAACGGCAAGGGCATCAGGGAAGCAGCAGCACGGAAGCAGCTGTGAGGTCCAAACCTTACACTGTAACCCTGGGTGTTCCCACTCCCTTTCAAAGCCCCTTGACTGACTAAGCCAGCACTCAGGTGCCACAGCAGCTGAAACATCACGATTTCTGTCTTCCTCAGGAAAGAGATGCCTCTTTGGACCTGTGGGAAAAATGATGCAGTACTTTGGAGGTCACTGCTTGCAAGCTAACAGGGCAGCACACAGACCCCCAGTAGCTGGGAATTGCAGAGCTGCCACCTCAGGGCAGCAGGTTCTGTTTGCTCATTTATCCAGCCAGCAAGAAATAGGAGGCTCAGCTAAATGGACACACACGCACAAACAAACGGAGGAGTCAGAGCTGAAGCCACAACACAAGGAAAACAAGAAGAGCAGGGACCAGAGGGGCCAGGGAGCTGCATGGGAAAGGGACCCGGAGTAAAACTTGGAGCCACAGGTGCTACCTTGGAAGTGGGAGAGTGGAAAGAGGTGCTGCACAAGGTCCGACATGGTACCTACACAACAGAAGAACATTCAAACAGTGCACGAGGGGCACAAGACACACAATGGCCAGGTGACAGACACATGGCCTGGGCAAAAAATGACATGACAGCCTGCTGCAGGATGGGTCCTATCCAATCCTTCCTCCAGCATTCCAGAGAAAAGAGCAAGAACATTGCCACACAGCCCCTGTTCAGTTACACGCTGCCTGCTTTCCCTTTGCAGCAAGGCTCCTACAACAACTGTCCCTGCTCCCTGTCCCCTCCAGCCCCATGGATTCTCTGTGCTCCACATGGAGGTGTCATTGTGTCTTGCCCCACAGCTACTGCAATCTAGAGCTGCTTCTTGCAGCAGCAGGTCAAGTTTAGCAAGTTGCTCTGTGGGAGGCCTTAGTTTGTTCCACCACACACGCAGAGGTGTGCAGTCCCTCAGGCACACACCTCACCCACCTTCCAGCCATCAGAGGAACACACAACCACAGCACTGCCCTCCTCAGTCACTCATAACTCTCCAGCATGAGAAGCAGCTCCCCAGGGCACAGCCCCACACCCTGTTTCAGAAGAGTTGAGCACGATACCTTTTCCACCAGTGCCTTGGCCACCCGGCTTGTTGTACAGATAGAGATCCTGGTCAGGGATGCTCCCGTTGTGGTTGAAGTAATGCTAGGGAGAACAAGGAGGAATACTGACAGAGATTAGGGAACTTGCCTTAACTGGAAGCAGAGGCCCATGTACGCGCACAGCTCATCCCCAGACCTGCAGCAAGCAAATCCAGACCTACTTGAAACACTTGCCAACACAGCCTTTGCCACTGTTGGGCTGAAGGAACCCCTTACAGCTCTCTGCAGTTATGTGGCACTATACATCTGGCCTCACCCTCTATCTTTGCTATGGCCACGCTGAGGAGTCGGTACCTGCTCTCAAATTTTTATGATTCCTGCTGTTTCAGTCCTTAGATCTGAGGGAACCAGTTAAGCTTTAAAAGGCGATCTTCTCCCATGCTCCTGGGAGATGACTGTGGGCACGAGCTTTGTGGTTGCTGCTTTTTGCACAGAAGTGATCGCTTGTATGAAAGCAAGGCCTGCCCAGGCTAATCAGGACATGCTCAGTCCTGTAAAACTCCCCAAGGCTTCAAGATTTAGCGTCAGGTTCTTCCTAACCCTACATGGCAGAGCTGGGAACATGGTGTCTGGGCTGCCAAAACAAATGCCCCTGGCAAAAGGCAGAGGCTGGGCAGACTGCTGTCCCGACTCCCAGCCCTCCTCACCTTGAAGTGGTGCTCCACGTTGCTGTCCGTGTACTTGGGGGTGTGCAGGAAGATGAGCAGGTTCTGGCGCAGGTAATAGGCCACGGCGTGCAGCCAAGGCAGGGCCGAGGGCGGCAGCGTGAACTGCAGGACCTCTGTGGGTGGTGTCCCGGGGGGCTGGATAAACTGCACACAGAAGGTTTTAAAACTCAGCTGGGACTAGCAGGATGCCCTGGGGCTCTAATACTAACACAAATTATGACAATTGGCTCTGCAAAGGGCGAGTGTGGTGGGCAGAACCCATACACAGCGCCCTGAGACAGAACAGAGAATATCCTGAGTTGGAAGGGACCCACAAGGATCATTGAAGTCCAACTCCTGGCCCTGCACAGGACAGCACCAAGATGTGGGCAGACATTCCAGGGGTACTCACAGGGAAGCCCTGCCACGCTGCAAACCCAGCAAAGGGGATATCCCACCTATGCTACCACCCACACAGTACATATCTCAGTGAACACCAGCCTGACCAAGCACTGGAGCAGGGAACAGGATGCAGCAGGGAACAGGATGCAGCAAATTGTCCTGGTTTTCCTTGGGGCAGGAGGGGCTGAGACAGGTAAAAATGCAGGAAAGTGTTCTGGTCTCTGGGATGAACAGAGTGGATAAGCAGTGAGGTACCTCCACATCTGCTGGGGTCAGCTTGCAGTTCCGCACCAGCATCACAGTGATGATATCCAGGGTGGCCTCGTCCAGGCGCCTGCGCAGCACCTTCACCAGCTCGTCTGTGATCTCGGGCCCTGACAAGTAAGCAGAGGTACAAGCAGCTTCTTCACCCCATCCTGTAAGAATGGCCAGAGCCATCCCTCCCTCCCTATTCAGGATGTAACCACCCTCACACTCACTTCCCACAGGGATCATGACTTTCCTCACCATCAATTTCTTCAGAGATCTTTTTCTATTCGTTCATGATCATAAAAGACTGCTGGTGCAGTAGGCAAAGACATGCACTCCTGCATAGGGAAAGTTGGCATAAGCCACCTAGTCTGCAGGAGGTTTCATTGTGGGCTGTGGATCTTTTCCTTACATTTTCACCCACACAGAAGAGAGAGCAGCTCTGGGCTAAAGAAGAGCAGCTTGTACAGGAGAGAGATACTTCCTCTGTTCTTCAAGCAAAGAAGACAGGAAGCAGAGCTCTATTCCTCTGCTTTACATCAGCACAGTCGGTCTGCTGCCAGGTTCTATAACACATACCTGCTGGGGCAACACCATGGACCATCAGCTGGATGTGCCTGTCTATCTGTCCCACAGGGCGGGCAGAGTCCACACTACGGCATGAGGCTGTGTCCAGAGAGGAACGAGAACCCTGGAGAAGCAAACCCAGTTTCCATATGAATTCCAGATCCATCACTGGACCAGGCTCTCAGCAAGGTCAGGCAGAAGCCACCCACTGCTGCCCCACTCCACAAATCTATAATGTAAGTTTTATCCTGCATATAATCTGGGTTCCTGGAGCTACTGAGTTCCCTCCTCTCTCATGACCATGAGCACCCCCATGCACTCCCAGAAGCAGCAGACTCACCGTTAGATCCTCAGTGTAAATGGGCTCCTGGCTGCGTGTCAGTGCCAGCGAGCGAGATGCTGGACTAAGGCTGCTCTCTGCTTCCCACACCTTCCCACTGTTGGTGGTTTCAGTCAGCCTGAATACAGGAGAAGGGTATGTCAGCCTCCATTCCCAAAGACAACAGCATCATACATCCACAGATCTGCATCTTCCTTGCTCCCCCCATGCACTTTCTGGGGACTAGTCCTTAGGATATGGAGCGGCAAAACTGCTCTCTGACTCCCTCAAAAAAACCATCTTTTTCCCTTCAATGTCATGACTTAGCACAGGGAGAGCAAGAAGGGCCTGGCTTGATGTAACTCTGACTCATCAGAAATGAGATATTTGCTGCTTGGGTCACAACATGGTCCCTGAGGCTGGGCAGACACTTTCTGCCCCAAGGAGCTCTCAGTCTGGTGTAACACACACAGCAGGACAGGGTCAGGCCAACAAGTCACGCTGGCTTCTTACCGGAGGTAGAAAACAGATTTAGTGGCACGTTCCTGGTAGACAAACATATTCTTCCTGTTCACCACAGAGAAGGCGTTGAGCACCGAGCGAAGTGCCTGGATAGCTGTGGGCAACGTGGGACGTTAGCTATCCCACATACCCTTCTCTGCTGTGCCAATCCAGCCAGAAGCCAGACTCTTGACATGCAAAACGAGAGGGAACCCGGGCTGCACGTACCTCGCGAGACCCCCATGTTGGGGCCCATCTTGAGGCGTGAATGCACGTGGATGAGTGTGCTCCACACCACGTCACAAGCAAAGTGCCCTGGCATGAACTGCATGGTGGCAGCCAGGTAGTCCCGGGGCTGGTAGCTCTCCTCTACAGAGTAATCTACAAAGAACATAGGACATAGCTGGGGCCATAGCATGGAAGTTGACATCTTAGGCACCCACGGGCAGGCAGTAGCACTGCCACTGAGACACGGCCAAGGGAATATTCATACCATCTGTGGGCATGACGCGCTGCCTGTATGAAGTATAGGGCGTTTCACTCTTCCAGATGTCCTCCTCACTTTCTGCCACCAGTAATGAGTTGCATATGTGGCTGTCATGCAGGTCCTGCAGCAGCAAGCGCTGCAAAGGATGAGGAAAGATTGTTTCTGTTGCTTGCACAGCCACAGAAGACAGCAAGAAGGGCTTAGGGCCAGACTGAATCCCTTTTCCTTTGACTCCCAACCTGGGGCTTCACCAGTTGAACCGGTTCCCCAGGACCTCCTCCGAGTTGGGCCCAAACCAGACAACTTGCAGAGGTCCCTCCTAATTTAAGCCATCTCATGACTGGCAGCTCTGTCTGTGCCCTCTGCAGATTTGTTACCTGATTGACAACCCTGCAGATTTCACTGATCTTCTTTACCACCACTTGATTGAGACTCTGGCACTCCCCTGGCTGCTCCTCTTCTGACTCTGCTGATGCTGCCTTCTCCACACTCAGGCTGCTTTATGAAGAAAGGGAGAATGGGGTCAGCAGGGCACCTGGACAGTGCTACTCCTGTGTGGTGGGAGCAGGAACACAGTGGGAAAGAGTAGCAGTTTTCCCCTTACAGAGTCTAGTCATGCATCTTCCCACTCACACTGGGCAGGGAGGAGATCCTGTCCAGAGATGAGTGAGTGGCCACAAGGTCACAATACAGAGAGGCAGTGTCAGACAGGGGACCCTCCTTACCGTGTGTGGTAATAGACCTCCACTCGGTCCTGGTGGATTTTTATGATGAGCCAGAAATCCGGCATAAGGGGACACCTGGGCTCCTGGTCACTCATCAGCGCTTCCTCATACTCTGAGTCACTGCTTCCCCCATCATAACCTGCAAGGTATCCTCACTTCAGCCCCAGGCCTGGCAAGCCAGCCTGCTCCTTGGGCACCGCAGCCACTCACAAGCCCTGCCCTCAGGGCTCACCCCAGCCCAGGCACACAGTCCCACCACACCCCCGCACTCCTGTGTCACTACCAACGTCTGGCTGCACACTGTTGGTCCCCCCTGGCCCAGCAGACTCACCCAGATGGTCAGAGTCCATGCTGCCCTGGCTCGACACGAGGCTCTGCACGCGGCTGGGACGCTGCTTGCTGGAGCCTGCAAAGGGAACAGGGGTTTGATCATGGAAGTATTTGCTAAGCCCCTTCACACGCCCCATGTGCTGGAGAAACATCACACCACAGGACAATCAGGCAGTGCCGGCCATGGGGAGGCAGTGCTGGGGAGTGGGGCTCTCACAGCCATCACTGAAGTCACCAGGGACTGCGTGTCATTAGGGATATCAGTGCAGCAGCACAGCCTAGTACCCCAGGTGCTGTTAAGCAGTGAATTGCCAGCATCCTGGCAAGGAGGAGACCAACGGTCCTGGGTACCAATTCTGGTATTTAGGGACTGGAACAGGAGTAACAGTCACATTATGCACGCCACAGCCAGAACTGGGCTCTTCCCTTAAAAGTTTCTAAGGCTGAGGTACATCCTGCCCATGTTTGCAGCTCCTACCTTCCCTGCCCTGTGTCACAGAGTCAGTCAGACTTGCTGCAGACGGTGTCACCAACGGTGATTTCTCGCTGTTTCCCTTTTCAGAGGATGAGGATGGCAATGACTGTATGGTTGTCTCTGGAGCTGCCTCTTCCAGGGAGTCATGGCCTGGTGCTCTGCTTTGTTCAAGTCTCAGCATGTCTCCTGGAACCTGCATAAAATGACCAGAAAAACAGGCACTAAAAAAAGTCCCATCGCCCTCCTGCGTCCTTCTACCTTCTGTTACCAGTGTCCCACACCTTCCCACCTACAGACCACCCAGTGCTTCTCACCTCACTCTGGGTGTGGCTGCCTCCACCTGCAGGGTTTCCTGTGTCTGGCACAGTTCGTGTCTCACTCTCTGGCCACTCCCAGAGACCCCGGGCTTCTTCTGGGAGGACACAGCCCGTGTGGTGTAACAGCTCAGAGCCCTCTGCCTCCGTTTCACTGCTCCCCTCCTGGCCTGCCTGGCCCAGGGCTGTCCTGGGCTGCCCTTCAGCTGGCTGCTGCAAGCAGGGTGACCCTGAGGGGTCTGGAGCTGCCCTCCTGGAGTGCAGGCGGCTGATGGAGATGTAGTGGTAGTCGTTGCCCTCTGCGTTAAGCATGTAGCCTGGCAGAGCCATTCTTCTGAACTCCTGTAACACAGGGAAGAATAAGCATCCTGCCAGCAAGGCGTATGACGCTGCTTCAGGGCTTTCTCTTTACCTCCTTGAACTTCTCCAGAGAGTGCTCAGGCCCAAAGACAAACTGGAGCAGCACGACCTCGCTGTGGCAGCTGGGCCGGCCCTTGGAGTTATAGATGTGGGTGGCCACCCGGTGCAGGATGGAGGTGCTGATGACCTGTGAGTGACGCAGCGCTGACACGATCTCATCGTCCAGGAGCCAGCGAATCTGAGCAGAGCAAGGACACAGAGGAAGACCTAGGTGACCTGCATTTGCAAGGCTGCCCCAATTCTCATGCAAGCCCCAATAGGATGAAGGCAGCCTCTCTCATCACCCACATCCCTCATCTCCTGAATATACCTGAGAAAAGGCATTTAGAAGAGAGCTCTGCCTGTCCCACCCCAACTGCAGTAAGAATTTTGTCAGGGTAATCCCACACTTTTGGGGTGCACAAGGCTAACAGCCTGTGTGACAGGCTAATAGTCAGTTCTGCTGACAGGCTAGGAAGTGTAGAACAGCAGCTGTGTGCTGTGGCCACATTGCTCCAGCCGGAAGCAAGAAGGAGGCAAGTCTGCCTTACCTCATTCATAGTGGCTTCTATAGCCTGCCTGTGCACTCCAGGGAGGTTGGAAAGGGCGGGGTGCCTAGGAGAGAGGAGATGAAGAATCAACCAGTCACCCTGATTCATGCAGACACCACAGGCAGCAAAGGGAACCTGTGAGGGGCTCACCACCACACCTGCAGTGCCATACCTCTCATCTCCGGTGGACGGGAGCCGTTCCAAGTTGTGCATGATATCCTCATCTGAGCGGAAAGAGGATGGCTGCCCTGGGGAGCGTGTGAAGGACACGCTGCTCTCCGAGGTGCATCTGTCACAGGAGAGAGAGCAGGCTGAGCACCAGCTCTTGAGCCAGAGAGGATAAACAGACACAGAACTAGATAAACTGGCTCCAGAGAGGGGAAAAGGGACCTCTACAGAAGGTGAGCCTATCTTGAAAAAAGTTTAGTTTTCTTAAGGCTGTGGCAGGCTCTGTGAGGAGAATCATGAGTCTCAGCATATGGAAATGAGCCAAGAATGGCCTTCTGGGAAGGGAAGGCAGAGGGTGGGTGAGTGACTTGGCCTCTTTCCACCTACCTGTTGTGGAGAATGTCTGTGTTCACAACTTCTATCTCCAGGGGCAGTGTCAGCACAAAGATGTCCAGGGTCACACAGAGGTCCCCCAGATCAATGGTGTTCAAGCCCTGGCAGCTTTCCAGGCAGCCCAGAACTTCCCCTGAGGAGAGATCACAGACCAAGAGACTCAAGCAACAAACACCTCTGCTTACACA
Organism: Neopelma chrysocephalum; assembly: GCF_003984885.1. Lineage (NCBI taxonomy): Eukaryota > Metazoa > Chordata > Aves > Passeriformes > Pipridae > Neopelma > Neopelma chrysocephalum. Next base: position 5,436,438 of record NW_020897721.1, read on the forward strand.
CATACACAGCCTGGTGGCAAGTACAGAGACTGCAAGAGGTGGCTGTCCCACGAACCTGGACAGGCCCCAAAAGGCCACCATCTTCCATGATCCTTTCAACCCTCCATCACCAATCCCACACAGCAAGTGTGAGACCTGGTGGAAAAGCCCTGGTCTGAAGCTGGCAGACCCCTGGGGCTCTGCACAGGGGGCGCTGGTTCAGAGTGACTGCTGATTTAGGACACAGCATGTTTGTTCCAGGGGCTGCTCACCCAGCAGGAACCTGAGAGAAGCCCCAAGGATTGCTCTTACCTAGACAAGTTGGCAGGGACTGCACAGGCATGGAGCTGTGCTGGCTACGCAGCTTCACTGAGCAGGTCAGGTGCACAAAGAGAGGGGGCATCTCCTGCTCCAGGAACTCCTGCTCATTGAGTGAGTCCCCTCCCAGCACACTGAAGGAGTCATCATCCTGGTTCACCGTGTTGGAGTCCGAGAGGGAATCTGTGTCTGGGAACTCGTGCTCCAGCTTCTCACGGTACTCCACCTCCAGCTCTGGGTCACTCTCTGTGGCAATGCAGCATCCAGACACAGTTCCTGTTGATACAGGTTCCCTGTTAGCAAACCAGGTCCACATCTCCAGAGACCCCACCAGACACAGCCTAGCTCTGAAAGGCACCACCACAGCCAGACTACAGACATTTTCTTCTCCAAGACAGAGCAAGCAAATTTTACCTTCTTCAGCTGCCAGTTCTGCCTCTGATCCCTCCATGTCCTCACTGCCTTTCCTGTCTGCCTGATCCCGAGATGCCTCTTCCTGAGACAGAGAGAGAAAGGGCAGATAGTAGAACCATGCCAGGCAGTGAAGCAACTGTTGATGGGCACCCCACGGACTAAGTCTACCCATGGGTCTCCCAGCCTCAAATCCAGAACTGACACCAAGCAAAGCTACTCTACAAGGACTACGTGCCTGCCAGGGCAGCACCATGCCTACCTCTTTCTTGGCTGATGGTGGGCAATAGAAGAAATAGTGAGGATTTGATGGCACTGGCTTGAAATGTAAACTTCCAATTTCCAGGAATTTTTCCTAAAAGAGAAATCCCAAGTGTGAAGCAGACATCCTACTCTACCCTCCTGCTGGAGCCAGGTCAAGCTTGCACATTCCTCACCTGGATAATTTTATGCAAGTCTGGGTGTGCCTGGCAGGGCTGTCCAATTTCCAGCAGCGAGAGGGGAAACTCTGAACAGCAGCTGGTGCCCACACTGCCCTTTGGCTCCTCCGTGGGGCTTGCAACGTTATGGGAGTCCTGCTCACTGTAGTCCTCCATTTCCACACTGACAGGATTGTGGACAGGTCAGACAGGCCAAACTGAGAAACCAGACTTGCTGTATGTGTTCTCTACCCTGCAAGCATCCACCTCACAGACACCCAAACCTCACCTGTGTTAACACGATGTGACTCACCACCCAACCCCACAGCCCCAGAAAACCTGCCACCCACATGCCCAGATAAGGGCTCAGGCTGTCTGAAGCCAGGCCTGAGGTAGCTTAACCATGCTGATCCCACTGCCATGTCTGAACACCACACTACACACCCTCCTTGGGAAACACAGACACATGGCTGAGTATAGGGACAGGCCTCCAGCAATCTGAACTACCAACACCCAGTCCAGGGCACCTCACAGCAAGTACCACTGTGCCAGCAGCCAGTGGCTTGGCAGCACAGAGAGGAGCACAAAGTTCAGGCCTATTGTCACTCAGCAGCTTCATGGCAGAATCAGTCCCTAAAACTCAGAAAAAGCAATCCAAGGAGTGGGATGTCAACTGGTCAAAGGACTCCCCAGGTACCCAAATTAGTGGTAAAGATGGCAGATCTGGGTGCAACACATCACAGGCTGTATATCCTTCAGTAAAGTTTATATAACCTGCATTGGGATAGGTGATTTGTAGTATCTGACACACACACACAAAAAAGTTCCCACAGTTTTTCTTAGGGAAAGTAGCACTTGAAGAAGTCATCTGACTTTTCAAACACTGAATGTTCTTCAAAACCACGTACAGTATAAGAAGAAATAGGATTGGGGATTCCCAACAAATGCATTAAAAGGAACTGTGCAGAGGACAAAGGGCCAAAGTGTTTCTTTGACAGACACTAAGGCATAGCACTTTTTTCCCTCCTTAAGTTTCCAGAGGTGATACATAACTCATAAATACCGTAAGGAATAGAAAGGCAGAAGTTTATCATCAAGCATATTTCAATTCTGCCTTGGTATTTCTCTTGTGCATTTTTTTAATTAAAAAAAGTGACACTATTAATTAGAAAGAGATAACAAAGTTGTCATTTTCATCAGAGTCAACATCAAACTCAAATGAGTCAAGCAATAGGAAATGCATAATTTCTCCAGAAACAAGTCTAAGACTTGCAGACAAACTGCCCTCCAGCTCAGGCCAGTAATGAGCCTGGATTATAAGAGAAAGTGAAAGGATGGATGTCACCAGAGATTATAAAAAACAGGAAGTCCTAGTGGACACCATACCAGGTGGGTATCTCACTGGAAATATCTGCTCTTCCATGTGGCTCTGTTAGACTCTGCCCTACAGCATTCCTTCTGGCAGGTGTTAAAAAATGCTTGAAGAAAGATCTGTCCTGGCCCAATGCTAAGAACAGAACTGTGCCCTTACCTTGACTCAGAGACCAAGACACCTCGTTCCCTAGAGCTCTGTTCCTCTTCTTGCTCTATGCTGCCCACTTGGAAGCTGGCTGTCTTGGAGTGTGTGTGGAAGTGTTGGTGGCTCTCTCGGAACGAGCGGACATGGCTGCACACTGTCAGCAGGAAGTTGGTGATATCAATCTCTTGGAGCAGCTCCTCACAGTAGTCCATGGCAGTAAGCAGGTCCTGGGAGCTGATGCTGTGTGACTGCTGAAGGCTCTTGAACAGCCCTACAGGTCAAACACGGTGCTTGATGTGAGGCAATGGGAGTCAGGCAATAGCCACATATGGATCTTCACAAGTCCCAGCACAGAGTGGAGTCAGTGCAGGTGCTGGGAGACAGGAGTGAGCCAGGGCACCTAATGCTACATGTTAGTCTGGGCTTGGGTGATGCCAGAGTGCCCAAGAAATCTGTCACCCTGAACATGAGAGGAAAGCATCAAAGAAGGGATCCCCCATTACAGCACTCCACAGGTTTGGGAACAGCCTCTGCAAGGCCCACAGGGAATGCACAGAGGCATCTTTAACTCCCTCCTGGTGGGACATCAGTCCCACAACTCCTCCCTCTGCTCGGTGTAAGATCACAAGGAAAACGAGACGTTGTTTTCTTAAAAGAAGATCCAGGGTCCAGCCCCAACCCCAAGCCTGCCTCAGGTCCCATCGCACCACTGCTCACCTTTCACGTAGCACTGGTGGGAGTGCTCCTGCAGCAGTGTGCAGTAACTCACCAGCTCCTTGTGCTTGTGGTCCAGCCAAGCAGCAGTCGGAGGACGTTCCAGAGACTGGGACCTGGAAAAGACAAACCACAGCCTTTAGTGCCAACAAAGCACGTTTTAGACTACAAATAGCTCTAACACCAGCAAAGCAGGGCCCGAGGGCATGCACAGGTAGTAGCTGCTACAAGGCAGAGAGGCCGAGCCAGGAGAACAAGGCAGGGCTAGAGCCAGCCTCTTGTCAAGGGAAACTCCTCTGTTTCTTGTCCAGGAATCAAGTATAGTTGGTATTACCTGAAAAAGATGTCCCGAGGAGGACGGTGTGCCCGGGGGCTGACAAGCTGCTCTCGTAAGAGCTCCAAAGAGCAGCTGTAGATGTAAATGGGGCAGCGAAATCGGCGGCACTCGCCCAGCTCAGACTGCGAGTTCTGGCGACAGAAGGAGATATGCACATCTCTCCGTGAGGGGCCACTCTGCTCTCCAGGCTCACGGCTCCCTTCTGCAAAAGAAACAGTCCTCGGATAAGGGCGTTTGATGGGCTCCTTGTTCCTGGTCTGAGGCGTCACAGCCCTCACAGAAGCACCTACAGGAAGGTGTTGGTTTTTCAAGCTTCTCACCAATCAAACCTCAGGGGTCCTTCTCCTTCACCCAGCACCCAGCCACTCAACCCAGTGCTTTGGCCACCCCGATACCCTTCTTCACAGCCATGACTGTTCACCATCACCACCACTACCTCCTGCAGCAGCACAACCCTCTATCCCCATTGCAGGCCTGGCTGACTTGCACCAGGGGCTGTGCAATCAAATCCCATATAACTCAGACCTGTGCCCTTCTCCCTAAGACAACGTGCTGCTGACAGTGCTGGTCTGGATCATGACATGAGAGTCACTGACTTTCCAGTGCAGCCCAGTACTGCCTTTCCCAGTAGCTTCTATCTACCTGCAACCTCCTTGCCCACTGGGAACCAACCTTGGGCCATAGACACTCAACTCACATTACACTCCTTCATCCCCCCACGAACATCACTGTGCCCCTTGTCCTGACTCTGCTGATTGCCAGGCAGGAGCTGATTCCTCCTACCTCTATCTGTTCAACAGTATACTCAAGAATAGCAAGGTTACTCATAGTTTAGCAAGGTGCTGTTGGTACCATGGGCTGGTGTTATGCTGAGGGTAGGCAATGGCACTGCAGCATCCCCTTCTTCAGCCCTGACTCGCTCTGCACAGACAGGTCCGAGGGTATCCTCTCCAGATCGACCCTCATCTTTTGGAGGTTTGTCCAACCCACAAGCCATCAGCTTCTGTACATCTGGAAGAAAACAAAATAAAATCACCCTCTGTCCAGTGAGAACAGCTTAACCCCTCAACCTACATTCCCAAGACAGCAGATGTCCCTGCTACCTCTCTGTGTGTAGAAGCAGCTTCACAGACTACTTCCACTAGAGCCTAGCAGCCTTCACCAGTGGCTCAGGGGAAGCCAGACCAGTGCCAACACCCAGAAACAGGGACTCTCCCTGACCATGCCATTAGCAGTCCCTTTACTCCATTCATTAACAACCCCCTTGGAAAACCAGTCCAATGGCTGCAGCCAGCGAACAACTCAACACCACCCGAAAACCTTATGAGGGCAGCACCATGTCCAAGGAGAGAAGAGCAGGACATTCAGCACCTGCACTATTCTCTTCCTGGCCATATGGTGCAAAAGGCTGGGTCTGAACTCCGCTATTGAGTTTTCTCTCCATCCTACAAGACTTGATTCTGTCTTTGCGGTTTTCCTGAGGAGGTGCTTGGCACTGTTGCCTCCTCTTGCTCCCCACAACAGGCTGCCTCACCTGAGAAGGTGGCTGGCAGGAAGGTCAGGAACACATGCTGTGGGTTGACCAGCTTGGCATAACATCGCCACTGAGGGGGAAAGGGTCCCCTTGTGTCACTCAGTGTCACGTCATCCTCAGGCAGCTCCGTGTTGCCAAGGCTCTGAGGAAAGAGCAGAAGTTGGATAAACTCAGCACACAGCAACTACACAGAACAAGATCTTCCATGAGCGCTGGCTGGCACAGTGCTGAAAGGTCAGCCCTGCACATTCCAGGAGCAGCCTAGCTCTAGGAAGAACAGCACAATTAAGATATCTTAGCCAGCCTTGCTATGGCTGGTTCTGACCTCCAGGCAACGATTGCCCACAGTTTCTGAGCAATGTGTGGCACAGCATCAGTTACAGGCACAGCTGTAACAGGTTAGGCCCATGGTGAGTGCAACTATCCACACACCTTCCAGATTCCTGCTTGACTTCAGCCACAGGCTCCAGTTTAAACTGCTGCCAAATGTGGGGAAAGCCAGCCACCTTTCAGTCTTTCTCAGCCCTTCTAACTTTCCTACTCTTTAACAGCTGCTGCCTTGCATTCTGAAGGGGCTCAGGAGAAGGACAGCAGTACCTGCAGAGTACTTGTGGAGCCAGTAATATCCCTGGTGCCATTGCTGCCAACAAGATGATAGGATGCAGAAGCATCCTGCTGCTCCAGGGTCCCGGAAGCTTTCAGGGTTTCTTCTGAAATGGAGCACAGAGAAACCAACCTGAGAAACACCAGCTGAGGACGAGATTTGAAAGCAAGGTTCCTGAAATGCCTCACAGCTCCTGGTGTCACTGCTGTCACACTCCTGGCCCTCACCTCTGATCACAGGGAGCATGAAGGGGGGTTGATGGCCATCACGATCCCGTTGCAGAACCTGCTCCATGAAAGCCACATGATCAGCATCAGCCATGGGGATCTCCCGGTCACTGAGGTCATGCTGCAGGCAGCCATGGAAGAGGTTTAGTAGCATTTCATTGGGCACAAACGAAGAGTCCTTGGTCACCTCCTCATTCTCTGCTCCAAAACAGAACCAGGGCAGCTTCAGAGACAGTATCTCCACAGGCACCACCTGCCCAGGACCCCGGGAGACAGCCCTTTGCAAAGCAACACTTCCAAACAGGAGTTTCCCCCAGCACTTCTGCAAGGTTGACTTGGAGGGTGTTGAGGAGGTCCTGGAGTTTCAGCATCATTAGTTAGACTGCACTAACTCACCCTGCTACTGTAAATATTCTGGAGATGCTGGGGGTACAGACAAGAAACTACCACCACAGAGCAACTGTCTAGGTTTAATGTTTTCAAAAGCAACTCCTCCAAGTTATCATCCCAAGAAATACAGCAATACAGCTGGGCAGCCCTGGGGCTGCAGAGTCAGGAAGAACAGCACTGAGCTACTGAAAGAGCCATGGCAGTGCTCCCACCTACTGCCCAGGGAGACAAGCATGTGGAGCAGGGTGCCCACAGCCACAGAGGTAGGACAAGGAGAGGCAGCAGGTGAAGAAACACTTACCTTTTGTCAGCATTAGGAAGAACATTTCAACCTGCTGGCACCTGGGCAACAGCTTCATGAGGTTGAACTGGAATGGAATCTCATGCACTCGAAAACCAGGCCCCATGTCTGGATCTGCAACAAGAAGTGGGAATGTAACATGCCTGTGGGCACAACATATCCCTGCCTCCCAGGGAAGGTCATCTGGACCAAGCTCTGCTCAAGCAGGGTCATCTCATCACCTCTCCAGCCTAGGCAGAAAGCCTCAGTGCTTCTTTGTCCTTCCCAGGATGAAGCCATTTCTCTGGCAGATTAGCACAAGTGCAACAAAGTGACCCACTGCCATCACAGTCTAAAAAGCTGTCAAAATACCCAATCCACCTTCCAGAAACCTCTACAGGCCCTGAGACATTCAGGGCCTTGCTATCTTTGCTCCATGGAACTTGCTAGGACATGGATGCTGGACTCACCTTCAGCAGTTTTGGTGTCTGAAGGAGGGCAGACCCACTCCTTGTTCTGGCACAGCTGGCTGATGTACTCAAAGGTCAGCATGGTGGCAATGCACGCAAGGTCCCGGGGATAGAGCTGCAATAAGCAGTCAAGGCTCAGCTGTATGCAGCAGAATTATTACCCCCAAATGTAGGAGAAAACACTCTAAAAGCAAGGAGAGAAGACACCCATAATTCTGCCCCCTGACTTGCCCTATTCTCACTCATTGCTCCCTCCTTCTCCACCAGTCCTTTAGCCTGTTTTCACATTGCTCAGGAAGTGTGTTAGCAGGACTGCCTGCTGTCCCTGTTCTGGTCTAGCTTGCTCCCCTCTTCACAAAATAATTTGCATTTTTCCAGCTATCCCAAAACAGCATTGCATCCACTGCCTTGCAATACAGAAACTTTTTATGTCCAGTGGCTCGTTCCTCTTTTAGAAATGTCAAGCTCTTCTGTGATCAGCACTCCCATCTCTTCTGGCCCTCAATATTCACCTGCAGTGTTGTGGTGCACTCACACTGAACCCTTCTCCCTCCACAAAAGAGCCCATGCCCCTCCCCTTTCAGGGACTCACCGCTTTAGGAATTTTCTGGTAGGGCAAGCCATGGAGGTGCTTCCAGTTCTCAGCAGTACTGTGGACATGGCCACTCTGTGGCTCTACCCAGCACTCAGTGACCAGGTTCAGCTCTGTGTCCACCTCAATGGCCTCTACCTCTGTATCATTGTCATCATCTGTGGAAAAGCTGGAGGAAAGACAAAAGGCAAGTCCTGTGAGATGGCACAGAGCCAGCAGCCCACTGTAGGTTTACAGGTAAAGCCCCAGCTAACTGGTGATTAGTCCATGACAACTAGTTATCTGTACTAGATAAAGGCAAGTCTGGAACCATGACTCCACTGCCAACCCTCCCTGGAAGCAGAACAGCCTCACCTGTCTTTGGTGGAGGTGGAGTGGGGTGGGAAGAGGATGTATTGGACGACACAGGTGTGCTTCTCCCTGTCACTGCTGCTCTCACTGGAGCCATCAATCTGGAGGGGAGACACTGCATGAGCCTGGCCAGCAGCAACAGATCAACCTACCCAGTACCCCCTAACACAACACAGGCCCATCATGCAGCTCCACCAGCACTGGTGGAGAGAGGGAGCCTGTCCCAGCCCCAAGAATCCCTCCAGCACAGCACATCCCCACCAGCAGAGCAGCTCTTTAACTGCAGATGAAGACAAGAAAATGCCCAACCCACAAGTTGCTTTATTCTATCCCTATACATGTTAAGGGTGTGTGCTAGAAGCAGGTGATAAATCCTGTCACAGGAAGGTGAATCCACCCCATAACCAGCAATAAGGGCTGTGTCCACAGCACCCATGCTCACCTGTATGGGCAACTCCAGCACCATGTTGATAATTCCATCCCCACTGGATGCAAAGTGGAAACCCTCTGACAGACGAACCCTTGCAACAGAGAGACAGTCAGACCTCTGTCAGAGGAATTTTCCACCCATACTGCAAGCCTTAAATACAAGACTGACTGTACCCTTCACCCCATAACACCCTCCTTCCCAAGACAGGGAGCTACACAAAGGGAATGGGGAGATGAGACACCACACAGGACAGCCTGTGTGAAGATCAGCATATTCCAGGCACAGTAACCCCTCCTGCCCTTTTGCATGTTTTCTAGGACTTCCGTTTTCCTCAACTGCAGCTGGGTAAAGCATTGACCCAGGTAGCTCTAGAAGCCGTGTTCAGGACCAAACACTGCAAAGGGGTTCCCTATAAGAAGGCCTCAGATGCAACTTGCTTTACCCGCATCCCCAGGACTAGCTGGAGAAAGGACTCCTGTTCAGGTGTGCAACTTACTCTGTGAGCGTGGAAAGCAGCTGGGCTACAGCAGTGATGGGCACAGCCGGTGCCAGCCCTGACTGGACACTCCAGATCCAACGCTGGTGGTAGAAGTACCGGGACAGTGAGGCCAGGGTGGAAGAGGCAGTACGATTGGCCACCATAGTGAGTGGGCCAGACACTTGGGGGTGCTCCAGGTTGAGAATGAAGGGGGCTCGATAGTCAGAAGGCAGCTTCTCATACCTGGAGAGGGCAGAAGTGTGGTGTGCTGAGATGGAAAAAATCCTTTTTTTTTTTTTCTACTCAGGGCCAGAGCTGTCTAGATCCACTTGCTGGGCCCAGGACAGAGCCCTCCAGCAGCAGAACGTGGCTGGCCCAGCACAGGATCCTGCTCAGGCAGCAGTAACTAAATTTACTTCTACATCACATTTAATTAGGAGTGACAAATCAGTCGGTCCAGCAATAACCCCTGCTGCAAGTCACAGCCACACAACACAAACCCACCACAACAAGCACCAGCTTCACAGCACTCTCACCCTAAAACTGGCAGCACCATCCACAGACCTTCCCCTTTCCCACTTCCCAGTGCTGACGGCCTGGATCCCCATCACTACCTGATAAGCAGCTTCTCCAAGGGTTTGTGCAGCACAACAAGGCAGGGTCTGTCCGAGAGGGCTGACTGGGCCCCAGCCACAGGTGGAGACTTGGAGGGAGAACTACTGCCAAACATTTTCCTCTTTGCTTTTGGAGTTGCCTCCTTGCTCTGGACCCTGTGGGGAAAGCGCAGCTGCAAGATTCGGTCCCGTAACTCCTCCACTATCTGTCATGGCAAAAGCAAAAGGTAAACGTGACCAATGTTGTCTGGAGACATAAGCTACTCAAAATAAGCATCCAGAACAAGAGCCTGACTAAAAAGAATAGAGCACTCCTTGAATATACAGGACAGCAGGAGTTAAAGGTCATTTTAGTTCTGAGGCACTAGCAAGATCAAGATGACACAAGGCTTTTTCGGTCCATATTTTAACAACTACAAGTATTTTTAAAAGCAAAAGAAAGGTCAAAAAAACCCCAAAGATGATTTCAAGGCTGAAGAAATTGCCTTTCAAAACTCAGATGAAAAACAAATTAATTGCATGCCAGCTCCTCCACAGAAGCAGTCCGAGCACCCACTCTCATTCTTCTCTCTTCCTCAACAGCCTACAGTAAATGTAAACTAGTCCGTATCAGCTGTGGGAAACAGTCTGGCTCTGTCTTATGTATTCCCCCACAATCACATTCATGTGTCAAACCCCTATGGTAAAAGGTTTCAGGAGCTTAGGTTATTTTTTAGGTTAATTTTTTCCAATATATTTTCACAATGACTTCCTGATTACTCTTTTTAGCTTTTAGCAGCTCTGAATACGGTTCTACCCACACTAGCATCTGATTCTCACAATAGCCCAGTGTTTTCTTTGAAATTTCCATGGTTAGGCTTCTTTTCACAATATTTGTTCAACTCATTTCAATTTCTATTACTATTGTAGGCAAACGAAGAACAGCAGCTCCTCATCTCCTTCCTCAACACTAATTATTTCAGTAACTTTCCCCATCATTACTATGTCTTTTGCAGGGAAAGGAGCGTCCCCAAATCCAAATGTTGAACAGAGTTCTTTTCTGTACTATGCTCCCATTTGGGTCCCCTTTGTGGTTTCATACTGATATCACAGGATCACTGATGGTGTTTAAGCTCTCAAATCCAAGGTGCACTATTCTGCAGTTATCAATATTGGCTTCCAGCCACCATTGTGCTGTTTAGGTGTCACCCAAGCACAAGGCTGAAATAGTTTTGTGCCACCTGCACATTTTCCCAGCTCATTATCTGCTACCTTTCTACAAATGAGTTCCCTAACCTTTGACTGGAAAAAAAAAAGACTGCAAAAACCATAAACAGCTTCCGCTGTGATGAGAACAGAGCACTTTTACAATTTACTTGCTTTGTCCCCCTAGACATTTTCTGTTTTATGACACCTAATTCCTTTTACAGTTGTGCCCTATATGAAGTCTCACCAAAAGCTTTCTGAAAGTCAGACTGTACCAGGTGCTTTCCTTCCTTTCTACATTGGAAACTTGAATAGCTCAGCACAAAAACTGCTTTCCCTTAAACAATGAAGGCTAAGTTCTACTGCCATCCTCCACACGGGGTAGATGATCAGCCTTATGGCAGGCAAAAAAAACCCCCAGAAAGGATTGTGTATGATACAATTTATGATTTATATACAGCTCCTACTGCAATGATCTGGAGCTTGCCCACAGCTGCAGGGTATGCTGCCCATCTCACACCTTCATGAAATAGATACTAACTTACACCTGCCAGAAGGAAACCCTTCATAAAACCTGTCACTTGGCATTAGCAGCCCACATGTTGGCCCAGCAACCAGTGCCCAAAACCCGGATCCCCTAAAGACATGAGAGGGCAGATCCTCCAGAATGCCACAACATTTAGTGGGTTCATTATCTCAGAAAGAGATGGTCCTTCCCATGTTTGTCAGCTTCTCCTCAGACTAATCTCTAACACTAAAGCTAAGTTAGACAAACCAAAGATCTCTTTCATGAAGATAAAAGATATGGGTTTAATGATAAACCTCTTGTTTATAAAAAAACTTCACATAGTTTAATAGCAAGCCATCTTTCTCATACTTATGTTTTACTTAAGAATACTTAGACTTGTCTCAGCCATTAGACCTGGAGAAAAAGTCCACACAATAACCCCACCTTCTGCATCTGACTAGGGCAGATCATTTCTTTTGATACAAAAGGGTTATTAAAAGCAGACTTTTACCTCCTGAAAACATTTCCTGGGTATTTTTTTTTCCTCTCCCTGTACTGCTCATGTGGGGCATCGTTAGAATTTTAAGACTTAACTCCTCCCTACCTGATAGATTAAGTATACATAAGCAATTTACCATTACTGGAACAGATAGCCCAAGGAACATGTAGTACATTCATCAAAGAGGTCTTTACTGATGAGTCAGACAAGTTCCTAACAGATGGTATTGATTGTGCTTTTGTCACAAGGATGGACCAGATAACCTTTGAGTCATTTTGAGCCCCGCGGTTGAAATAAGCAATGGGAAAAGCATTCATGTGACCAGCTATTCTATTGATCTTCGAGTCTTTGGGTTTAGATCTTCCACAGACTTAACACAGAAAGTTTGCCCAAACTGACCCTTTCTGTTACAGAACATTCACACTCATCTAAGCCTTAACATAGTAGTTACTTATTACAGGGTACCTGCCCACAATGACGCCTGTGATCTACCCACAATTTCCACATGCAGAAGTTCTTGTGCTCTGCTCCTTCCCCACGAAGCAGACAGCCAGCTCTCACCTTGTTCCTGGCCTGTGCAGGTGTGCCAATGGGGAACCCCAGCCGGAGAACCATGCAGGGAGCTTTGGAGATGATCCGTACCACATAAAACGAGGAAGGTGTAAGATCCTCAGAGCTGGGGAGGAGGGATTAAGACAGGGCTGAAACAGCACGGATCTTGCTGCTCTGTCGTGCCAGACCAAGTACAGGCCTGGTCCACAGAGCTCAACAGTCCACACAACTTCGCAGTATCAGTTCTAGCAGGCAGAAACCCCCCCAGCTGGCTTCCCTCTCCCTCTGGGCTGTGCCTGGAACACAACTGCATCAGAAATTGCAGGATTTCACACCCACTTGTCTATCTCTTATCCTCTCCTCTAGACATCTGCTTCAGGCCCATCACCGCACACTGGTCTAACCAGATCTTCGCTCTGGCCATGCAGCCAGATCCCCCCCACAGCACCACCTCAGAGCCACTCACCTGTGTATCAGTTTGACGTAGGAATAGCCCTCCACCAGCACGAAGCTGCTCCAGTCCCGCAGCAGGGATGTGAGGGCCGAGTGGGAGATGCGGCACTGGATGGTGCTGTAGCGGCCGTTGTTGCCTGGCGTGTGCAGGTGCTTGGGCACAGGCCTGCAGGGTGGAGCAGAAGGTCATTTCAGGACTACAGTTTCTCTTCTTCCCTCAGAACCCACAGAGGCTTTGCTACATCCACTGCAACTCACCCTCTGACTGGTGTAACAGCCTTATTCCTCCACAGCAGCCAGTGCACAAGCACTTCCCCTAACTGTGCACACTCCCTGAGCCATAGGGATCTCCACCTCGCAGAGACCACATCCCTTGTTGTATCCTTTCTATCTCCCTCCATTCAATATATGACTGTTATTCCCATAACTCTGCAACTAGGACCCCCCCTCAGGAAAGCAATGCTTTTGGGAAAGATGTTTTCCAGCAGCAAACAAAAACTCCCACATGGGTGGTCCCACACCCCAGCCTGCAATCAGGAAATCCAAACCCAAGAGGTACTTGAGAAACAATTTATCCTCCTGAGAACAGTCCCTACTCTCAAACAAGATGACTTCCCAACCCCACCATCCCTCCCAGATAAACAAGCCTTCACCATCCACCCAATAGTGAGGCCCTTCCCTCGGCCACAGGTACCCACAGAGCAGCTACAACTCCAGAAATGGGCTGAACTGGACACCTGCTTTCCCAGGCTGGCCCACACAGCCAGCTCAGCCCTGCCCATTACATACGTGTCATGCTCCAGAAGGACGACTATACGATGCATGTGCAGCCACCTCTGCCAGAAGTTGGCATCCATGGAAAGGATAGGCTTCCAGTAGGAGGCAAACTGGGAATGGCTCGAGTCAGACCCACTGTGCTGCAGGGACAGCACCTGAGAAAGTGACAGGACAATATTCAGCAGGGAAGTGTCTGGTTCCACCCAGAGGGAGCAGGAATTTCTCTGGCAGGTCTAAAAGGCCACATCCCTGGCTCTGGGTGACTTCCTCTGAGCAGAATAAGTGTGTTCACATTGAAACAGGCAGTTCAATGTAAGTAAAAAAAATTAGGCTCCTGAAATGTCAAGTTAATCAGGAATTTGACTACTTAGCATCAAGTAAATCAACCGTGAAAAAGATGGCATATGTAATGGTGTGCTTTCTGATGGAGAGGGGGATATATGGCTTGTGCCAGCAAAGCAATTAAACACTGAGATTACTCATCTGAGAGTACTCATGCAAATAGGGTGCCAGAATGGGTGGCATTGGGCAACTCTAATATATTTGTATGGTAACACTGATTCCACCAACTATAGCAGCTCTGCTGACACAGAAATAGTGGTGGTTAGCCATAAGAAGGGAAGCTCCAGATATACTGTGGGATACATAACCCTACAGAGGGAAAGTGTATTAGGCAAACCTAAAGAAGGGCTTCAACAATAACATTAAAGGGATAGTTCTCCTAAATTAAAGCTCCCCTAGCTTTTCTGCTAGTCCCCTTCTATCAATGCCAAGGACACTGCTAGCAGGGAACAGATAATATGCTGGCACTTCTGCTCAGTGAGCTTCAATGGATTTGAATTTTGCAGTGGAAACCATTAGCTCATATTTTGTTTCGTTTCTGCTGTGCAGATGACAAGTATCTCTCTTGCACCTTCCATGTCAGTGCTCAGAGCAATGAGCCTATCAAACAACTATTCAGCACATCCTGTATCTTCATCTGACAGTACTGAGCTAACCATCAGCACACAAGACTGCCAGCAGCAATTCCAAACCTATGAGGAATCCACTGAAAAAGCACAGCAGAAGTAAGTGTGTCAGCCTCCCCATCAGTCTCATACACCCCATCACTACAGGAGAAGGCTTCACAGCACCCCTGGGAGACTTGCTGTTGGGCTTAGAGGTGTAGCTGCAGCAATGAAGATGTAGGGTGACGTCTCAGAGGGGAAAATGTATGGCACAGGATGTTCTCTGCACTACACCTGAACTTGCTTACTGAGCAGGACAAGATGAAGACAAGATGAGCAAGAAATGAAGCCTAAATGCAAGACAGTAAAGGCACGTGGGACAACCTATCCCACATTAAACAGGAGAGGGAGGGAACATACCGGAGTGGTGGAGCCTGGGGGGATGTAGAAGAGGGGCACGCCATTCTTGGTGCTCTCGGGAATGGTGAAGTGTTCTGGGACTGTGTCAAAAGACTGCAGATGAACCAACATCTGATCTGTCTGGTTGATGCTGGAAAAAAAGAGGCAGTTAGCCCCAAAAGCCCCTGCTCTCCCCCTTGCTGCACCAGCCAGCCCAGGGCCTGCACAAACAGCACCCCCTGTGACTGGGAGCCCATCCACACCAATGGAGCTTTCTAGGGCAAGGCTGGGATTCAATGCCATGAACATGTTAAAGGGGTTCCAGTGTAACAGCCTAATATATAAGGAGGATGATCAGAGTTGGAAATGAAGTGCTAGAAAAGGAATCTGCCAAATAGTAGGGAGTAATGGTCACCCTGGCCACGAAATTGTTATAACCCAATGGCCCTTCAGCCCTAGACACGTTGGCTCCCAGTGTGACCATGAAGCACAGCTGCAAGGGTGTGCTGTAAGAACACAGGACCTCCATGGGATGGCAGTCAGAGGTAAGGTTTGCAACACAGGATTCAGATTCAGGAGCAGCGATACCGTCACCATGAACCATTCTTACAAACCAGGTCACAGACCAGTCCCAGTCTTTTCTGGCTTGTTGCCAGTCATGCCTCTTCCTCAGAGCACGTTCCTTTTGGACCTTGGGTTGGGATGGCCACCCGCATAACCCATGTCTTAGCATGCCAAGGAAGGAATTACTGGACACTGGAAACTGCTGGGGACAGTGCAGCTCACCTCTGCAAGGTGTTCCAGAAGCGCCGGATGACTGTAGTGCGGTACAGGCTGGTGATGGGCTTCCTCATGGTGCAGCTGATGTCATGCAGGATGTCATAGCTCCCCTCCATCGTCACCTCCACCCACGTGCTGCGCTTCGAAGGGTCCAGGGGCCAGGGAGTTACAGCCAAGTACTCAATCCTCATGTTATGCTTCCAAAGCAGCACTAGCTTGACCTCCAGCTGAGACCCACCTGCATGGGAGCAGAAGAGTAAGATCAGCTGCTTGTTGAATACACATCTGAGCTTTTACCTCTGACCAGGGATTCCTGAGTACCATGGGATCATTTGATCACTATGAGGGGAACAAAGTAATCTAACAACTGTTTGCTTTGACTAAGTCACTCTCTCTCCTCTGCAATGAAGAGAGGCTTTGCTTGCACAGTAGTATTTGGTGAAGAGCTCTCAGTTCTTTAAATGTACATGTACTATATCTACACTAGAGAAGGAAACAAACTCAGAGGAGGTGCTGACATTTGCAATGGGCTCTTCTTCACAGCTTCATCTTTGTTTCCAAGAAAACTGTTGCTTTGCACTGATCAGCATTCTGTTAAGCTATCCATTTTCTCATCTGCACTGTGCAAAGTTAATCTATCCCACTGCAGAAACACGGATATTTGCACATAATGGGCACAAATCATGAACAACCTGGAAGGTGAGGCTCAATTCTTGAAATAACCTCTGTTCATCCTGCATAGACCACATTTCAAGCAATCTAGAACTTCAAGCATCACAGCTTCTCACCACGTTTACCTTCTCCTCCCAAAGTTAAGATGTTGAGAATGAATATTCACCTATTCTTCAAACTGTACATTTTTACCTTTTCCTTTAAGCGAGCCGTTGCATCTCTATCAAGATTAACACAAACACCTGACACACCAAGCCTTGCTGAGCCAAAAGAGCAGAGAACTGTCACACTCCTGCTGACTGTGCAGGTGTATTTTGTACTGAAACATCCCAGGGAAACACATGACCACGCTGCAATTTCGACTGCTCAATCATCCATTCTGATGTCCAGCCTGCTCTGTAGTTTGCCAGACTTGCAGCATTTGTGTGATAAGGGATTGGATGTGCTGGAAACCATCCGAACAGATCATCAGCCTGGATGCCCTGTTTCCTGCAGAGTTGCATTTGCTGCTGTCGAAGGCACATCATGCCATCCCCTTCACGGGCTGATTGCACTCCACCTTAAAGCCAGCTTTTTCTTCCCATGGTCCCTGCTGGGAGGCTCCCTCAGAGTCCTCTTCCCCTGTCAATGTTTAGAAGAAACCATCCAGAGTACGTGCCAAATTCATGCTCGGCTGTTCTTTTGATTAAATTATCTTTATTCTGAGAAGCTTCATTTCCATAACATTGACAGGGAGCGTGCACTAAGAAATCCTTACCCACTGTCAGCTGGGTATGATAGAACATCCGTTCCCCTTAACAGTCCCAGACCTTCCTGCACCTCAAGAATTCATCTTTCCTGAACAAAGATGATCAGAGGTGAATACTATATTTCATGTGTACTTCATCTGAGAGATTAATAGGTTTTTATTTAAGGTCACCAATATTTTCCACAATGGGTGCTTTGCATTACTCTAAATGCATTTTCTGGGGTTGTACCACCTGTTGTTTCCTATGATAGGCTAAACAAGAATTTATAAATTCATCTCTTTCCATTTCATACTGTCATCTCGCTTTTATTGCTTTAGGGCTCATCCACTGCTTTCTGCACAATATTTTGGTTCTCATAACAAATCCTTTCCACTTCATCAACAGCAAACATGATAAGGAAATTCCTACATTTTTTGCTTAGATCATTAATGAAAATATTTCCAACTTTCACCTCTGTTTCCATTAGTCATCCTGGCTTCTCTCCTACAATACCACACAAGCAAAACTAAAAACACAGGCAAAATATTTACTTAGTGTGAAGTAATACCCAGATGAATATTTAGCTTTTTTTACTGCAAAGCGATCTATTGGTTCTTGACTTTATTGCTAATAAGACTTTTTGTTACTTTAATTTCCTTCATAAAGTCCAGCTCTGTTTTTTCAGAAAGCTCACTTTGTTTTCCCTATTCCTGACACTGAGAACAGCCACTCTTCCGGGCCAGCTAGTGCCCAGCCACTTTTGGGGCTGGACTGATTCACAGAGGAAGATGATGTTTTGAAAACTGTCCTCCAGGCTCTGCTCAACACACAGCAACACAAAACAGTCAGTGAGAATGTTTTTCTTTTTTTGTCTAAGAGGGAAATCCCCTGACATTGTCCCAGAAAGAAAAAGGAAGAGATCTGGGCTCCATTACACACCATGTCCCCGCAGCTTCTCTCCCTTCCACACCTTCCAATTCTCCCCCTTTCACAAGCATTTCTGCATTCCTAACTAACCATAGTTGCCTCCTAAATACCTAAATATCTAAAAATTAAACAGTGAGGGTAACCAGAGCACTTATAAATATCACAAACAACCTCTCCAGGCAACTCTGAGTACAAAGCTAGCTATTTATTCTATTTTGCCTTTGGTAAAGTGAAGGAGAAATGCAACAGTGTCAAAGTCGACAACTGCACTCTTTCCTCTTGCTTCACAGCCAGCTGGCTCCTTAACCTTTAGTTTGCAAGTTCTGGCAATCCAGGTTAATTAACTGTTCTTTGTTATACACTTCTCTGTAGAATGACCCAGAAAGCTCTGATTAACAACCTGCTTTTCCTTAGCAAAGGCAGTGCTTGATCATTGGTAAATTCTACTGTTCAACAATTTTTCTGATCACAGCCAGCAACTCCCCAGAGCATTTAGCCTTTCCAAAGCACAAGTAACATTATCTGCTACTATTCTGAAGGCTGCATAGAAAAAGGCACTGTACTTTTGATACCTCTGACATTTCATTTTTAAATTCCTCCTAAAAAATACACAGAAAGTATTTCAGGCTCTAGGAGCCCCTGAGCTACAAAGAGCTAGAGAGTGCTCAAAGGGAAGGAAAAAAGGAAGGGAGAATAGAGATTATCATGTATGTTTATCCTATTCTTACTCCTCCCTGTGCACCTGCCCATAACTATTCACCACAGAAAGTAACTGATCCAGCGCAGCTGCTCTTCTGCTCTTGTAAAAACAGAAGACCAATCCATTTAGCACTCCAGGGGGTAAAAGACAGCAGGAAGATACCCAGAGGAAAGTGCAGGGGGCACGGTAAAGATGTGCTGATATTTCTGATACCTGTAGAATACAGGAATTTGTTGCTTTACTATATCCTGAGCCAGAGGTTGTAGCTACACCTTTGCGCAAAAGGATCCATGAACTTGTCTGACTGCTTTTCGAATGGTTCACACCTGGTGAATGCTCTTCCAGCATTTCCATGTAGGGACTACACAGTCACCAAGAGCACTTCACCATTGCTGCCAGATTAAAGAGAAAGGCTCTTTATCAAGTGATGTTCCAGCTGTAAGTGAACTGGTGCACAGAAGGATAGAAGACATTGAGTGTGGACAGGAACTGACTCGTCACACTGTTTCATAGACATTCCTGGACAAGGAGAGCGCAATGGATCTAATCTGCCTGGATTTAAGGGAAGTATCTCATGCCACACCTATGTTAGTGAAATCTGCAGACATTACTAGAACAACTGTCTCATTGAGAGAATTTAGCAGATATTTACTTTTAACAGAAAACTCCAGAAACAAGAAGTCAGGGAGAGTCCTGGAAGACCAACTTTAGAAATTATCCCATCTAATCTGATTGTTAGCAACCTTCTCCCCCCCCAAAAAAAGAGGTGATTTAGATCCACTCAGTTTGTAAGACACATCAAGGCAAAAGAACTGCAATTCCCAGTCATCACAGAGGAACAGTGAGGGGAACTGAGCGAGATGAACTTCGGAGTACTATCACGTGAAGGATGGCACATTTAGGGACAATTAAACAAACAAAAAGCAATAAAAGAATCCCAAGGACTCATCAGCTGGAAGAAAAGGTACACCAGAGATTCAGGGATTTCTGTGATAAAACCACAATGCAATCATGGAGAAAGCCCATGTGATTCCCAGTCCATCACATTGGGTATTTTACTTCAGAAGCAGGGAATTATTAGCATTGCTGAACGAGGCACCGATAAAACCACATTTACAACACTCTTATCAACTGTTTTGAGAAGTATGAGACCAAACTGAAAAGAGAACAACTGAAGGGAAAAAAGTGAGTGCTATTAACCTGAATAAACAAACAGAAAGCCTGCCCTTATGAAAGAAAGGTGAAACCTGGGCTTGCTTAACCTGCCAAAAGGGAGGTTACATGGAGAAAGACATCGTTCTCAAATAAGTTTGTGTAAGCCAGAGAAGGAGGATAAACTTAATTAAAGACAATAAACTCACACAGGTCTAATTTGGTCTCAGGGAGTTTAGAAAGGAAGCTAGAGAAAGAGCAACGAAGCCCTGGGACAATCTTCCAAGCAGAGCAGTGGCATAAGTATTTACATGGTTTTAAGGCAGACCACAGTAAATTCATAGAAAATATCATATGGCAAGTTTGGAATGACTTTGGAGTTATATCACAGACATTGACTCCCTGATATAAAACATTCTCTGTACTAATAAGCTTGCATTTGGATTTTTTCATCTCCCCTTCAGTTAAAGTACTACCACCAGTCACAGCTGGAGATGGAAAGTTAGGTAGGATTTACTGGCACTGCTTAGGATACTCAAAAACCCCTCAAGGCTCCTAGTCAGCTGCTAGTTCTCACACTCCAGGTGCCATAATCTCTAGTGAGTCAGATAAGAGAACAGGATCACTGGAAGGTTTTATGGTCTTCTTGAGTTGGTCATGGTCCTGACCGGTCTGACATTTTCACCTAACAACATCCTTTGGAATGTCTTCCTTTGGAAGGCTGTAGTTCGGAGACATTAAGTCTGTTGCACCAAAGTGCTCAACTTCATGTCAGCATTTTGGAGTGCATCTAGCAAAGGACTAGAAAGGGATGAAAAAAAGGAGAAATACAGATGAACTTCCAGAAAACCCTGCAAACCCAAGTTCTGTCAGTAGTTTCTCTGCAATTGTGGGGAATCATTTCCAAGACACAGAGCATCACTGCCTGTCCCTCCCCTGGCACTCACAGCCACAGAGGATGAGCCTGGCAAGTGAATAACTGCACAGCAATACCGGGCAGCCCCGCATCACGAAAACAGAGTCTGGGAAAACAGCTCCTTCCTCCACAATATCAGCCACTCTGCTGAAGTGGCAGACACTGTACTCCTCTCTCTTAAGCAGCTGAGAACAGAACCCTACCCAAGCCTCCAGCTCCCAAAGCAGCAGAGTCACCTTTTGTGATGTTGACCTCCCGGATGCTGTAGCCCTCGCGCAGCCGGACCGAAACCACGCTCACGAGGTCAGCGTGCACCTCCTTCTCCGTGTGCTTCTTCCTCCGCATCGCCAGCGCGGGGTTGCTGCTTGCAGACACCAGGTGCTCGTTGAACAGTCTGTGCTGGGACACTGCAAATGGCAGAGATGGGGTTTGTGAGGGAGCAGCTCCCCTCAGCCTCCTCCCACGGCAACGTGCCTCCTAAAGCGTTTTATAAAAGCTGTCGGGAACACTCGCCTTGCTGGCCTGAAGAGCAGTACATCCTTCAGGCACCACTCACACCCACTCCTGATTCTGCAACGCAGAAGTGTGGCCAAGAGGCCTGGGAGAGGGGCAAGGTGGGGTGCCAGGCCCTGCTTCCTCTGGGACAGCTTTCGTGACAAGGCACACACTGGAGTTACACATTTCACCTGGACAGGTAGAAACTGCACAGCTGCTGCAACAGTTGCACAGCAAGCTTTTGGGCTTTACCAATTTCCCTGGAAAACCTGAATTCCCAGGTGCTTTCTAAAAGGTATCAGGATGTGGAAGCCTTGAGCTTAAACCCTTAACAGCTGATCTTTTTAAAATTCAACATTTCCAAGTCCCAGGCCAGCTCTCTTCAAACTTGCCACTGTGTGTGGCTGTGCTGCCAAGTTACAGAAGGCGCAGATGGCACCAGCACAGTGCCAGGGCACGAAAGGGTGTTTCCATGTTTTACTGGTAACTAAACTAATCTGTCCTGGCACACTCCCAGTCAGTAACAGTCACAAAATAAGAAAAACCAAGAGAGGCATTTGGGATGGTTCTCAGGGGCCTAGTTTTTCAATCCCAACTGATGTCTGCAAGACCAGCTAGGACAAGCTCTCTGAAATGTCCCCACCTGAGAGCCAACCAGTGTTCAGGGAAGGGTGGGCAAGAGCTTCTGACCCCCCTCCAAGTTCCAACACAGCAAGCCTAACTGCAGATTGCTGAGCCAAGACCACAGAAAGGGAAACGGTGGTCCTCCCAATCCCTGGAACCAGGATGGGAGTCACAGATGAGGCTGTGTGACCAACTGTGTGACCAACTGTGCCCAGAGCCTTCAGAAGGCACTGCCCAGAGGGGACAGCATAACCAAGCCTGGGGGAGTCACCCCAAACAGGTGCTGTAAGACATCCAGCTGCTGCAAGGAGGACATACACGTTCCTCACCACAGTAATATTCAGGATTCAGAGACTCCCCAGTACGCAGAAAGGAGTACAGCAGAAACGCCTTGTGATACACATTCAGATCCAGGCTCAGGGGATCCAGCTCAGGGCACGTGGAGAGGTAAGCACCAAAAGTGGCCATGGCGATGAATTTCATCAGTTCCACATTGGGAACGTGGCCAAAGCTGCAATCATACGAGTAGACACCGCCCACCTGCAGGATGGAAGAAGAAGACACCTGAGAGAGTGCAGCAGTGCTGAGGACAAGGCAGAGGGCTGGTAAGGGCTCAAACAGGCAGAGAAGGCTCCTCTTCCCCTCTGGAAGTGAATGCCACCAACAACAATCTATCTGCCTCCCCCTCTGCCCCACGCTGCCAGGTACCAGACATACCTGCACAAAGGAACAGGCCACTGTGCCACTGCGCAGCTGGTTGAGCAAAGTCTCGCACACAGCCACGTCAGGGACACTGGTCACACCATCCGTAATTATTATTATACCTGTAAACAAGGCAGCATCTTTAGAGCATCTTCCATCTCAAGCAGCTATCAATCTCCCACTATATCCACCAGAGAGAAAGTTTTAGGCAGGGCAAAAGTAGAACGAAAATCCCAAGCATGGTTTAGAGCTTCCAAGGCATTATGGAGCTGGCAAACACATTGACTAGGTATAGCAAAGCACTCAGCTCTGCACATCCCGGGTTGTCCTGAGCAACAGTCACAGCTGTACTTCCTCACAAACTCCCCAGTGCTGACACACAGCACGTGGCACAGTGTTGTCCTCCCCATTCCCACCACCACGGTTTGCCCACAGCATGGACAGTAAAAGCTGATGTTGAAATTTCATCCCCAGCAGAAGGGTCCAGGTACCAGCCCTTATAAAATTAACCTCAGCCTAAGGCAGGAGGAACACAACCCTTTGCAAACAACTGGGCAAACCTTAACCCCAAGGATGCAGCCAACCTGCACTGGAGTTGGAGGGCAGCAGCTGCAGTGCCAGGATCCCTTGCCGGACCATGCTGACCAGGCCAACATCAGCAGTGACAACAGACACGCTGGGCTTCCTCCCAGATGACTCCTGCACCTCACCAGGGCTCTCTTGGCTCAGGGGTGACAAATCCACCTGGAAAAGTTAAAAAAAACCCACAGGGCCCCATGGGGCTGATTTCAGCCTAGCTCTGGTTCTCGCTCTTCCAAACACCCTTCAGTCTGGTAGTCCCATGGCACCACAACCCTGGAGCACCTCAACAGACTCCACCAGTAGCTTTAACTTCCAGGTGCTCTCAAAATCCTGGTCACTTGGGCCTGTTAGAACAGCTGGACAAGGCTGCTTGAGGGGAGAGGAAGGGGACAGCATGCTCAGAGCTTTATTATAAGCTGATTTCTCACAGAAGAGGAAAGATGAGGCACTTCGGGGTCACTTAGAGCAAAGCAGTTCCCAATAAAAGAGATGGTGAATACCAATTTATTCCCCTTGTCATTTAGTGGAAGCTGCAGCTATTCAGCACCTACTTAATCTACTCTTTTCAGCCCAGAAAGGCTGGAGAAGCAGAGACAGCTGTGTCTCTGCTGTGACAGGACAAAGTCTAGTGCCTACGCATTTACCTCTGCTCAAACAGCACTTGTTATGCACTGCTGATACAAACAAACACAGGTAGACTTCTCCACCTTCTATGAAAAATATCCCCTAGGCAAAGCCTGAAATTTGTATAATTACACCAGTGAGAAACCTGTGTTCATAGTCCCCTCATCCCCAGAAGGCTCTGGCACTTCAAACCTGTAATAAAATATTGCTTCATTTTTACTGCTAAAGACAGTGAATGGGCAAGACCCTCCCCTGCAAAGCTACAGATGACTGGAGCTGGGAAAAGAAAACTGGGACTAAGGAAACTTTTTTTATGCACAAATGGGAGCAGTCTGTGGCCGTGAGAAAAAAAAATAAATCTATCCATCGCTTTCATTTGCCAGATGCCTTAAATTCAGACACTCCTTAACAATGATACAGCTAATACAACTTCAAAAGTTAAAAAAGTTTCAGTCCCTGCCCTTCCCCTGGGGCCTCCCACCTCCACCCCACAGCCTGTGGCAGGACTCACCAGTCCCTCTGGCCTGCAAGAGCGTCTCTCTCCCCCATTTGCATGGAAGAAGTTATAGGGTAGTTTACCATTAGAGAAATACTGCATTCAAGCAGGAATGCATACAAAGCACTGCACAAACACCATCTGGACTCACTAGACCAGGTATTTACTTCCTCCAATCTTCCTTCTGTTCCAGGACTGACAGCCTCAGTAATCAAACACACAAATTTCAGCTGGAATATGAGATTCAGAGCACTCCAAATATGGAACTGCAATACATCACCAGTAGCCTCTTGCTCATCTGATTTTGAGACTTTTTTTTTCCTTTTAGCTCAAACTCTAATAACTAATGCTAAATAAGGACTAAATCACCTCAGACAGGCCAATAATGACTTTGACTGCGAGAAGATGAAAAGCAGCGTGGCCAGCAGGTCAAGGGACATGACCTTTAAAGGTCTCTTCCAACCCAAACTTTCTATGATGCTTCCATTAATTTGCTGATACACATATCCATGGCTACTAACCAGCATCTGCCACAGATTTCAAGGAGTATTGGAAACTGCACCAGTATTAGAAACTGCACCAGTTTCATGGTCAGTTTTCATCATAACAAGGAAGTATTTTCATTCATGAAATGTAACAAGGGTTAAGGACATATTCACAGCTATTTATAGATTAATAATATGGGTATAATCACCTCTCCCACAATCTTCTTCAGAGAGAAAGCACATCCTACCATTTGTCTCATGATGTCAGACAACTCAAGCTGTTTTACTGCACAATAATCTTAGGGAAAGTAATCGTTCTCATCAGTCCTTCTAAGCACTTACTGGTTCTGCTTTCCTAGAGTTCAGGTCTCATTAGTGCATCCCACAACATTGTCTTACCACCTCCTCAGCTGTTCCTTCTGCAGACCTACCCTGCTATTCCTCTTGCCACCTCACCTCAGAGGGGCCTCAGAGCGCAGATCTCAAGGGAGCCAAGAGACCCCCAACTACCTCTGCCCTCCTTACCTGAGGTTTGGGTTCATACTGCTGCTGGAGCATCTCTGCCACTTTGTTCTCAAAGGCACAGAGCTGTGTGTAAACTTGGTGCAGAAAGGCCTCGCGCTTCGTCTCATCCAGCTGACAGCCCTGGAACAGCACCTGGCCCAAGGACACACATCAGGTTAAGGTTTTATAGCACCACCCCACAAAACGGTACACAGGAACACAGCTCCCTGTGGTGAAGTTCAGACACATCCCTGACAAAGAACAGGTACAACACAGGCCACTTCTCTCTGCTCCTGCTCAGAGCCAACTGCCCCTGAGCAGTGGTGTCTCGTGGCATCTGCAATTCCCTCCACAGCAGAGGCTCACATTGCACTTTGGGAAATCTTCTTGGGCAAGTAATTTTTACTTCATTTGCGTTCTTCCAAGATAGCAGCTGTCAGGAGAAAGTGATGTGGGATCCTTGCTAGAAGCCATTAATGCTGGTCTGATGTTTCTAAGGAAGGACTGTTTGTTCTAATCTAACTCACCTATAGACTGATCCAATTATCTTCCAAAAGGAAGTAAAGAAAAGAAAAAATTAGACTGGACATTACAGAAGAGGCTGAGTGATGTGACAGAGTCAGCCTGCCACCACAGAAACTCCCCAAGCTGACAGGCATGACACCTGTGTTTCCAGATGTTGCCCAATATAGTGTTTATAGGGGAGATACTGAGGCACAGCATGATGGTGTCTGCAAGATTGCTGGACAAGATGACACACAAAATACCACTGGCAAATGGAGAAGTTCCTGCTACGCTTACTCTGGTAGCACCTAAAAATGGACCAAAGTGAGGGCCACACTCCTTAGGCCTTACACATACCCTGGCAGAAGGCTTGGGCAGGGCAAGGAGAGGGAGGGAACAAGCACAGACTAACAGGCTCCTCCTGTTACCACCCACTTTCTCTGGTATTAGCAAAAGAATGAAACACACCATCAGAAACGTGCAAGTAATGAGAAAATACATTAAGGTAGAAGAGATCAAGGATGAACTTCAAAAATCACACTGGTACCATAAACCAAACTTGAATTTGTTAAACAGACCTGCCCTGACACAAGTAAAATCTCACTGATAATCTCAATACTGGGGCTGGCTGCTCCCTCCAGCAAGAAGCAGCATATTCATACCAATGCAAAGAGAACAAGGTTTGTAGGAAGGGGCAATTATTTTTGAATTAACCACTGCTACACAGCTGGAGCAGGCAGACAAGCTTTTGGGTACATGGGCTCTGCTTGGATGCTTCAAGCTAATTATAACAGGAAAAAGAATTAATCAACAGAAATTAGAAACAACAACAAACCAACATCAACAAGCACACTTTCAACATGAGGCTAATATCCCCTGAGGCCCAATTCTAAGGTCACGCCTGTGGGCAGCATTCTCCAGAAAAACCTCTGCCTTCTGCCTAGAAAGGAGAAGTTGCTCACACACACTTCTGCACCACACCAGGCCATGTTCTAGTGAGACAAGGCTGCAGCATCACAGATCACAGAGCCCAGCTGCCCTGCTTTCCTCTGCCCTCAGAGGACCCTGGTACAGAGAGCTGAGCCAAGCCCAGGGACAGGCTGAACCTCACCTGGTGGGACTGCAGGCCAATGATGGAGGAATATGCCTGGATGGTGACAAAGATCTCTGGCTGGTAGATAATGTCTGAACCAGGGATACGAAAGGGTCTTAACAATCCCACCAAGCATCGGGAAAGGGCATGAAACACCTCATCAAAAATTATCTCCCCCGTTGAGTCATCCTGCAGAAACAGAGAAAGGGAACAGCTTTTTCGTCTTCTAGGACCTTCAATCTCATTGCTGATTGCCCCACCCTGCAGAGCCAACAGCAAATATCCTTCTGTAATGGCAGCTGGATTACAACAACAGCTCCCAAAACCAAAAATCACACGTTGAGCATCCAGTGGAGAAACAGGACCTGCCATTAAGCTGCTCGGCCAGAAGCACAGCTTTCCCAGCTCCCTCCTGGGAAAAGCAAGACTTCTGCAAAAGTTAAGACTGACACTGAGAGCAATAAGCTTTCTCAGCAAATAGAAACGGGTCCAGCCTTTTAATGCAGAACACCCCAGAGAGGAAGTTTCTGCACTCACCACAATCCCCGTGGAAGGGCTCAGATCAAGCTCGATCACAAATCGGTACTGGCGGGCCAGGAAGGTGACCCGTGTGGAGGGCACGAGGAGATAGGGCCTGGGCTGGACGGGCTCGTCCGGCTGCCACCCGTTGGGCAGGATGCTGAGAACATCGAGCTCATTCTCCGACTTCACCTGCCAGAACAAGCAAACGGAACGTGAGAGAACATCACGCCATGCCACAAGGAGAATCAGAGAAAGGAGCCGGGTTCGGATGCTCTGCAGGGTCCAGGTGCTGCCGGGTGGCGCAGCACCAGCCGCGGCGACCCCTCCAGCCCCGGGCACCGACTCACCAGCTCGGGCTCGGGCACGGCCCGGATGACCTGGTGCAGGCGGCTGAGCACCCAGGCGAGGCGCACGTTGCGGGAGATGCGGTAGTCCTTCTTCATCAGGAGGAACACGTGTCCTGCCTCCTCCACCTGCGGCGGGATCACAGGTCACCCCCGCAGGAGCCCCCGGCCAGCGCCGTTCACCCCGGGCTGCTGCGGCCCCGCACCGGGGCTGCCCCGCTGCTCCCCACCGCGGCCCCGGGCCCCGCGCCGCCCCCGGCCCTCGCCGAGTCCCTGCTCCCCGGCCCGCTCCCGGCCGAACCCAGCCCCGCCGCCCCGTTCCCCGCCGAGCCCAGCCCGGCCCGCTCCCACCTCCCCGTCGGGCCGCTCGGCCCCCGCCATGTCGGCGCGGCCCCGCCCCCGGAAGCGCCGCTCTCCCGGGACACCGGGGCGGTGCCATCGCCGCCATCGCCGCCGCCAGCGCCGCCATGCAGG
Source organism: Neopelma chrysocephalum (assembly GCF_003984885.1). Lineage (NCBI taxonomy): Eukaryota > Metazoa > Chordata > Aves > Passeriformes > Pipridae > Neopelma > Neopelma chrysocephalum. Next base: position 5,464,749 of record NW_020897721.1, read on the forward strand.
TGAGGGCCGGGGAGCGGGGCCGGGGGGCTCCGCAGGGACCGGGCACGGCCGCGGCCGGGGCAGCCCGGGCGGGAGGCCGAGCTGGCGGTGCTCCCCTGTGCAGCGGCCTCTCTCCTGTCGCTGCGCGGCTCTGGGGTGGGTGGCGGTGTGTGCGGCTGTCTGAGCGCACCGGCCCCTCTCAGCCCCTGCTGCAGCCCTGGGTGAGAGCCCTCAGACCAAAGGCCCCCCTGCCCCAGCAGTCTGGCTTTGCCACCGGTGCCCAAATGAAGTCGTGAGAGCACAACACGCTGCTGGGTGTCATTCCGTGTAGACTGTGTTGCTGGCGCATCCCTTGTGTTTAATAGCCTCGAATGAGATTTCATCAATGCGAGGAGGACCTGGTTACTTTTTTTTTTGAAGTGCTGTGAATTTGTAGCATCCATAATGTGCAAGGAAAAGAGTTGCGGAGGTTAATGACAGGTTAACAGGCTGTAAGGATCTCCCTCCTTTGGTTTGAAACCGCTGCCTGCTGGCTTCGTGCAAGTCTCCTGGTTGTCCTACCGGAAAAGAAAGTTAAAATGGATTGTCCCGCAATTCCTTATCTATAGGGTTTTTTACATTTTCTCTCCTTGTGTGTACCAGTCTCGTTACTGTTTTTAATTGATGCATTTTTAGAACTATGAATAGTCTTGATCATGCTTGTTGCCTTTATTAGTACGTATTTCTACATTATCACTTTTCAGCTGGAGGGACAAGAGTGACTCGTAATATTCGAGATGCAAATGAGGCATGCACTTATGCGGTCACATAAGGATGCTTAGCTTTCTGTTGCTTTCCTAATAAATCCTATGGTCACTTCCTTGACTGCCTTTTGAGCCTTGGGCAGGTGTTTTCACGAGTTATCCTCAGATAATCCCGAGATCTTGCTGATGAGTAACAACATTATCAGCTCAGAGAATGTCATTGTGTACGGAAGGTCCGGGTGGGGCAGGGGTGTTCCCCTTTGTTTTGCCAGTCATGATTTTTTTTCCCCTTTGTTTTGCCGAATGCATTGCTTACATTTACCTACTCTGAATTTCACCTTTACCTCTCAGTTGCTCCCTATCAGCAGGTGCTGCAACAACCCTTCCAATAAGCCCTGTCTTTACTACCTCGGGGCAATTTAGCATTGCTAACAAACTCCTTAAAGCATTCCCTGTGAGAGGCACAAGAGGCAGGCACGGCAGAGAGGCGTGGCATTCCTTAGAATCACTGGTCAGTCTTATTGTATGCATGCTTTCCACTGCTTACATCTGCTTCCAGCTCCTTATGGCTTTGGGAAGAGCCTGGGAAAGAAGGAGGCTTGGAGCAGGCCATGTGCAAGGGGATTTCATTCATCTTGAAGGCTTCTTGGATAAGCACAGGCAGCGGGCCAGGGGAATTGTCAAGGGTGCATATGCCTGGCACCCCTGTAGTAAAACACTGGCTACCTGCCCAGCTTGTAATACAGGCAGTAGTTAATCTTCTTGCACAAACACAGTGCACACAAACAGTTGTAGGCTCATTTCTTAATTGGACAGGAACTGACTAGTCCCGTCACAAGATGGAGGAGGGTGCCTTTGTCTCCAGGTGGGACAGCCAGCAGCAATCCCTTCCATGAACCCACTCCACGGACGGGGGGATCAAATTTTAACAAGGTCGACTCAGCTGTTATTCTAAGGTGGTTAAAATTAAGTCCTGTCAATGATTACTGACTTGTCAGAATATAAATAAAATAGAATAATACTGTGTTCTCATGAACATGGGAGATGCCTGATAACCTCTCCTGTGAAGCTTACACTGGTCCAGTGTATTTAAGCAGTGCAACAACAAACCCAATAGCAAGCGTGCCAGCAGCCTGAGTCACTCTATCTGCTTTCCCAATCGGTATTCCCTTTCTATTATTTGATTGCTTTGTCCCACCCTCCTCATGGTTTATTATTGTACAGTTCTCAATTTACATGAGGAGTTCATTAGGGCTGGGACTTTAATTATATTTTGTGCAATACTGTAGTATGAGTAAGTTAAAGTAGATAGGATTTTAGGGGGTTTTTGCAAGAGTCAAGGACATGCCTTGGTGTCTTTGACATCAAATCCCCTGTCTTGACACTTTATCTGTCAACGTCCTCCCTCACCCGGATGGGGTTATCAGTGGAAAAGATTATTTAAACAATGTAATCCGAGCAAAAGGCAGGAGGTGAGGTGTGTGTGTGGGTATGACACCTTCCATGTCACAGCAGGGCCTCCCGCAGCCAGTGAGGCACAAATACAGTAGCAGCTGCCAGTTTCTTTGGCAGCTGGAGGTGGCACTTGGGCAGAAAAAAAGTAAATGAGGTAAAGAACACAAACTGGAGTCTTTAGGCCACAGACCTGGTACTCATTTTGCAAAGGCTGTTTTGGATGAAGACATCACTGTACCCACAGCTACTGTCAGAAAAGGTTGAGAGAATGCTAATCTACTTTGAGCTGAGTTGGCTTAAATGGCTCACAAAGGTGGCATGAGCCAACTTTGATGACTTTGCCTGATGTGGTAAAAAGCAGATGTAAGTGATGATGTCTTCATCTAGATCTTAAAGAGCACAGCTGGCCAAACGTTTGTCCGAGGCACAAGTCTATTGCCTAAGTGTCCCAAGGGGGAGGGGTCAATGTGAAACCATAGGATTTTTATTTCTGGAGTCTCTGTTTGCTTCCTCTGAAAAGGAGGCTGGCTTAGGACCAATTGGATTATGGATGCATGGGTGTGGATTCACAATGCCTTGGGAGGATGTTAAGCTTTGTCCTCATCCTTTGTCTTTCTTGCCTTAATTTAGAGAGAGGAGAAGCAGCTGGAGCTGACCCTGGAGGCACTCATCAGTCAGGTAGCCGACCTGAAGAACTCTTTGGTCAGTTTTATCTACAAGCTGGAGAACGAGTATGACCGACTCACATGGTAAGGTGTCTCTTGGAGCTGGGGGCACTTGGTCACTGAAAATGTTCAGACTTGGCTCAAAGGATTAGTTAGAAACCATTAGCTTAGTGTCAGTAGGTTTAAATTTGCTTTTCATATTTGTGCTGGAGGAACCACTACCCGTCTTCCACCAGAAAACCAGCTGAAACCCATTGGTTTCATGCTGTAGAGAAATAGAGTCATCTGCAGTGACTGAAAGTTCTCAGATTAAATATCTTAGAGACCCACATGTGCTGTAAAATGAGCAATGGTTCTTTCTGCATTTCTTGACTTTCTCTGGCTTTTTCTGGCTCTGACATAAACTGAGCTTTTGTGTTTTCCTAGTTCTGCTTCACCACACAGTTTGAGAGACTTGCAAGATGGCACTCTCTTCCTGGTGGAGCTTAAAGATGTTATAGCTGCAACTTAATAAACTATGTGGTATCTTAGACAGTGTCTGCCATTGCAGAAAGCTTCAGAGGCTGTTAACATTTGTAGTTAATGTTGCAGAAGGCAGGAGAGGTGGTGAATCCCCCCATGAGAACAAGCTGAAGGGGACAAGATTATCAGTTACTTTGCTTCATTATTGCTTAGTGTGGATAGCCAAGCCATAAATATTGTCTCTCCTGGCTCTACTGCCTAGGGGTTAAATTATTTCTCAGACCTTGCTCTAGAATTGCACTGGGAGAGTTAGTGGTAAGGAGAGAATTGCTCCTGTGTATGTTACTGAAATCCCAAACAACTGACGCTTCCAATGGTACTGCTTGCAATCCCTGAACTATTTGCAGCATTTGAGACATTTGCAGTAGGGGCTGGGGTTTGTCCACATCTGCATATTCAGGCCTGGGTTTTACTGCTCACTGTCTGGAGTAGACTGATTTGAGGAGTAATAGTGTTACTTCCTCACTTCTCAGCCATTTGAATGAAGAAGAGAGAAAAGCCATCCGTGGCATACCTTTCCATGTTCTATCTTTTTTATTTGCTTTCCCAGGCCATCAGTTCTGGACAGCTTTGCATTGCTCTCAGGGCAGCTGAACACCTTGAATAAAGTGCTAAAGAATGATAAGACCCCACTACTGCGAAACCAGGTTATCATCCCCCTAGTGCTGTCTCCAGACCGCGATGAGGAGATCATGGTAAGACATGTCCCTTGATTATCAGAAAGTGCTTGTGTGTCTGCTCCAGCCTGCTACTCCTTGTGCTGGGCATTCCTCAGCTCTGGGTGTAGAGAAAGAAAAAGTAACAAGTACTTCTGTCTGGGAGCTGCTTTGCTGAGGGATTTTCACCTTCAAACTCATGCACTGGATGCACTTTACAGGAGGTGTTCTATTCATAAATATGTTGCTCTGACTAAACAGGCACAATGCAAATTCCTAGACAAGTCATTCAAACTTCCTAATGCTCCCCAGATCAAGGTTTCTGCACAGCATGCTGGCCTTGTTCCAGCCCTTGTGCCCTGGGCTGGAGGCAGAGGCTCTGAGTGAGGCTTGTCCAACATTGCAGCGGCAGACGGAGGGGCGTGTGCCCGTGTTCAGCCATGAGGTGGTGCCTGACCATCTCCGAACTAAGCCTGACCCTGAGGTGGAGGAGCAGGAGAAACAGCTGATCACTGATGCAGCTCGAATTAGCCCTGATGCAGCACAGGTAGGTAAAGAACAGCTTGATACTTCTGCCTCTTATCCCTAAGGCACACAATGCCCTTTAACTCTGCTTCCTTCACCCTTCCATCTGAAAGTTTATTTTTTTTTTTGCTCTGTCCTTTCCTGTCTGAGATTTCTCTGGCTGACCCTAGCTGAGGTTTGGTTTCCTCCAGAGTTTCACCAGGGTACCCAGCTCTCTGGCTGTTCACAGGAGGTGCCATCGGACCAGTCAGAGAAGTGGAGGCCATCCCATCCCCATAGTGCCCTTTGTGCATTAGCAATGGGCTTCCTAGGCTCAGCTACCAGAATTCTTACAGTTGGTTACACAGACCCTGGGAAGAGAAAGCTTGTTCATTCTCCTTGCTGATTTGTGCTGAGTTGGAGGTATCCTGGCAGTTTCTGATGGTTTTCATTTTGCAGAAACAGATCCAAAGTCTGAACAAAATGTGCTCAAATCTGCTGGAGAAAATCAGTAAGGAGGAGCGTGAATCTGAAAGTGGAGGTATGTCACTGAGGTGGAAGTGGGGTGCAGGGGTTCAAGCAGCAGGCTTCAGAGAGTAGAGGCAAAATAGGTATAACAGGCAGCCTGAAGTCTGGAAATTGAGGTTGAGCAGCATAAACAAAAGCGTTCTAGAAGATGCAAGATTGGCTGTCCTGGAGCCCCCTAATTTGAGAAGGGATCCTGTTGGTGCCATGTGTCCTGCTTGTGTGACCTGTGCATGGCAGGAAGGTCATCCCAACCCTTTTCCATATCCCTCTTTGAGGAGGTGGTAAGTATTTGCCAAGAAAACCTCCCAGTCAACTTTAATTAATAAAAATAGATGTGAAAATGCAGTGCCAGTGAATGGGAAACCCCTTAGCTGTGTTCTGAAGGAGACTATGTTGTTGGCAGGCTCTTGTGTGATGCCCTCTAGATAATGGGTGTGTCAGACTCATGGCCAGCCTTTTCTGGTTGTGTTCACTATTCCCAGGAGTGCTGTGCACAACTCTTAAAGGCAGTGGCATTGTTTTTATTATCTTTGACACACACATAGTGTAAGCAAGGACCCAAGCACAGGTTCTGTCTAGTTGCTGGGATTAACAGTATAACTGGGCACATGTGTGGCAGAAAAACTTGCAGACACCATGCTGCTCATGAGCCTTCAAAAGGGATGTTGCCATTGTTTATCTAAAACACAGTGCTTGTTAACTGCCATAGGATTGTGCATGGCCTTTAGTGGGAACTTCTCATGGGCATGGAGGAGTTAGCTCCCTCTATCCTCCTTCCCTGAGCAGATTATGCCCTGCTGTCAGTGAAAAAGCTCTTGGATCACCCTTGTCCCTGGATTTTGCGGCTTCTTTGACTCTGCTGAGACTCTTGTAGGAGAGCTTGTAAGAAAACTCATCTCTATTACACGAACCAAAGTAGCTAAAAAGTAAATTCAGGACCAGCTATGCTACTCCTTAGACTTTGATTGCTAAGTCTAAAAGTAACTTCTGAAAATAACAACTTCTTTTTCTGCAGGCTTACGACAGAACAAGCAGACTTTCAACCCTGCAGATACCAATGCACTGGTGGCAGCTGTGGCCTTTGGGAAAGGGCTGTCAAACCGGAGACCCCCAGGCTCAGGGGCATCTGTCCAGTCAGGCCAACCAGGAGCTGGTGCCATCATTGCAGGGGCTTCAGGCATCCAGCAGGTCCCAATGACAGGGGCACCAGCTCAGCAGCAGCCAATGCTGGCAGGAGTACAGATGACACCAGCAGGACAGCCAGGTAAAGAAGTTGCTTATGTGAGATCAGCTGAAATCCATGGAGCAAGAAAGACAAATGTAGATGTAGAGATTCTTCCCCAGTCACCTCTGAGGTGTAACTAAGTACGAGTTTCCTTTCTAGCCTTAATAACATGAGTCAGGTTATAACAGTGGAGCAATACCTGCTTAAAATTAGCTTAGGTTGAAATGGATCCCAGCCAACCAGCTTCAGCTTCTTAACTCCCACTGCAATACTATTTTAATAAGAGACTTAGTGAACCTAGGGATCAATATGGAGGGAGATCACAGTGTAGTTTTGCAGGGATCTATGCTGGGGGATTTCCTGTCAAATTTAAGTTGTGGGTAGGCAATGAAGTGGTGAAGTTGGGTGGCAATGAGTTCTTTAAGGTAAGAAAAATAAGGTAAGTTGTCTGTAAAAAGTCAGAAGGATTTCCCATACCAAGGGACTTTGCTTAACAGCAGTAGGTTACATTTGTATGAAACATAAAGTGAAATACGTGGGTGTACAAATTGGACTGTACATATCCAGCACCTGGACTCTAACCTAGTTACTTGTATTTGTGAACTACGTCCATGATATGAGTTCTCTAAAGACATCAATTGGTTGTTCAGTTGGGGCAGAAATGCAAACCAAATGTTAGCAATTACTGGAAGAGGAACACATGGTATCTTCAGGCCATTCTGTAAATCCATTGGGCACCCACACCTGCAATATTATGGGTGGTTCTGATACCTTCTCTGCTATTGGCCATAGCTTTGGGCTAGGGAGAAGGAAGCCTATAAAATCCCAAATTGTATACAGCAGGTGAATGAGGAATGATTGTTCACTGTCTCCCAGGATACAGAGGGATTGGTGAAAGTGCTCCAATGAAAATACGGGCTCGTAGATTTGGAACAAAAGTGAGATACTTTTCTGAGTACGAAATAATTAGACTGTAGAACACATTGCCTAGTGTGATAGGTAGGTAGTGTTTATATGAGATGGAAAAATAAGTAAGCACGTAAATTTCTGGATGAGAAATCAGTCAACAGCTAATCTTGAAGATACCAACTCTGATTCCATGACGTTGAGCCATGTTAGCAGCAGAGGGGGTATTGGGGTATTCTGCAGGGGTGTCACTGCAGGCTTGCCCTGTTCTGCTATTCCTCCTTAAAAGTCCTCTGCTGTCAGGAATGGGTTTGGCCTGGGGGACATACAGGCCGAACCCTGTGCTGTCATAACGTTAATTGCGATTCAGGATATCGGATATCCTAATTGGTGTTTTCTTGCCTGTGTAATGACTGTTGTTCGGAAATGAACTTGAGCAACAATATTAATCCTGAGTTAAATATGTATTTAGGTAAGAGAAATTAATTTCCATTGTGATTTGAAAACAAAGACCCCATAAACACTGTATCCAGGATGGTAAGACAGTCCCTTCTGTAGCCAAGGCAAAGCACCCTGGTAACAAGAGCTCCTGTCCAGCCTTTGTTAAGGGTAAGGTCCTTTTTGATAAGAGCAGCTATAGTGGGTTTTACCAAAGGTCAGTCTCACTATTCTGCTTTTGATTATGCCCATAGCTGAGGCTGAAAGAATACAAGAAAAAAGTATATCTTGACAACAGTCATTTTTTAGGGATTTTAAGCCAGTTTTTTTTTATACCAGTGGGTACAGCAGCCATTAATTTCTGCAGTTCCTGTCTGAATTACAGTTTTGACTTCTACAACACATATAGCAATAAGTCCCGCAGCTCTATTTTATGTTTTGCTTTTAAAATAATCCTTTTTATGTTTAAATCTTTTTCTTGATTATTTTCTTGCATGTTTCCTTTTTACCCATGTTGTGAGAAATGGCAAATAATGATTCCTCACTTACCTTCTCCATGCTAGTTTTCATGTTTTGGAAATCTGTCATGTCTCCTCCCTTTGTCCATTTTTAAATTTTTTCCCCCTCTAGCTTATGAGTCCTATTCTCTTTAATATGACTTCGTGTGAAAATGATAACTTGCACCATCCTTGTCACTCTGACCTGCTCTTTTTCTTTTTGTTTCCAAGGCTGGGAACACCAGAATTGCTCACAGTGTCCCAGATGTGGGTGAACCATGCAGTCCTGTTCACTTACTTTTGGAGTAATGTCTAACAGTATTTGTGTACTGCTTGTTAGCACTGAAGTGATATATCAGTTGCCTGCCCATTTATTGCTGGCAGTGACCCATTTTAGATATGTTTGAGAAAGTTTAATAATCTTTATTCTTTTAGGCATTTGCTTATCAAATCTTTTCTTTTCTTGTCCTGCTGCACTACAGTTTTAACTTCCAGAAGTTGTCATTTTTTTTTTTCTGTTTTAATTTGAAGACACTGAAGGAGTGTTCTTTGAATATCCCTCTGAGCTGCTCTTTAATCACTGTTTATTTTTCAGACATTTCAGTTTTGTCTAGCACTGTACACTCACTGTAGGCTGCTAGTAAGCTTTGAACATGCTCCCATGTGTGATTGGTATCAGCAAAGAGTAATAATGCCCAAGAGGTGGATGTGGTTACAAGAAATGAAGAGATCTCAGAGAGGCTTAGTAATTTAAATATACACCCTGACTGTAAATAATGCTGTGTGTAAGGGGATACAGGCTCTGTGTTTGCCTCTCTGAAATGGAAGTGGAGATCAGTCTGGGTTCTTCTGTGAGTGCTGCTGCCAGCAACTTCTGTGAAACTAAGTCCAACAGTGATGTAGAAGCCTCCTGGCAAAGAGAAAGGGTTCCTTAGGGTGGAACAAGGATAGAATGTGAGGGGATAACAGAGGGACACAGGAGTTGTCAAGAAGATTTCTCAACAGGGAAAGATGCCAGTTTGTAGAAGAGATTGATTGTGTTAGGTCAGAAGCTGGAAGATGCCGTAGCAGATAAGCCTGGAGTGGAACAAGAAAAGCCCAGACGGGGTTGTTGTGACTCTTGCATGCTCCTGAGCAAATGTTCTCCCATATGCTCATTTTGCACTGATTTTTCTTTTTTTTATCTCTCTTTAGGAAAAATGCCAAGTGGCATAAAAACAAACATCAAATCTGCCTCAATGCATCCATACCAGAGGTGAGCTGAGATGAACCAGACCCAGGGAACAGCAGTGTTGTTACTGCTGCAGCCACCCCACTTGGATTCCTTCTAGGACTAGTCCCTTTACATAGCCACATACCATATCCAGGGAGATAGGGGTTAAAGGCCCTTCCCTGGGTTTTGTTTGTTGCTGGGTGGCTCGTGTGGAGCTGCTGGTGGCCACATCTCCTGGACACAACTACTTCTCTGTTCAGCCAGAGCAGAGGACTTTGGTTATGGTATTGATCCCATCTTCTCCAGGTCTAACTACCCTTTCCTGATACAGAACCTGAAGACTGCATGGAGCACTCTGCTCCTTGTTTCTGCTTGGTCACTCAGAATGTTCTTTCTTTACTCCCTCTTGTTGAATAAAGACCTTGTTATGCACACTGTGAGACACTGGTATCCATCTCTCAGGAACTCTCATTTCCCTCTGGGGAAGCACAGAGCATCTCCAGTCTAAAATACACTGAAAATGTTGGAGGCCGAGTGTTGGAACTGCAGGTTTATGGGTAAAGAGGTGTTGTAGAGTGAGTCAGCAGGATACAAACACGAGCAGCAAACATCTCATGCATTGAAAAACAATTCTGACTATTCCCCAGAAAGCAAAATACTGGGGAAGACTATTACAAGGCCCACAGCAAGAAGGCAGCACTTCAGGAACAGAAGCACACAGCTTCTGTATTCTGATACTGCAGCAAATCCCAGCTAGATCCGATTTCATTTCCATGCTTGTCTGCTTCTGTGTTTCCTATAAAGTTTCCTAGCTACTTCAGGATCGATTTATCACTTCAGAGGCATATTTCAATCTGCTCAGGACTGTGGCACTTCTGGATTGGCCATTTCTCTTTAGAACTGGGCATTGTGAAGCCATCCCTGTTCTGCCTTGTGCCCTTGAGCTGTAATATATAATCTGCCCAGTGAGAGATTCCTCTCAGACTAAAAGGTGGGGGCGCATGCCCATGGAGCACATCAGTACATGCGTCACTATCCTGAAGGAAAACTGTCATGCCTCTTGCTGCACTTGCCTGGACTTCCTTTTTGACTTGTGGTGAAAGCCAGCAGTGTTTTACTCAATAGCATCTGTCAGCAATCTTCGGGTGAGGAAATCTCCACTCAGCAGACAGAGCCTGCAGCTGCTCCTGCACTGCTTGCCTATGAACTAATCACATCCAGCTTATTTGTGGAGGCTGTGAGCCCTTCTCCCAAAACAAAACCTTCCACAAAGCTGTGACTAGGGCAGTTATCGACCCATTTTGATGTGCTGGCCCTTGAAAAGTGCTGGGAAGTAGAAAGTTGAGCTGGAAGCACAAACAGCTTATAAGATGGCAAAGCTGCTCCGCTAGGAATGAGCCCAGTGCCGAGTCTACAGTGGCACCATCCCAGCCAGACTGATGGAATTGCTTTCTTGCTCCTAAACAACATGCAGAGGTCCCAGCTCTCTCGGGAGACACTGACTACAGCGTGAGGGCAGAGGAGGCACATTACTGGTTCCAGTGTGAGGGGTTTGTGTAAAAAACTGGAGCCTGAGGGCCAGGGAGCGAGAGCCTGCAGGGCTATTCCCCGTGATGGGCTGAGCACCACGTGAATGGCTGTGCCCCGCTCTGTCTCACGTCCCTGCTTTGGTTGGAAAGGAAGGCAGCATATTGTGTGTGTCAGATCCCTGGCACTCGTCATTCGTGGAGCCTCAGCTCTAGGATGCTGCTTCCCTTCCTCCCCCCAGACTGGCTTCCTTATAAAGCTAAAATGCCCCAGTGCAGGAGCACCAGGGCTGGCGGCCGCCGGGGTGATTCGGGCAGTGTGGGACACAGGCACGGCATAGCTGCCTGCCACCCACGCCAACCTGGCTCTCCCAAAAACGCCTCCAGTGGGGCCGGCCAGACCTTTCACACACTTGGACGGGAGGAAGGGAAACACAGGCAGGGTTTTTTTCCGTAGATTATAAAGCCGGGGAGGCTGGCTGGGCTCGCCAGCGTAACTTCCTGCATGACACAGGCTGCCGTGAATTCATTCTTGAGAAAATTAGAGCACTGTTGTTAGGAAAACAGTTGATCTTGAACTGATGTGTCCCAGCTACAGTAGTTGGTAGGTCATTCTAAAAACTATTTTCTTGTTGCACCTTAGATTGAGGCTGCATTTCTGTAATTCCCTTCCAGTCAGTGGATCTTCTCAGCCAGGGAGTGAGCCCCTGAGCTGTTGGTCCCAGAGGGAGGAGTCGGATATTATGATTAAGCTTTCCTGGTCCTTTTTAATGATAGACTGAACTGATCAAAGTCCCTTTTGCTTTAAGGCATATTTTCCATTTTCCACTTCTTGACTCGCCTCCAAATCTCCTTATGCATCTGTGTCCTTTGGGACACTGGACTAGGACACACTATTCTGATTGTGGGAATGGGAGTCTCAAATGTAGAGCGACTTTAACCTCTTAGCCGGTTGCTGCCAGTGTTTGAATGTTTAAACAGGGAGCAGGAACAAGCCTTTTACCCATAAACTAACAGTGGAATTCATGGTCCACTGCTTGTCACTGTGGTCTGCAAGTCCAACAGGGGTTCAGCGTTCCCGGTGCACTGTGTCAGAATAAAAGCACAGCCCTGCTGGTCAGGGCAGAGGCTGGGGCCGTGTCCCCCTGCAGCAGGGGCCAAGCAGGCCGTGGGGAAGCACTCTCTTCCTGTGAGCATGGGATGTGCTGCTGCACTGAGCCCTCAGGGTCTTTTCCCTTGCCTTATCCAATTCTTTCTGAACTCCTCTCTTCCAAGTAGGATAATTTTGGCAAGGAGAAGGCTCAGTCCCAGCACAGCAGGCGTTGCTGGGCTGTCTGGGCCCCAGCTTGGGTGCAGGAGTGTGATGGAGATGGACACTGGTTTGTTCTGGTCCCCAAGTCCCTCCTCAGTACCAGTTGGGCTCTAGTGCAAACAATGGGCATCTTTCACTGTGTGGCCCCACTGCCCCAGGGATCCCAAGGGCTCCCAGGACAACAGGCTGTGCCCATCATGACTTCATTTCCCTCCAGGTCATCAGCTTTACACTATTTAGCACTCCCTGCTACAAACACATCCTCAGTACAGCTCCATGGGGAGCATCTCCTTTGCTGCCTCACACTTGGCCAGGTCACCCGTGAGCTTGTTCCTTGATCTCACATGCCTCTGTACCAGCCAGGTTGCTCTCTGATATTTAAGAACATACAGTGCCAAAAAAATTATCATGTTAGTCTGAAGGCTTATTGTCTGTAATCCCTGATGATTGATATTTATATTTCTCTGCTTTAAATCTTTATCAATGTGATCACATATTTCTTGGTCATTATTTTGCATGTGATGTCTGTCGAATAGACACACCTGTTTACAAGGCCATCCTGTTTACTTTTTTTAAATGCTGGCATAATATCAGCTTGCTTGTTCTCTGGAGCTTTTCCAGGCTCCCTTGTCTTACTGAATCTCATCATTAATAGCTTGGATTTTTAAAAACAGATTTTTTTTTTTAAATTTTATTTTTGAGATGCGGGATACCCAGACTGCTGAGTTTTCAATGTTTACCTTATGCAACTGTTGTTTAACATCCTCCTGAGTTACTGTTAGAGTGGAAAGCATTTCACCCTCGTGACAGGAATGCTTCATCTGGCTTCCTCCCAAATGCAGGAGAGAGATATTTATTGCCTTTCCTTCCTGCCCAGCTACCCACAGGCCCACCGTTCCCAGCCTGTATCGCACATCCAGCCATGCTGGGTGGTGCCCACAGCCTGTCCTGCTGCTGCCCTGGGCCAGTTTGTCCCTGGAAGCTGTGAAGCTCAGCTTGTTGCCACCACTTCCCTGCATCTCTCTGCATCCACTGATCAGCACGACAAACACCTGCTGCTTGTTTGTTCTCTTGTCCCGTCCCCAAGTGGAGCTGTGCACACAGGTGCCTTCTTTTGTTTGAACAAGCAAAACATAACACTTTTGTTTGTTTTTTTTTAACCTACAGATCTTTTAAGTAGGCGTCATTAAGCCTTTCCAGTGGAGGGGAAGTACAGGAGGTGTGAGGGAAGCAACAAAAGAGATGGGGGGACATGAGAATTAGGGAACCCTCTGCAGTTCTCCACTCTCCATAACACAGCTAAGGCAGGTTTCAGCATGGGCTGCAGGGCTGGTTTCCATCCTCCTGCTAGGATGGGATCTCTCTGACAGAAACATCTGGGACCAAAGGAGAAGGCTTGTGGTGGTTGGGTTGAGAGAGCCTGAGGACTTTTTGATGCTAAGAAGCTACATAAATGGGGTGTGTGCTGCCAAAGGGTGTTAAGCCAAGTTTTGCATCTGAATTGCTCCCAAAGCAGCTTCACCTGCAGCTGACAGAGGAGAGACAAATAAGTGGAAACAGCAGCAAAAGGTGAGTTTTAACTGACCACTGTAAAACTCTGAAATCAAAGGCACAAACGGAGGGAAAACAGCCCGGTGGTGGAAGCAGCCCCCCAGTCAGGCTCTCTGCTTTGCCCCGGGCTCCCCAAATGAGCCTGGTGGCCCCAGGAGAGGCAGAGCATGTCTATGTGACAGCTGGCACCTACAAATGAATACACAGGTGCTTGGAAAAATCCCATGGAGTTCCTCCTTCCACCCGGGTGCAATAAATCTTCATCTGTCTTAAAAAGAAAATGTTATCACTTTGTACCTCACACGGGTGCTGTGGTGGTAAAAATACATGCTGGAGAAATGGGATGTTTGGGTGTATTTGTAATACATGCCATAAAAATAGTTCAAGCTGATGTGACTCCACAGTTTATTTATTGTCCTTATGATACCACAACGCTCTGGATGGATCCAGGAACACTGCCTTGGTGGAAACCTGCACTTAGAAATTAATGAAAACCTTCTGCAATTTCCTCAGGGGTAACCCTGACATCAGAGTAATGCAAAGCGTGCTGGCTGGCTCCTCTGAAGGAGAAGCCTGTGTCTTTTTTTTTTTATTATTATTTTTTAATGTGTGTTTTTTGAAGAAAGGAAATTACTGCATGAGTTTTTCTGACTTAGACACATATTTTCCAAGGTCAGGGGATCAAGAGCTGTGGTTCCTCCAGCAGCAATCTTGTCACTGCTGCTCAGATTCTGTCACTGATTTACCTGCTTGCTGTAAGGCTTCTCCCTTTGCTCCCATCATGTCCAGGCAGTTTCTGCACTGAATTAGCAGTGGTGCTAAGGTCCCCCTTGGCATGGCAGCTCCTTTCCTCTGAGAAAAGACTGTGCCCCAGGGTATTTTTGCATTATGTTTTTCATTTGCTGGCCATGCTTTGGGCCAAAGGGGCATCATTGCTGTCTGTGAGTGTTATTTCAAAGCTGTAGCATTTCCCAGGATGTTCCTCTTTTGCACCCAGACCGCCCCCTTCTATGCCTGTTGCCAGGTGGCCTTGGTGGGTCATGTCTGGCTCCCACTGTCATGTGCCAGTCCTGGGCTCTGCCCACCCTGGCATGCAGCATGGAGGTGTGCTGCTCCTGCAGGAACTTGGCTTTGAAACGTGCAGTGGATGCTCACGTGGTGTTTACTCTTGGTACTGATGCAGTACTGCAGTCAGGGTCCTGCTGTGTGGGGTGGGAGAGATGCCTCTTGTCTCCTGCTCTGCTGCAGCAGCGTGGCAGGGCTTCAAAGCACTGCCTAAAGAGTTCATGGCAGTAGCTAACACACCGACTTGTATCCCCCCTGAGAAACACATTCTGCATAAGTGAGGCTGAGGAGCCCTCATTTTGGATGTCTCGTTTTTGTATATTTATGTTCCCATGGGCATCACAGCAGTAGAAACAGCCACAGTCATCATCATCATCATCCTCATAACACAGCCTGTTTTGCTCCAGTCAGCAGAATGCACCAGATTTGATTGCATGGGGCTGTCAGAGGGCACACACCTTGTGCATCCCCCCACGGCAGAGCACGGGCAGGGCAGGGAGCTGGGCAGCACAGGGCTGTGGGCAGGAGGAGCCGGGCCAGCAGGACCTGCAGCCCTGGACTGTGGAAACCCCACAGCAACTGCCGAGCTAGGAATGACTCACAGAAAGCCTCTGTGGGTGCGTCCACCATCGCTCTTAACTGTTTGTGTTCACTCACATAGGGAGTAAAACCACCAGGAATTAATAGGAATGCTCCAACCCACATTTTGAGCATGCAGCTCCCCCTCCTTTGCTTCTTCGTATCCTGTGCTCCCTGCTGTGTCTTGCTGGAGCTCAAGTGCAAGACGCTTGTCCCCACACATGCATCCAAGAAGGTTTGTGGTGTTCACCATCAACAACACTTTTTGGAGAGGTATTTCCAGAAAAGAGGCCACTATGTTCTCTGCCCATTATCTTGGAGCAGTTTACTGCATACCTCTGTTTCCCTTCTGTTTATCTGTCCCTAGGAGAAACAGTGCAGCCCCTCCCTGTGGGAGCTGCCCCACTGCTGCTCTCCCCTTCCCCTGTGTCCCTTGGACATGCCAGGCAGGTGCAGGAGGCCATGGCAGACATGCCATGAGTTCTCTTATCCCTCAATTTCTTTTTCCTCCCAAACCATGATGGGTCTCAGGGCATGTACTGTGTTGCTGACTGCGCCAGTGGACAACCTTAGAAGCAGAGAAGATGCCAGGCAGGCCAGGGAGGACAGTGTCCCCCACCAGCCCGCAGCCCAGACAGGCAGGCAAAGCCCAGCCTCGGCTGGAGCTAAACACGGCCTCATTTCACTGCAAAACAATTCCCCTTTGTGCAGCCTGTTCCCCCAGAACAATCCTCCACTCTGACAATGTCCTTTCTGTGGCTTAGTCCCTGCAGAGTGACCAGCAGCGTGCTCATGCCAGCGCCGGCTTAGCCCCACTGCCCCATTGGCGAGGGGGCAGCACCTGGGACCTGGGCAGCCTCTGCCTGGAACTCCGTGGCCACTTCAGGTCAAGGCAAAGTCTTCCCAGGAAAGTGTCCAGCTCAGCCTGGAGCATTTGGGAGGGGTTTTTCTTCCAGCTTTGTGTGCTCCATGGAGCTGCATGTGGAGCGTGATATGTGGGTGTCGTGTCACCCACTCTGACTGTAATCCCACCCGCCTGCCAAGGGTGGAGAAGTCACCTGGCTTTGCCAAGATGCTCTCTCGGGCTCCAGGCAGTCCAGGACAGGTTCCCAGAGATGATCACTTCAGATGGAAAGGGCATTCTGGGGATGAGCAAGACCAGGGCCTTTTTCCCCACCTGCATTTTCTCCCTTCAGCAGCATGTGTCCATGAGACAGCCTTAAAAGCTCCCTGAGAAAGGGCAGTTTTCAGGTTCCTACCAGAAACGGAGCTACCAGAACTCCCATGGTCTTCTGCCACGACACACTGCATGTGGACAGTCACCAGTTCTTGCACTAGTAACCAAGGACTGCTGTTGCGCTGCATGTGCTGAAGCCCCCAAACCTCCTGACCCTTTCCAGCCTCCTACCAGTCTGCTCTGGGCCTTGAGCTGGCCCTGCTGTGCCTCCTGCCTTGCAGAGACACTGAAGAATGGGCTTCTCCAGGCTTTCAGTATCCTTGGGCACCTTGCTCCAGCCGTGGCTCTGCTTCTTTCCCCCCCACCCTCCCCATAATTTGGTGGATTTGAAACAAGCACCATTATTCCATAAGGTTATCCTGCAGGCCACGGGAACAAATAAGGATGCTTTAACAGGTTCAGAATGGGCCAAGACTCCTGGCATGTCTGTGGAGGTGGCAGGGGGTCCTGTATTGCTGGAGTGATGTTGCCAGCCTGCAGAGGTGGCTGTCAGGGCTCACCCTGGAGAGGCTGTTATGCAGCTCACAAAGGTCCCGACAGGAAACCACAGTCATGTTTGCTGCCCACCCCAGCTGGCAGGCAAAGTCCAGCAATTAAACACGCCGGGGTGAAAGTCTGCCATCAAAGCTCCCAGGGCACCACCACAGTGCCTGCAAGCTTCCGGGTGATGCTTCCAACCTCCCCTTTCATCTCCCGGAATACCTTTTTCCAGGCGATGTTTTAGTGTGAAACTACAGAATCATGTTACAGCAGGGGTTTCAGCGGGGTCACGTCATGCCTGCCGGCTACAGAAATGTTGTGGGTTGTTTGTTGGTAGCTTGAGGGGCTTGTAGGAACCTTGAATCCCAGGAATGAAGGTATTTCTTTTGGCTTTGAGGGGAAGAGGGCAACAGTGACGGGGTAATTGGCCTTTGCTGCCGGTATGATATAATCACCATATATAACACATAAAATTTTGCCCAAGATGAGTCACTTAAACTTGGTATCGACCACGGAAGGAGGCAGCACATAAGCCTGAGCAATGCATGCTCAGGCATGACCTACCTGCCCACCTCCATTTATTGAAATCACAAAGTGACATTATGGCATTTAATGGTCCTTCAGGTTCCGAGTGGTATCATCCATCTCCACCTTTAGTGCTCATGAAAGCCTTGTTTGATTCTCTCAGTATAGACAGAGGTGGTGTAGGAGCATTTCTTGGATGATTTGCGATTCCCAGGGTAATCAACCTGTCAATTTTTGTCACGCAGTCACAGAGAAGGTGTGCAGCAATGAGGTGTGGTTGACAGTGCTTTAGGGTCCAACCTCAGGGAAAGGGAGAAGGGTTAAACAACATTAGAGAGCCAATTTACATTCAGTGGTTTTATCTGATCACATGCAAAATCACTGGGTTTTCATTATTAAAAAGAAAAGGACAGGAGGATCTGGGAATCATCTGTTCACTCCTCAAGTGTAATAAGCTAGGTAAATTTACTAACTATGTATGTCAAATACATTACTAAAAAATTACAGGGCCAAGTGTACATGTTTTTAATTTCACTGAATTCATTTTGTCTTTTCATTATGTTTTAGATTTTTCAAGTTGCATGATGTCGATGTATTGCCAAATAAAACTCCCACCATTCAGATTATCAGTATTTAAAAGTAATAAATTCAAAGTTATAAATTCAGTGAATAAGAGAATATAAATTTACTATATAAACCAGATGTGATCAAAAAGGTATTTTAGTTCCCCAGCAAGCCAGGATTTTAAGAATTTTTATCTCTGCAAAAAACTGGAGAAACTTAAACCCCTGAGAGGGCTGAGACTCCCTCTTTTCCCTATTCAGCTGCATGGTGAACCTAAGCCAGTCCTCAAGACTGGAACCAGAAAAGCTGCAATATTGAGAAACTCATTACATCTCTCATTACATGCAGAAGAAATCATCATTACTAATCTCTGAGGTCATAACCTCTCATTGAACTTCACTCCTTTTCCATTGCTTAGTTCCTACAGAAGTTCGTTCCCATCTGATAGTCTGATAATCCTCTGCACTGATGATGGCTTCAGTCATTGTGCCTTCAGCAAGTTACATTAACATATGCCTGCTTTTTGCACCAAGGCAGAGAGACAAGGGGAAAGAGAGATGCACCTGGCTCTGCAAGGAGTAAGGAGAAAGCAGAAGACAAGGACTGGGGGAGGGAACAATGGAAAGGAGCACAGAGACCCCCAGCCAGCTCCATCTGATAGGATCTCCATGCCAAGAAGGATCAGCAGGGCCCTCACTAAAGCTACAATGGAAATGGTGTTGTTCTCCAGGATAAGAAGTGGAGGAAGGAACTTAAGCCCTCCCAAACTGAAGCCTGGTGCAGCCCAGGCTGCTGGGACCAGGAGGACAACAGCCAGGTTGTCTCCTGAACTGCAGGTGAGGAGTCGATGACCTGTAGGGCTTTGTCTGCTGCAGGAGTGGCTGGTGCAGGCAGGACACCCTTGTGCAGGCGTGTGACAGGATCATCTCTGCTCTGGAGGTCCAGAGATGATCACCAGTCAGGGTGACATGCCTGGCTGGCTGCAAACAGCTTCTCTCCCAGATTTCAGGTCACACAGGTAGGATTCAAGATGGAAGCAGAAGATTATCCATTTATTAAAAATCTCTCTCCAGACACTTTGGGAACATCTGGCTGTGGACAACAGGTCATGTCCCTTTGGCCTTGTCTCCCTCACCTCCCTTACTTTTGAGGGATATTCCTTGCTATGTGTGCTTGTGCTACCCTGCTTCCAAAGAGGCTGGAAGGCAGAAACTCAGATCTACAACACGCAGCAGATTAGTCAGGTCCTTGCTGGAGGCCTGTCCCCAAGGGTTAGGAGGGGACCCTGCATCACTCCTTCGAACAGGAGGTGCTGGATTCACTTGCCTGCAGCCAGGGTGCTCTGGCAGAGCACAGTCCTGGCTCCAGCTGGAGCTCCTGCCCAGGCTGCTGCAGCTCCAGGGATATGGTGGGAGGGGGAACACTGAGGAACTGCAGAAACCTGTTGAGCATGAGAAGTAAAAAAAGGCCAACACGCAGACAAAAGTAACCCATCAAAGCCAGTGAGTGTGAAAAGTAGAACCAACTGATAGAGGAGAAATAAAGTGGTAAAATCTGTTTGATATGTTGGAGAATTAAGGAGAGAAACAGAAGATGCAGTAGCAAGGGAACACTAATGAGCAAATACCACACAGGAATAATGGTGGAGACAGCAGACACAACAGGGAAGTAGAGCCCCGGACTGAGAGAGGAGAAAGAAATTGCATTCAGAGCAGAAGAAAGAGAGTGACCTGGAAAATTATTCCAATAGCAGGAAGAGGCTGGGCTGTGTAATTTGGGGCTCGTTGTTAGAGCCTGACAAGCCTGCCAGCAAGGGTGGATCCAGAGGAGAGAAGGAATGCTTGGAGAAAGCTATGAGATCTGGCATACAAGGTGGAAGAGAATCTAGTGCTAGGGAGTGTGAATGAATCCACTGGTGATCTCTAGTTTAGTGACAAACTACATAGCAAGATTTCCACTGAATTGGACCACAAATCAACTAAAAATAGAGTAATAGTGCAAAATAAAAGGAAGACAAAAAGAAAAAGAAGTGAAGAATAGCAAACAAGACTGATGCCTATACTTAACAAGGGAGAAAAAGTGATCCAGAAACCTTCAGCCCTGACAGTCTGATGTTAACAGTATTCAGTTAAATAGTAACGTGGCACTCGGACAGGAAATGGGGGATAAAATAAGGTTTATTATGTCTGACTAATCTAATAGTTGAAAAAAAACAAAAACCAAGCCAAAAACCTCTCTATAAAGCTACAGGTCCTGCATGGACTCCAGCGAAACAGCTGTGAACCTTGGGACCAGCTGGGAACTTTGGTAGATCTTGAGGCAGAAACAAGGACAGGAATTTCACATAGGAAGGAGTGGTTAAGGTCAAGATGAAAGCAGAGCCCGGGGAAGGGAGCATATCAGGACACACAGAAGGTTACTACTGAGGCACTTGTGGATGTTTTTATAAATCAATTTCCTCAAGGACTGACTGGCACAAATATTAGGTGCAATCTGATGAAGTCAGAATGTTGTGGTGCATTAGCAGTGTAGGGGAAAGTAAAGGAATGCTGTACCGCCAAAAAAAAAAAAAGCATGAAAGCCAACAGACTTTCTTTACTGTATTTTGGGGACTTCGTGAGCTGCAAGCATCTGAAGATGAGAAATCACAGGAGTAACCAGCCACAGAGTGACACTGAGCTGCCACTGCAAAATGGGATCGAGAAGGGCAAAAGCAACCCTGGCTGTATCCAGTTGGGGAATTCTTACTAGATGAGCACAAAGTCTGGCTTTGTCACCCATTTTCAGGAGAGGAACCTTGAGCAGCAGCCCGGTCAGAAGAGCTACCATGGCATTAGGTGCAGGGACAGGCAGGCTAGTAGGAAAATGCTGGAAAAACTTGTTTAGTCTTTCATGTAATGGCCTAGAGGGGGATGACTGTCGTCTCCAAATACACTGTCTAGTGTAAACACCATGGCAGGAGCTATGAGAGATAAATTACAACGTTGGCACAGGAGCAAATGGATATTAACCAGCCGTGCATCCAATTAAGCTGGAAATGAGAAGATGATTCCTAACAATTAGAATAGTGAGTTCCAAAAACGCCTTCAGACCAGACGAGCACGAGCCAAGGCCCGGCCACCTTTTAGGATGCAGCTTGGCGTGGCTGTGAAGACACCGCAGGATGCAGTGGTGCTGGAAACAGCACGTGGTCGGAGTCGGGGTCTCCGAGGTGTCCTTCTGTCCTGCGTTTCCAAACGCTCGCGATGGCTGTGGAGGTGTCTCTGGGGGAGAAAACGAGCCACTTGTTGATGGACCCGTACTGGCCTCCCTCACGCCGTCACCACCGCCCTCAGGCCGGCCCTGCGCACCCCACCCTGCCCGTGCCCAAACCCGGTCCTTTCCCCCTCCCTGTCCCCTTCCCTCTCCCGCGGCCCCCCCGCTCTCCCTCAGGCGGAGCCCGCGCGGACCCGGCACCGCCGGTCTGGGCGTGGCCACGGTCCGGGCGGGCCGCGTCGGCCGCGTCGATTGGTCGCGGCTGCTTCGGGGGCGGAGCTCTGCCCTCCTGGGCCAATGGGCAGCGGCGAGGGGGGCGGGGCCGCTCGGTTTAATGGTGGGGGCGGCCGTGGCGGCGGCAGAGCGGGGCGCGGCCGGCGGTGAGTGCGGGCGGGCATCGGGCCGCGGGCACGTGGGACGGAGGGCGCGGGGCCCAGCGCCCAGCCCTGTCCGGTGGCGGTGGGCCAGGGGTGCCCGGTCTTCCCCAGCGGTCCTTTGGGATGTTTAGGAGGGGGCAGTTCGGGTGAAGGTGTCCCAGGTTAGCGGGTGTGGGCTGACTGTTGGGCTGTGCTGGGGGGCACTTTGGGGCTGTTTTGCGGAAGGGTGCTGGGGAGGCCTTAGGGGGGTTCAGCTGCTTTGGGGGTGAAGCTTTGCTGCCAGGGTAGGTGGGCCCTGCCCCGGGGAGGCTATATGCTGGCTTGGCACCTGCTGACCAGGCTGCTGGAGGAGGCTGTGTATGCGTCCGTGTTCCCGTCAGCTGGGATGCTCTCTGTCCTGGCAGGAGGTGGGTGGTGTTCCCTCACCACAGGCGTGGGGGGAACGCGGCGGGGGGAGGCCGTGGCCTGATGGGTGGGGTGGGTGTTGTGACATGGGGTGACCACGCTGGGTGCGGCTGCCACCAGCGGAGGCTGTCACCCTCCTGGCGAGGGGGGTGCCCATAGTAGCGATGTGGATCCTCGTGGCAGTGCAGAGGTGTGCGAACCTACCCGTGTCAGAAGGAGGGAGACAAGCGGAGTCCAAACTGAGTTGCTGAAGTGTATTTTTTTTTTAAAGTAGCTGGGTCCTGACGCTGTGAGGAGCTGCAGTGCTCCCTGGCTCACAGCCTGATGCCACTGCCCCAGCGCTCCCTCCATGGTGCCAGGGAAGGGTGCAGTTAGTTCCCTTCCCGCAGTCGGCTGCCCTCCCTGGGGCAGGGCCGCCCACTCTGTGCGGGGTTGGGATGCTTTCCCGGCCGGCCGGGTAGAAGGACCGTCCCTCGGCGCTGTTCTGTGCCGGGGCACAAACAGCGGCCCCCGCTCCGGCAGGTCTGTGCCGGCGGCCGTGCCGGGTCCGGCCGGTTGCCCGAGCCCGGGGTTCTCCCGCTCCCCGCCTCAGGGACCGGCGGCTGCGCGGCCTCTCAGGGACGGGATCGGCACCGCCGCGTTGGCGCTTCGGCGGGGCTGTGCCGGCCCCACAGGCGGCGGAGCGGCCCGCGGGGCTCGCTGGAAGGTGGCCGAGCCCCCTCCCCACACGCGGGGCCTCCCCGGGCCCGTAGCGGCCCTTCCCGGCCGCGCAGGCCCCGCTGGGCCGCGGCCCCGCTTCCGGGCCCGGCCGCGCCACACCCGAGCCGGGCCGGGAGCCGCCCGGGCGGGGGGGCCGGCGGGGCCTGTGCCGGGGCACTCGCGGGGGTGGCAGCGGGGCCGAGCGGGGCGCTCCCCGCGGGGGCACCGGGCGGAGAGCTGCGGGTACGCCGGGCAGCCCAGGAGGGCTGTGGTCTGCTGGGGCTTCGCTGCAGCGGGGCGAGAGCAGCCCCCGGCGGCCGGGGAGCTTTCTTGTGCGCGGCCCTCGGCATCAATGTAACCATTGAGATGGCTCTTCCCTCCTCCTCCGGGCAGGGTGGCAGTACCAGGCCTCCCCCGCTGCTGCGACACAATGTCAGCTTTGAGTGCCGGCTCGTGTAGGTGCTTGGCCTCCCGCTGGCCCTCGCTCTGGAACGCGGTGGCAAGAGGAGGAGGTCACTGTCACCCTCCTGGTGGCAGCAGTCCCCTGGCCGCGGGCTCACCTCGCACTGGTTTGGCCATGCACAGGGGTCTGCACTTGCTGGATAACTTCAAGCTTAATAATCACTGGCAGTACAGTCTATAGGTCTCTTACATGGGCCTGTTCCTCTGTTGTAACGAGGGGGCAGTTGGGAAAGCTGCTTCTTTTTGATCTTATAACAGACTAAATGAGGCAATGTAAATAGGCATTGCAACAGGAGGGGAAGCTTTGGGGGTCACATCTATGCCTCCGTGCCTGGGCTGCTTCCTGCAGGGGAGCTGTCAGATGCTTTCCCTGTGACTGACCACCTCAGTTCTGGAGTCCTAAAGGCAGGAAGAAGTGGGGTGAATACCCCTTCCTGTGCTCAGTGGGCAGCATGGGATAACACAAGGTGCTTTACCTGCTAGTGCATTTCCTTAGAGCATCTATTCCCCTCTTGGTGGCCAGGATCGCCTGTGCAGCGGGGCATCTCTCCTACTGTGCTGTCCCAAATTGACCACCTTCTCTTCTGCCAGAATGCAGCCAGGGCAGATTCCTAGCTGGATGGAGCTGACCTTCCCACCAGACCTGCCAGGCAACTTCTTGAGGATGGCTTAGAGAGTCAAACAGCTGGCTGAGCCCTTGAGGCTTGACTGATGCTGTTGTGTCTTATCTCTTTCCTAAGAAGCCCCTCTAGCTCATGGGTGTGAGCTGCTGCTAACAGCCTGTTCCTATGAGCAACAGCAATGATGGCCAGCTGTTGCAGCATCTACTTGCTGCATCTCGCTGTGGGGATTAAGCCATGCCACCCACACAGCCTGGGCTTTTGCAGTCCTGCCCTGCGTTTTATTCTCACTTCTGTTTCCTGAAAGTCTGTTGGATGGGGGGATTCTGTGGTCTTTCAGGGCAGAAATGTGATATGAGAGAAAGTACTGTTAAAGCTAGGGGAGTAAAAGCTCACTCTGACCTAGAGCTGTCTCTCACCACACGTTAGAGGTGAAAATAAGTGAGCTTATTGAAGGTGCATAGTGTCTCCTTTTGCTCCTGGTGAAGAAAAGCTTTGCATCCTGAGGAACCTCCGAAGCTGGTGTCGGAAGCAGGTACACTTACACATACTTGGCTTGGCGCTGTTCTTGAAGCTTACAAGTGAATGCTTTCCTCTTTTCTGCTGAGGTTACAGCACAACCTGAGATCCTTCCTCTAGGGAGAAGCTCACAAGAGAGAGAGACACTGGGAGTGGTGCCTGTGATGGCCCAAGAGATGCTCTGTGTTTCTGTGCTTTTGTGTTGGACAGATGGTGGGAGTACTTGGGCTGGAAAGTCTGGTTCTTGCCAGTCAAACAGGTGAGGCAGCTTGGGCTCCTACAGGGAGGAGACGGTCCCCAGGAGCCAGGACTCTTCCCTGCAGGAGTTGTGGGTCTGCTGTTGCTCAGAGATGACAAATTGTGGCTGCCACAGCCCTGTGTCTGCACACTATCTGAGCCTTTAGTGCCTTGAGGATGGTGGTGGTGGTAACTGGGTCTGATAGTTCTTGATTTCCCTTAGTGTCTCGTGGGGTTTTTAATTTCTGGTTGATTCTTCCCTGTGGGATGGATCAGGGTGTTAAGCTATCACTGGCAGCAAGTTCACCAGCTGTGCAAGGAGTGCTCTTACCCTGTGGATCAGACCAGCTAGCTTTGCTCTCATCGTTTGTTAATAGATTTGCTCTGTACACACACAGATTTATAACTCATGCTGTTTCTGCTTAACCCTAAGAGGCTTTCCCTGTCTGTACAGGACCAGCAGTAGAAGCAACAGCCCTGACTTTGAGGGGTCCATCTATGCCTGTATTGAGACCATCATGCCTCATGCTTCATTTTTTGTGCTTAAATGGCTGTGAACCCTCTTAAAGGTGATCTCTACTAAGCCTTATGCTGTTGGGCTCTAGGTGCTGGAGTCCAACATCTCTTGTACTGTCAGAAAACATCCCATCCTTTTGTTAGAAGGTGATTGTGTGACTGAACTGCCTTCTTGGTGTGGAGGGTACTCTGGCCCAAAGCTGGTGTCATGGTGAGTTCCAGGCAGTGACCCCTTGTCTCATTGAGAAGTGGCTCTGAGTTCACGCTTGGGCTTCTTAAATAGTCCAGATAAAGCTGTTGGAGGGATTTTGTGAGTCTCTCCTTTCTGCATCTTGCTTTGTAGACTGTAATGTCCATCTTGTCTTGGTGGGGCTGTCTAATTAACGCACAGGCCTGAATGGGGCAGAGCACAGTAATCATTTCTGTGTCATGATTACAGCCACTGTTGTGAGAACGGAGGTGAAGCCTTGTATTGAGGCATTTGCATAATGATGAAACCCAGTGATGAATGCTGTGGTACAGCCTGTCCCACCTTCATATCGGGGTACTCTGTTCCTTTGCTGGAGGGCTTTAGAAGGCTTGACCTGTTTTTAGATGCAGGTGTTAGAAGTTGGCCTTGCTCTGTCTGGTCCTGCCTGTCACTTGCCTAGTTCTGTCCTTCCTGAGCGTGCTCTCTCTGCACCCTGGGGGGCTGCTGGATGCCACCACTTTAGAGAGGGAGCCCAGCCATTTCTGCCTTCTTCCCCCTTCACCTGGTGCTGCGTGAGGGAGTGGACACAGATCAGTATGGTTAGCTCAGAAAGGAAATACCTTATTTTCCACTTGTGTAGGTATCTCACCTTTGTTTCTTTACTCCTTTGCTCCTTGCTATGTCACACTTTCTGCTTGATGTTGCCTTTTCTCTGCTTTTTCCCTGCCTGCTGTCATCTCTACTGGTATCAGCTCCCTGAATATGCATTGAATGTGATAAGTAGTAAGCCTATTCTTAACAGCTTGAGGAGATGCTGTCCCTGAAAAAACTGTGCTGTGCATATAGACCTTTTACTGTAATGCATGCTCTTGTGGGACCTTGAAGTCTGATTACCTGCTGTGGTTTTTGTACAAGATTACCAGTACCTGATGCAATGGGTGCCTCCCTTTCCCTGAAAGCTTGTGAGGTGCCACACTGACTACCCAGGCTCTGCAGAGCTTGCCTGTTAATCTTTCCCTGCTTCCAGTAAGCATGGGAAGGGGAGAGCTTAATTTGTTTGTAGGATGCTGTCCAAAGGCCTCAGGGTTTACAACTGCAGTGTTGAGATAGTGATAGGGTATTAACACACACTTGGTGAAGATGGGGAAACTGCTCAGCTTCAGGCAGGTCACTTTGTGCCACTTGGATCCAGCGTGCCAGGAGCAGCACCCAGCCAGCGTGACTCCTGCGGCAGCTGCAACGGCAGCTCTTGCAAGAACTGTTACATATTATGGGTTTGAGAGTTTTCATCCCTTCTCTGAACACAGACCTCCTCTATTGACTTCAGAGCACACGCTACTGGGCTGTTGGCCATGTCCTTTGACACTCAGCATGAAGTAGGTGGGCCAGAGGAAGTGACAAATGGATGTGATTTGGGTAGGAAAACTTATCTGGTGGTGCTAGCATGAAGTTTCCATGCAGACTTTCTAATTATGTTGTGGACTGAGTTCTGGGACTGGTGGTTCTCAAACTCTGATCAGAGTCTGTCCCGAGCCCTCAGAGCCGAGGAGAGCTGCTTTCCTGCTTTGGCCTAATTGGTTGGTATGGCTTTCCATGCTTGAAACATAGAAGCTCCTTCTCTCCTGCTAGACTTGCCTTCTGTGCCCTGTGAGTTGGTGCCAGGCATCTCTTTAGGCTGTGACTTCTTTTGAGAGAAAAACATGACTTTAGGAGTATGTGGACAACACTACCTTAACTGAGTCTTCAAGGAATGGCTGAAATCATTAGCAGTAATGCAGATGTATTTGAATACAGCTCTCCTGTTGAGTGCTCTTTGCTGCTCGTGCTTGTGCTGGTGTCCTGAGATGCTGTGTATGAAGCAAGTGTGCACTGCCTGGTTACAGGCCACCTCCCTTTTACCTGGGCACAGAGTCAGACAGAGGAGATCCAAATTGAGTTTTCTGTGCTTCCCTGTAAACTTCAGTCTTAGAATGATCCCACTGCAGGGTTGATAAAGAACAGGGGTTTGCAGGTTATGGCTGTCTGGGCTACTTTCCTCTCTTGCCTTGCTCCAACTGCCTTGCTGCTTGTGTGTTGTTTAGGGCAGATATGGTTTTGTGTTCCCAATCTTGCAGGATTCTCTTGTGCGCAAACTTAAGAAAGCTTGTGGAGCTGTGACTGTCAGCTCTTGGTGATGGCTTGAGGTGCCAGCCTTGTGTCTGCAGTACACAGCCCTGTCTGCTGCTACCAGAGCCTGGCTTGGTCAGTCCCACTCTTCTGCAGCAGCTGCTGCTGGCAGGTGCTTCTGAACCACAGATCCCTGTAGCTCTGCTGGGAAACATAGTCTGTGGGCACATGAGGCTGTGTACAGGCCTTGCAGTGACTTTCTGGAGTTCCAGAAAACTGGGAGGTGCTTATGACTGGGAGCTGGGAGAGAAAGATACCTCTTCCTGAGAGGTTGTGGAGCTCAGAGCTGCATCAGGCAGCAAGCCTTGATGCTGGCTTGTACATCAGGGATGTGAATTGGTTTCACATCTGGCCAACTGATTATCTCCTGACCTTTGAGGGCTGCTACTCCCTTGGGAGACCCACAGGGGCCAGGCCTGCTTTAGCCAGTTGAACAAGGGCCCTGTGCCAGCTCTCCCTGGGGTGGCAGCTCTGTGGCCACCTACCAGACTGTTTTGGTGCTGCCTTTAATTAAACTAGTGGGGAGATAAGGGTGCTTGCTTTCACACTTATTACGGGGCTGATTTCTGACCTGAGTGCTGAGGAGTAGGAATGTTGGATGTCTGTGGCAGAGTCTGTTGCTTGCAGATGGTTGCTTTGTGGGGAGATATGTGCCCTGCAAGGCTGTTAACAAAACTAACTGCATTGAGCTCTGGTTTCTGTCAGTGTCATGGTTCTGACAGTGCTGTTGTCTGATTGGGGCTGGTCATAAAGGGCCTTGCTGTTGTTGCTGAAGTTGCACTAATTAGCTGTATAGCTTGTTGGAAATATGCAGTGTACACATTGCTTGGTGTAAGCAAGTACTTAATCCTTGATGTTGGTTACTGGACAGATTGTGGCCTGATACTCTAGTTTGCAAATAGTGGGAACTTTTTCTCTGAGATGGGGAAGTGACTCCCTGTTGCTGAGAGATGGAAGATGTGTTGCAAGGTCTCTGTGTATTGTGTAGGGTGTGTTTGGGCCCCTAGGGTTCCTGATGATTTGGGATGCTTAGACCTGTTTGCTTGACTTCTCTTCAGCTCTTTAAGGCTCAGCTTTGGGTTCCTCATCTCCTCCCAGCTCCTTGCCTAAAAGGATCGGGATCTGGGAGGAGTCAGAGGAAAGCAAGTGTCTCCCATGTGCAGAGAGGACAGACGAAACCAGTGAACTGTGAACACCTGCAGTGTGTGAAGTGTGGTTTAGCCTGGAGTGCAGTAAGAGCAGATGCCTGTCTGGATGGTAAACCCCTATCAAAGTGCAGAGGGACATCAAGTCCTGGTGTTGTGCACAGGGGACATAAGAGGGGAGTTTGGGTTCCCGACCACTTGATGCTCTGTGCTGGAAAACCCCTGCCTGCAGCAGAAAGGCTGGCATGGAGCAGTCATGGCTCAGGCAGGCCAGTGCACTTCACATCCCCCTGCTTAGTGAAGGTAACCCTTGAGCCTGCCCTACAACTGCCCCTTGGCAGCTCAATGTCAGCACCCCAAGGCCAGTGGCTGCCCCAGTGGGACAGAGGAGGGTGAGACATACCTGCATCTGCTCACTGAGCAGGGCACACTGGGGCTGCTCTCTGGTGCAGGACCATGTAGCATGGCAGTGTGGATGGATGCCAGCTCTTGCAAATACCTGAAGACCTTGGGTTTCCCTGGAGACGTGGTTGCTCTGTTAGCTGAATTTAGCAGGATGTTGTTCTGCCTAGAGAAGTGGTGGAAAATGCATAGGTCCTTTTCATAAGGGCCTGTAGCATAATTCTGCTAGTTCTGCCCTGGTAGAAGTCTTGGTGCTTGCCCAGAGCCTGTGTTCAGGACAAGTCCAATGCCTCCCATCTTCCCGTGGCACTGTGGCTGTAGCAGTGATGGGGGTCCTTCACAAGACACAGCAACAAGAGGGGCTTGTTGCTGTTTGCACTGGTGGGGACTTCTGTGCTAGTGCTGGATTGAAATGGGCTTCTCCCACTGCTTGGGTGGATAGCTGTCATGGACCCCGAATTGTTCTGAGCTGGGGTCCTAGTTGGCCTGTTGTACTAGAGCCTTGGTGGCATCAAAGTCAGCAAAGTGATCTGTAGTGCCTGAGCTGGAGTGTTTCCCTGCTGTGTGAGATGCAGCTTGGAGCTCAAAGGTGACTGATACTATCTCCTCATCCTAGCCTGCCCAAAATAGGTGAGTACTCTGCAGGATTTTTGTCTCTGCCCTGAACCTGTAGTAAGGCTGACTCATTCAGCTTGATAAGATAAACACAGAGCTTGAATAGTCAGGTACCTCTGCTGGGAGCTGACTCTTGAGGGCTCCTCAATCTAGCAAATAAAGGTGTAGCTGTATGTAGTGGTTGAGAGCTGAAACTAGACAGACAAGTTTGGAGCTTGCTTTTAGCCATTAAAGCAACATAAAGCTCAGCAGCTTTCAGGACCTGTACTTACTGCATTTCCCACAGCTGCATCTGAGTGGCTCTCAAGGATGCCATAGCTCCTGCTGCACTTTTTGCTGGCCTTTGCTGCATGTGGACAGTGGATTATCTTGGCAGTGCCCAGGATCTTAATTATTGCTAGTATCACAGTGATACTACCAGTGAGTATTGCTTGGTATTAAACCCCTTGAAACCTTGGGTTGGGAGGGTGAGCATCTGTTTTGCTCCTGGTGCCCCTGAGGTGTGGGGATCAGTCCTGAGTGGGCTTTGTCCTATTGCTGCAGCTGCCTCCAAGATGGCAGGGAATACTATAGTGAGCCAGAACAGTGTGTGCCGGGCCCCTGTGAAGATGACTGCCAGCAGTGCCTGTCATGTAGGTGCTTGGTAGCACTGCACAGGTTGTCTGCTGCCATCCTGCCTTGAGCAAAGAGGACTTTGAGCTCTAACTCTTGCAGTGAAGCTGAAGGAGCGATGCTGGTGCTGGCTGGTGAGGGCTTGAGGTGGCAGTGGCTGCTGAATACTCCCAGCTGAGACCTAACTGGGAAGAAGGCTACTCTGGCTTCAGCCTTACGGTTGGGAAGAGGCTATGTGATTCCTGGTGGTGACAGCAATATACCTCCTGGGGAGACTGGGCTGGGCACCCATTTCCCCAGGCCTGTGTGTGGGCAGTGATTCCTGTGTGCCTTCCTGGTGGAAGGGGTAGGTGGAGTTGTCTGTTAGCAGCTGTGGGGAATGCCTCCCTCACAGGTGGGTGAGTCAGGTGAGGCTGTGCCTGTGCTCTGCCTCTCTTCCTGCTGCTCTGGTGTCCTGTGGGCTGGGGAGAGGTTGGGGAGTACAGGGAAATGGGTGAGGGTGTTTCAATCTTGCCTGCAGCAGTAAGAGCCTGGGCCCTTCCTGCTTTTCTGGAGAGCATCTGCCTGAATCACTGTCTGGTGTGTGCTCATAGTGAGGCTCACCAAGTGTGGGGAGTGCCAGTTCCTCTCCGTGCAGCTTGTCCTTCTCTTGTGGCTTTCTGCTATGTGGAAGGGGAGTGGAAATGCCATTGCCAAGCAGAATGCACCCTCTGAGGTACTGGGTTATGTGATAGTAGTTTCTTGTCAGAGGGTTTTTTGCAAGGGTGTGAAATCAGGAACTTTGACACCAGAAAGTGATGTTTGTTTCTGAAACCATGGCTTTCCTTCCTCATGCAGTGGGTCTGGCAGTGATGGTATGCTGCTTCTGCAGGGGGGGATCAGGGGGCAGGAGCCCAAAGTTGGTTATAAAGGCACTGCTTGGTGGAGGGTGTGGGCCAGCTCCACATCTCCCTTGGAGACCTTGCACCAGGGTTGGGCAGAGCAGTGTGCTGAGTGGGTATGGGTGCCAGGGCTGGTGGCAATGTCATGGTGGCTGTGAGTGATAATACTTGAGCCTGTACAGTAGGAGCAAGATTAAGGAGCTGGAGATACAGTGCTGAAGTTGAAAGCTTTCCTAGCTGGCTTGTAATGTTGGAATCTTGCCTTGGAAGGACTGCTGGTGGTGGACGATGGGGTGCCCAGCAGAGCTGGGGAAACAGGACCAGGCTCAGCGAGAAGTGTGGGGCATGTGGCTCAGCTGGAAAGTGGATGCTGGTGTGTCATCAGCTGAGAGCAGCACTGGCCAGATACACATGATTGTTTCTCTGAAGCTGTGCTTGAAATTTGCTGATCTGCAGGGCTGTGCTTTGCAGGCTGCCCTCCTGGGAAAACAGCTGCCTGATCTGCTCTGCCTCTCTCCACAGAGACACTGTCACCACCATGGAGGGGATTGTGACCATGTATCAGGACTTCATGAAGAAAGCAGGTGAGTGTTTGGCTCTGCCCAGAGTAAGGTAGTGCTTTACTGCCACGGGCACTGTGGGGATGGTCTGTCATCCCTGAAGCAGTCTGGGTCTGGCTGCATCCTGCCTCCACCCTTACACAGATGCACCTCTGGGGTTTTTGTGCTGCTTGTTATGAGGCTGTCTTGCCTCAGTGCCTGTGCAAGTTGTTCTGGGGCACTCGTGGATCTCCAGGCTGCCCCGCAGTGTGGCTTCAGGCTATACCCTGCTGAGTCTGGCTGTCTTCACCAGCCTCTGCTCCCAGACTGCTTCCCTACCTGCACTCCTATCCTAGGAGAACAGGATTGCCATGTCCTTGCCTCCCCTCTGGCAGAGTGGCATTGCTGGCAGCAGGTTGGGGTGAGGACTAACTGCTCTGCACCCCGGCTCTTTCCGCAGACCCCCGCATCGCTGATTATCCACTGATGCAGTCCCCATTCCTTGTGATGGGCATCCTTCTGGGATATGTCTACTTTGTCCTATCCTTGGGTCCCCGGCTAATGGCCAACAGGAAGCCTTTAAACCTGAAGAAGTTCATGGTGCTATACAACTTCTTTCTGGTGGGACTCTCACTTTACATAGTCTATGAGGTGAGTTGTCGGCAGCATGGTCTAGCACGGATAAAGCAGTGTGTGCAGGCTGCATGGGTGATGGGGAGCCCTTTTTCAGGCTGTTCCCTGCCCTTCTGTGCACATCTTGACATGCAGTGGATGATGTGTTGGGCCTCACCCCAGTGATGCTCTTGTTGCAGTTCCTGATGGCAGGGTGGCTTACTGGGTACACCTGGCGATGTGACCCTGTGGACTTCTCACAGGACCCCAAGGCCCTCAGGGTGAGTTCTCATCCCTCTCCTGGTAAGTGGGAATGGCCTTTAGTGCTCCTGTTTGGAAAGCAGGGTCACAGCCACCTGCCTCTCCCAAGGCAGAGGATTTGCAGGCTCTGGCTCTTGGTTGCACCCTGGGGTTACTGTGTGAAGACTTTTGGTCACTGGGCGTGTTCAGGCTGAGGTGGGTCTCTAATGTTAACCTGTTCTGTTACAGATGGTCAGTGTTGCTTGGCTCTTTGTTTTCTCCAAGTTCATTGAACTGACGGACACGGTGAGTTACTGAGAAGGCCTTGTCCTCACTTGCTGGGCAGGGAGTTAGGGCCCACTGTACTTGGGGTAGGTGCTTTTGCAGCCCTTCCAGTCTGACCCTGGTAGTGCTTCTGTTTGGCATCACTGCCAAAGAGGTCACTCTTGGCATGCTACAGCTCTGGAAGCTGTGAGGTGACCTAGTGTGTGATGACAGTGAGCATGGAGGGAGGGAGGCATCCCTGGGATCAGACACTGAATTAGTGGCCCAGCCTGCTCTAGCTGCTCCCAGGACTGCAGGTCCTTGATGCTGTTGGGCTTTCATTGCAGGTGATCTTTGTCCTGCGGAAGAAGAACGAACAGGTCACATTCCTGCACCTTTTCCACCACTCTGTTCTGCCATGGAGCTGGTGGTGGGGAGCAAAGTTTGGTCCAGGTAAGATGGAAACTGTCTGGGTGCATGGCTTGGGGGAAAGGGTGGGGTTACCCTGGCATGCTGAGAAGGGGTTTTTGGCCCTGCTGGGCTCTTAGGAACTCCCCGTAGTGCTGATTGCTGTGGAGTATTGACTTGCACTAATGGAAGTCTGTCTTAACAGGGGGAATGGGCTCATTCCATGCCATGATCAATTCCATGGTGCACGTTGTCATGTACTTCTACTACGGGCTCTCAGCAGCAGGACCTGCCTTTCAGAAGTACCTGTGGTGGAAGAAACACATCACAGCCATCCAGCTGGTGAGTCTGTGCAGTGGAGCAGAGCATGTGCTGCAGTCATTGTTGTGAGGGACAGGCCAGCCCTTGTACATTTGAAAGGTGCTGCCAGCAGCTGCAGTTGTCTCCTCTGTAGTATATCACTCTGAGCTTCTAGAAGCCTGGTTATTGTGCTGCTCAGCCTGCTGCCCCTGGGCTGCAGCCTTGTTGGGAGGGTGAGAGGCACATGCTGCCCTGAGACTTGTGCCTGCCTCTTCCAGCTGCTGCTGACTGTGCCTCACCATAAGGACCTTTGCTTCAGAGTGGGAAAGGAGCCTGTGGGTTTCATATAGAAATAAGGTCTCTAGTGGGTTCCCTGACCCTGGTCCCATGGATAACTTGTTCTTACTCTGCCTTGCTCCCAGGCACAGTTTGTGATTGTCTCCGTCCACATCTCCCAGTATTACTTCATGCCCAACTGCCAGTACCAGTTCCCCATCTTCATCCACCTTATCTGGATTTATGGGACCATCTTCTTCATCCTCTTCTCCAACTTTTGGTACCAGTCCTACACCAAGGGCAAACGGTTGCCCAGGGTGGCTCAACAAGCAGCCCAGCACAACGGCAGCAGCATCCATGAAAATGGCACTGTCACCAATGGCAAGGTCAAAGCCAACTAGAGGGCAAAGCGCTCCCAGAGCCAATGAGAGCCCCGGGGCAGAGGCAGCTGGGACCTGTCCCTCTGTTCCTGGGTGCCACTAGCCAAGTCAAGTGCCTACAGACTGTTGTACCCCTGTGCCCAGCCCTGCTGTCCTCTGTCTGCATGCCCAGCCCCTCTGCTCTGAGCAGCCATGGGCCACTTCTCCTGTTCTTGGGAGGGCTTGTGCTGTTTCTCAGTGTTGCTGAGCAGAGAGGCAGCTGCCTGCATCACAGCTGTGGGGCTGCAGTCCCATTCCAGTGTTTCCAAAGGAACTTCCCCCAAGTGCCTACATCTGGCCCTTCTGCCTAGGGGCCATTTCCTTCTGAGTAGGACCAAAAGAAGAGACCGCTTCCTGTCCTGGTGCCCTCTCCTCTTCCCTGTCTCACAAGAGCCTGTGTGGATGAGCAGATTTGTCCCTGGCTGCTTGCCACTGCCAGCTCAAGTGTGAGTGCTCCTGCTCTACGATGCCTTGTGCCACTTTGTTCCATGCCACAGTGCTGCATGTCCCTGTGTGCCCAGCTGGGGGGTCCTGCTCTGGCACTTCTGTGCCCAGGTGTGGCTGTGGAGAATGTAGGGGCAGTGCATATGGGACTTGAGGGCCCAGACCTGCCCAGTACAGTACACATGCCCTGTGCCTAGTACATAGCAGGGGCTGTGACATCCTGAAAGGCTTCCCCCACATGATAAGCCCAGGTTGCTCTGCCTTTCTGTGCCTGGGCTGGGTGCTCAGTGTGTGCTTTAGCCACACTTACCTGATCCTCTATGGCAGCTGGTGGCTTGCTCCAGAGTGGGGGAGACCAAGCTCAGCCTAGTCTTGGATCACTTCCATTCCTGTAAATTCAAGACTTGAGCAATAAGTGCCCCTTAGAATCAGCTCCTGGGCTCTGCTGCTTGGGACCAGCCCTGCTCTGGCCTAGCATGAACACAGCAGAGGGTGGTTGTAGTATGCCCTGCTGTGGTATAACAGTGAGCATCTCTTGCCTCTTTGGATCTGACTGGGCCTGGGTGAAGGTGTACTCTGCCCTACAGCAGGGCAGTGCAGCAGCTCTCCTGGGCCTGGTGCCTGTCACCTGCTCTGGCTATAACCAAAACATGCTGATGGCCTTGAGGATGAGGTGAAGGAGCCAGGCCCTGTCAGAATGGGCTGCTCTTCTATCACAAATAAACAGGCAGAAGGAGAACTGGCTCTGTCCTCTTGTTTTCTTGGCTCACTGTACACAGAAGCTGTTCCAGGTGCTTGGTCCTGCCCAGTGTGGTTGGAGGCAGGGCTGGGAGAAGCAGCTGGTGTAGCAGGTTTGTGTGTTGGGGGGGGAGAGTGATAGCTGTGTGCTGATGAAGCAGATGGCAGATTGTTTCCAAGTGTTTTGGTAGAGCAGTGCTCAGGGCAGGAAGTGTGTCAAGGCTTCTGTTGTGAAAGTGACTCCACCCTGTCAAAGAATGGCTGGGGTGGAGTGTGGGTGAGGGCTGGGCACTGGGCCACCTGCCCGGGAGAAGCTGCTGCTTTTCAGAAATCCTGGGGAGCTGAGGTATGGCAGAGCAGGGAATAGAGACCCTGGAAACTTGAGTGATTGGGAAACAGCAGTTTGTTGCTTTCTGCACCTGCCGAAGCAAAAACTGCTGCCATCTGTGAACACCTCTGCAGTATGGATCTGTGTGGAATGTAGCTCAGGGTGGTCAGAGGGAGGGTTATGTTGTTGCTGCCTTGCTCTTGCTACAGAAGTACCTCTCGCCTGGCTGGGCTCTGGTTTCTGCACTGTTGTCTAATTCAGGTGTCCCTTCAGTGCTGTTGGGGTGCTGGGCTGCCTTCTCATCACCCTGTGACTGGGGCCCTCCTGGGCAGCCTGGGAGCTGACTCAGGCCTGGGAAGAGCAGTGGGTACTGGCTGGGCAGCTTGTGGCTGGGAGGAACACGTTAGAGCAGCTGCCTCCCAGATGCTGAGTTTCACTGTGGGCTTGGCTGTGGGGTAGGAGGGCTTTAGTGGATGTCCAGCCAAAGCCCTGGAGCAGGGCTTGGTGTGAGAGGAAGCTCTGCTGATCTTACCTGGGCTGCTGTACACCTCAAGGCCATGCTCTGAAATGTAGGAAAGCATCTTCAAGTGACCTGAACTGGTGTGACTCATATACCTGAACTGCACATGGTATTACCCTGTTTTACAGGCCTCAGTGCCCTTGTATGTATGAAGTCATAAACTGAGATTTGGCTGCTGCACTGTGTGGTGTTCTCCCAGTGTTGCTGCTTCTCTGTGAGCAAGGACTTGCATGAAAGCTTGTTCTGGTCCATGCTGAAGTGGTGTGTAACATTAGTTCAGTGCTCAGAAGTCATCACTTCAGGAGCTGTCGTTGATGGTCCAGCTGAGATGGAACCTTTTCCTGTCAAGCCTCCTTCTCCCCTCCAGTTGGCTCTTGGCAAAGACAGGACTGTCTTTGCTTTTGCCCAAAATAGTAGCAATACTTTAAACTACTTATGCTTGGTATTTTAGAATGGGCTGTTCCCTACATGTGCTCTGCTCTCCTTTCCTCCAATTGTTCCAGTTAGCTGTGCTCATCTATGGGCTGGCCATGGCACTTGGTAATTAATATGCTGTCGTGCTGTGAACTGAATTCACACCTTATAGGGCTGTGTTTACTGGGCCTGCTGGATCAGTGCCCAGCTCCTTCCTCTGCTCCTCCTCACTCCAGGGCAGTAGGACCAGTAGGGGCCAAAGACATTGCAATACTATTACCCTCTAGTAATGCTCAGAGGACCTTCAAGGGCTGTGTAATGCACAGCTTCTGGGAGTGGGGTATGTGCCCCCCCGTATGAGTAGTGGGTGTGGGGTGCACCCTCACTGGCCTTGGCACAAGTTGGTGCTGCCAGTGCCCACCTTTGAAGGTTGCAGCTGGCTTAAAGCTCTGGAGACAGAGCTGGTGCTGGGTACAGCATGGTACTGTGCTGAGGGGAAGGTGAAAGTAGTTAATAATCCACCCTCAGCTAATCACAGGCTGATGGGAGGCACAGGCTTTGTGGAGCTGCTTTGCACAGGCCAAGGTGCTAATCAGCTGCACAGTGTCCCCAGCAGCCCCAGGCTGTGCTGGTGCAGCTGAAGGACAGGCCTGATGGGTCTGCTGCAGCCCCACAACCTCAGACACTGTGGCTCCAACATGCAGAGCAGCATGGCTGTGCTGGCTCCTGCTCAGGTAAAGGCTCAAATACGTTCCCTGCCACTTGCACCAGCATAACCCAGCCTGGATGAAATGCATTTTTCCAAGTGTGGGGGAGTCAAGCTCTAAAAAATGTTAGCTGAGCCCTGCTGCTCAGCCTGGCACCAGGGCTTCCCCTCAGCTGGAGGGGAGGACAGAGATAGGGCTGCTGGAAGAATACGTGACTAAGGGCTGTGCACAGAGTTGGTGGTCCTTTGTGAGTCTCTTGCATGACATCCAAGCTGGCTGTGGCAATGTAAACTAACCCTTTGTTTTGCATCAGGCTTTATGCCATTGCCAGCCCCTTTCTGGCCTTTGGGGTGATTAAGCGGTTACTGTATGTTTCCAGCCCCTCCTCCCTTTTTTTTTTTCCAATAGCAACTGGCTCTTAACTTCAGTACTAAACCACTGCAGAAGTAGCTATTCTACCCCAGCACCATAAGCAGGCACTGTTGGCTGCCTGTAGCAGAACAAGACAAACTAGTGTGCACATGACAGCTCAGACTGCCAAAGACTGCTCTGGAGCAGGTGAGCACTGCAGATCCAGTCATGAGACAGGGCACAACAGAAGCTGGGGCCACAGCCATACCATGCTTTCACTGAGCCTTGCTCTTCCCCACCCCAGCTGGCACCAAAGCAGGCTTGAGCTGGGCAGAGGGCAGTGGATCACTGAGGCAAGTCAGAGTTATTTGCTTTCAACCCTGCTGTGCTTGTGGTCAGCATCAAGATGGGGCAGGTGACATATATACCTTAGCTGGGACAGATAGAGAAGTGCAGCCATTGCACAGCATCCTTATCCTAGGGCTGTATGGCTGTGCTAGGCTCCATCTGCCTGTAAACAGGCAGGCCCTAAAGAACAAGGGCTCCACCCTTTGCCCAGATCCCAAACCACAGGCAGGAGGGACTTGGTTCTGGGAGCCATGGCTTCTTCCATCCGATTCCATAAAAAAAGTCAAGTTAAAGCACTTTATTCACATTTAAAATACTGTACAGCATGTAAACTAAATACCCCCCTCCCCACAACAACCCTGTGCTCTCAACGGATGCTCTGGTGAATAATGCTGGTTTTGGCACTGTTTGCCTTCTCTTTCTCCTTCTTCTTTATGGGGTCCATCTCAAAACAGCGCCAGAGCCTCAGTGTTTCATCAGCAGCTGCTGAGGCCACTGTTGTACCATCAGGGCTCATAGTCAGGTTCAAGATTCTGGCAGTATGACCTGAGGAGGAGGAGTTGTGCAGTCACCCTGTGCACATTTACTCCTGTGTGCCCCGAGTCCCCTCAGCTTGCATAGCTGTCCCCCCACTGTGCTGTGGCAGCACCAATTCAGATCCTAGGCATGCATTTGGAGAAACAGTGTTTCTTCAGCAGCCCATGGGCATCCCTCACTCCAGCAGCATGCCATACTATCCTGCAGCAGTGATGCTGCAGGCTCAAACCAGGGACTGCATCTGCCTTCAGCCTCTAGCAGCCCCCCTTCCCCAGGCAAAGGGCCCAGCCTACCTTGCAGCTCTGCAATCTTGGTCATCGATGGATACTTCCATATAACCAGCTGATTCTGTGCAAAGCCATGGCCTGAAACGAACTCCTTGTAGTTTGTTGACCACAGGATAGAACAGACCTGAGAAGAGGCAGTAACACAGGTAAGACAAGCTGCTTGTGCTGATGCTCACCAGCCACAGCTGAGTGTGGTCCCCTCCTTTCCCATGCCTCTGGGCCTCAGGAGATAGCAACTCTGTGTAGGTGTGCTGCCAGAAGGTGTTTGCTCCAAGCTGATAATTCATGTCTCACCTGGGAATGGGCATCCACAGTACTGAGGCAGGCGCCAGAACACACATTCCAGATGCGGATATGTCTGTCGCTAGTCCCACCTCCAGTGGCCAGAACGTTCATCTGCCACGGGCACCACGCCACAGCCTGGGAGAGAAGAGTTCATTCATTCTACGACGTGCAGGAGGCAACCTGGGCACAGCCAGTGCTGCACATCTGCCTTGCACACACCCACGTGCCCACAGCAGCCCTGCGCTCACCTTGACAGCACCCTGGTGCTGCGTGAAGGTCTGTACAGGACTGATCTCTCCACCGCCCCCCTGGGTGCACGGCCACACGTTCACCAGGTTGTCATTGCCACCACTGGCCAGGTAGCGGCCATCTAGAGACCACTCGAGCCCGCACACCTCCTGCGTGTGGCCAGCAAGCGTGGCCACGTGATGCTCAGCCACGCGGACGTCGTGGTGGTGGATGTGGCCAGTCCGTGCCCCACTGTGGAGAGAAGAAAAGGCTTGCAGGGTTCGGGCTGACACATTTTCACCCAAATCCATTTCTGTGTTGTTGCAAGACTGCTGTACCTGCCACTGGATTTCAGCCAGTGTTACCAGCATCACCGGTCTGTTGCTGTGAGTGAAGCAGCCACACAAGCTCTTCACAGCTTCAGCACAAAGAGCAATACAGAAGAGAGGCTCTCTCTGCACAGTCCCAACAGAACAGGCTGAGTAAGAAGCCCAAGCCAGGACAGAAACTCCTCTCTGCCATCGTTAACCCACACTACTCATAGATGTAGGGATAGGAATCTGCAGTAGCTGGACACTGTCCTTGACCCACCCAGCGCTTTACCTGGAGAGGATGTAGCTGTTCCAGCTGAGGGATCCCACGCGGGCACAATGGCTGGTCATGTTTCGGAGACGCTTCTGCTGCTGAACATCCCATAGCTAGAGAGGAAAAGCAGTAAGTTCTCCAGAGGATGAACTCCAGCCCCGTTGCTATGCCCTAGGAACCTGGCATTCAGCCTTCTCAGTATGGGAGCAGAGAAAATTTGTATCTCATGCCTATAGTACAGAAGATAACTCCAGGTATCAGAAAACTCCCAAACCAAACTCTGCTTCGCATGCTGCAGTTGGCTGTGGACAGTTCCACCCCATACCAGGCAAGAAAAGTTGGGTGCATTGCATCCTTCCTGTGCTAGCCAAGCCCTTGTCCCCATGCCCCACAGCTCCATCAACCCCTAGACAGCACATTTGGTTTTACTGCTGCACTCACCTGGACCTCAGCATTACTCGTGCCAACAGCAAGGTAGTTTCCTTCTTTGATCCATGACAAAGAGGAAACGTAAACATCTGGATGCTCTATCTGCAGCAGCTGGATAATCTCCCCAGAGACATCATTCCACAGATAAACAGAGTTGTCCAGGGCCACTGCCAGGAAGTTCCGGG
Source organism: Neopelma chrysocephalum (assembly GCF_003984885.1). Lineage (NCBI taxonomy): Eukaryota > Metazoa > Chordata > Aves > Passeriformes > Pipridae > Neopelma > Neopelma chrysocephalum. Next base: position 5,505,464 of record NW_020897721.1, read on the forward strand.
AGCTCCAGTCAATGAGATTCAGATCTACAATTTGGAAGAGGAACACAGATCACACCATGCTTACCTGGAGAGCCCTGCCCTTCACCAGTGCTGATGCCAGGTCTTCCACCTGCACCAGATGTGTGTGTTTGTACATATGTGCATACACACACATAGAAGTAAGGGGCAGCCAGTCAGGTCAGGTACCCCTGACCCAAGTCACCTACACAGCACTCTGAACCACTGGTCCTATAAGGCTACACAGGGGCACTCCAGAAGTGGTCTGTGCTAGCCTGGGTGCATAAAGTAATTCAAACAGCCCAGTTACACTATCCTAGGAACTGCACTCCAGTGCAGAATGTTCTTGATGCCCAGCACTCAACACTGCATCCTACTTACAGTAGTCATTGCGGATCTCCGGTGCATCCAGGATCCGGTCTGGCATTGAGGGCACGTATCTGCTGTTCTTCCTGCTGGATCCAGGCGTCATTTTCTGACTGTAGAGCACTTTCAGGTTATTCTGATAGCCTGTGTGCAGAGGAACAGATTTGTTGACCTGAGTTACTGTTTCCTTCCAACCTCGTGCTGCTCATCCAACTAGGAATCCCTTCCAGTGAAAATGAAGTCCTGAGAGAAAACATACACTCAAGAGAGTGCAGTATGCTAAGCACCTCTGGCAGTATGAACTGCTGAACCAGGGTGAGCTACACTTTCTTCAGTCACAGAAACACTTGGGTTTTTGAATCCCATTATGTTTAGTTACAGTTCAGCTAGAAAGTGCACAGCAGAGAGTTTGAAGCTCTTGCAGACTTCAAGAAGGTTTGTCGCCTCCAGTAAATGTGAGCAGCTGGCAGTCATTTCAGCTTTCCTAAATAAATGTACTATATCTGCTATGCTATCCCTCAACCTCAGAAACCCGAAGAAGGGAGACTCCAGTGTGCATAGGAGCTCTCAGAAGCCAGATGATCTCTCCTGTGACCACACAGGACCCCTGACCAGATCTCCCCAGCTGATTTGACTCATGGACTCTGTGTCATACCTTCTGGAGCATACTGTGGCTTCCCACTGAGGCGGAGAATCTTTGCCTCTTCTACATCAAAGCCATTCAGATTCACTGCCCAGGCTTTCTGTTGCTCCTACAGGGACAAACCGCTCTCAGTGCGACGCATTTGAAACACAAAGCCCACACTGCAGTTAAAATATACACCTAAGCCCCCTTCTCCCAGAATCAGGAGGTGTACAAACAGTGCTGCAAGAGTCAGCCACAGGCAGGTCAAAGTAGTTTTCCCTCAGATATTGGCACATTGTCCTGCTCACATTTTCATACAGTGGCAAATTCAGTGTCACTGCCAGTGGGAAAAGTCACAGCCACAAGGGACCAAATGCTTCATAAACAGATTTCAGAAACACAGTGTAAAACATTCCAGAATCGTTCCCCCTGTAGACATTGTCCTAGAATAGCTACCACCAGCAGTTTTACTGTGCATAGGCCCACAGTTTTGTGTTTTTGTAACCTGCTATATTTTAAAGCCTCGTTAGCCAAAAGCTGAATTTTGCTACCAGAGGCAGCATAGGCCTAGGCTCTACAGCTTCCATTGCATGCCAGGCTCCTGAAGCCCAGAGCTGGAAGTAGTCATGGCTGGGTCTTGTCAGCCACATGTGCCCACTGCATAGAAACTACAGTATACTTTTCTGTAAATGGGCAGGAAGGATTAAGTGTTTGGAAGTGCTTGTTGAAGTAATTGTGCCTTAGCAACATGCTCACCTTCTTGGTAGGAGATTCCTCAGCAGGGTCATTCTCTTTGGTTAGGAGGAAACTTGCCATATCCATCTGCATAGTGCTGCGGTTGGGAATGTAGCGATCCCCCCCAGCCCTTGTTGGCGTGCTCTGAATTTTGGATCCAGATTTCCCTGTATTTACATACATAGATATTGTCTTACAGCTATTTAACAGCCTGTATTAGAGTTTTCACGAGAGCAAACCCAGCACTCTTCCACATCACACCCACCATTCAAGTTCTAGACCAGCAGGACTCTCAGACCTCGTGCCATCCAGTCACAACTAACTGATATTTCCCCCCCTGCCCCCAAGCTCTGGTTAGGGACTGCCAGGAGACAACTTGGGTCTAGTGCAACAGTTCCAGAGATCACAGGTAAGGGGAGGATACAAAAACAGGTACACCACGGAAAGCTGTCAGCAGACAGTCCTGCCCACACTTGTCCCAACACACAGCTGTGCCAGCAAGGCTCAGCGGAGGGATCAGCAGTTCACCCAGCCCTGGAGCTCATCTGGGGAGGAGGTGAGTGACTGCCAGCAGCCGGGTAGCACAGCCCACCCCCGCTGACCCGCCGGCCGCCGAGGGTACCTGGCACAGCCCACAGCCTCGTGGCTACAGGCAACCAGCCCGGACTCGCCCACCTTGCCTCTGCCGCAGCTCACCGGGTGTCTTGGACGGCGTCTTGCTGGAGCTGTGGGAGCGATTGGCCGGCTTCATGGGCGACACGCCGAGGGGGCTGGGCCCGGGGCCGCTCTCCTTGGCCTTGCGCTGCCACCGCGCCGGCGGCGCGTTCGGGATCGGCGTGTCCAGCTTGAGCAGCCCCTGCAGGTCCGCCTCGAACAGGAACTGCGCCATGGTCCTGCGGGCGGGCGGCGTCAGCCGGGCCCACCGGGACACCGCCCGGGCTGCAGCCCGCTCCGACGGGCCCTCCCCACCACTAGGCACCCCCCGCGGCTCTCCCCGACCGCTCCTCGGGGCCCTTTCCATCCCCCCGTTATCCCCTCCAGCCGCTCTCCCGGCCCTTTCCGTCCCCCCGACACCCCCTCCAGCCGCTCCTCGGGGCTCTCTCTGCTAACAGACATTCCCCCTCCTCCTCCCCTCCGTTTCTCAGTGACCACTTCACCACAGCCATGCCCAGGGCAGGCTCCCCGGCCCGGCCGTTCCCTCACCGCCGCCGCGCTGCCGCCGCTCGCCGGCCCCGCCCGCGCCGCGGCATTTTAAAGCGCGCGCGGACGCGGCCCCGGTTGGTCGCTTCAAACCCAACGGCCGCGCGCTGCCTGGCGACGGCCGCGCGCCGCAACGCCATTGGCTGAGCCGTTGGGGGCGGGTACAAGGGGCGGGGCCATCCCGCACAGGGGTGGCGGGGCCATCGTGCTCAGGGGGCGGGGCGATGGCGCCCAGGGGGCGGGGCGAACGGACTTGGGGGCGGGGCGACGAAGGAGCAGCAGGCGGGTTGTTTGTGTAGGGACGCGCGTTTATGGCGGGGCGGGGGCGGCCGCGGCCCCCCGCGGCTCCCAGCCGCTCATGAGCAGGTAGGACTGGTTGGCGATGTCGGTGCTAGGCAGGCGGCCTCCAGCGTGCTCCGGCGGCGGGCCCGCCTCGCCCCGCGGGCCGGGCAGCACCTCCAGCAGGCAGGGCAGCACGGCCTCCTCCGGCGGCTGCTTCTCGAAGGCGCTGGCCTGGGGGGACACGGAGCGGGGGCTTTGGGGGCTGCCCTTCCAGCTGCCCCCTGGGGCCTCAGCCCTGCCCCAGCCCCTCACCTGGCCGTGCTTGCTGCTCTCCTGGAGGAAGCTGCCCAGGGCACGGTGCAGGTCAGGGACGGGCGGCCAGAGTTTCTGCTTCACGTTACTGGGTACGGGAAAAGGGACATCGAAGGCAAACCCCAGTCTTGGGGTGCCCTGACGCCCCCGTGCAGGGTGCCCAGGCCTGGTGCTGGACCCCCCCTGCCTGCCCCCGGGACAGCCCTTACCTGTAGAGGGAGGGGAAGGTGCACCGCAGCCCCAGGAGCACCGCTGTGAAGAGCAGCGGCACCACCGTAACGCTGGGGATGATCCAGCCTGCATCGGGGGAGGAACGCTGGGGCTGTAGCCCTTCCCAGACTCGCCACCTCTGAGCCCTTCACAGCCCTGTCACCCTCTGCCCGGTGCCTCCCATTCCCATGTCCATCTCCTGCCCCGTGTGGCTCCTCTGGCTGCAGCGCCCACCCCTGCCCTCTCCCTTACCCGCATCGGCCATGGCATCAACCACCACAGGCTCGGACCAGGCGCTCCAGCTGCCCTGGTACCATGGCCCGCTGGGCCGGGCCCGCACCTGGGCCTGGTAGCGGCTGCCTGGCCGGAGGTCCAGGACTTCTTTCCTGGCTGCCCGTGGAACTTGCAGGACCTGCAGGGAGGCACGGCTGCTGTGGGATGGCCAAAGGGGTGTGGGGCCATCCTGCCTGACCCCGTGCAGGCCGTGTGTTGGCAGTGGAGGTGGGCAGGGCTGCTTGGGGTGTCCTGGCCAGGCCTTACCTTCCAGTCATGGCTGTTCTCCATGGCATAGCGGACCTGGTAGTCCAGCTGCTCTGCCAGCACCTCCAGGGGCGGGAGCCACTGCAGGCTCAGACGGCCCTGCGACACTGTTGCCTGCACGAGCTGCGGGGCATCTGTGAGCACTGTTGGTGGTGGGGACGGGGATGTGTCGCTGCCTTGGAATGGGACATGGGACGCTGTGTCCCCTGAGCTGGGCATGGGCAAGGGCAGTGGCCATGGTGGCACTGGGACTCACCAGCCTGGTGTAGCCAGAAGGGCTCCTTGAAGAAGCTGAGCGTGGGCAGCGTCTGGGTCCGGGTGATGTTCACCAGGACGGAGATGGCACTGCCAGCCCTGGGCTGGAAGGTGCAGGTGTGGGTGCCCTGTGCCCCCATGCTCACCTCCTCGCACTGCTGCCATGCAGCTTCCCTGCGTGAGGAGTGGGGAGCCAGTCAGTCCCACCATGGCATCTCCACAGCCAGTGCAGCCTTGCTCATCCTGCACTTGCCTAGGAGAGCTACTGCTGCCTGTAGTCAGAGGTGCAGTGTGTCCAGGAAAGGTGGTGGAGAGGTACGAGGTTGATGGTGGTAGGGCAGGACAGAGCAGGGCATGGGCAGGTGGCACAGTGTGGGATGATGGGACACAGCAGGACCAGTGGTGCCTGGGATGTGCCTGCCTGAGTGCCACATGGCCACCATGCCCCTTACCTTGTGCCAGCCCCGCTGGGAGGTGGCCGGTAGAAGAGCTGGTGGGAGCTGTGGGGCTCTGCGGGATCCCAGGTCCACTCGCAGCGCACATTCTGCAGGTCAGGGGTGCTGCAGCACAGCCCGATGTCTCCTGGGCAGGCGAGAGCCAGGGCGGGGAGGGGGCTGCTTCCTCTTGGCCCCCCAAAACTTGGGGGTGCTGCACCTCGCCTACCCCAGGCCCCCACCCCTCGCAGCCCCAGGCGTGGGTGCCTCCCCGCTGTTCCTGCCAGCACGCCGGCAGAGGGGGTGGCTGCTCACCGGAGGAGCGAGGTGTCTCCGCAGCCACTGCCTGTGACCAGGGCCCCCAGACACCATCCATGGAGGTGCCGTCGGGCTTGCTGCGCACCTGGATGTGGTACCTCACCCCTGGCTGCAGGTCCCGGAGCACCACCCAGGTGTTGGCCTGGACCAGCCCCTGCAGGAGAGGGGCCGGGCTGAGGAGCAGCTGCAGCCCCCAAATCCCCCTGCCCATCCCTGGCCTGTCTGTGTACCTGCCCCACTCCCGGGGAGGCTGTGGCTGCCCCGGCCCTGGGTGTTTGGGTGCTGACGGCTGACTGGATGGAGGGATCCCCAGGGTGTTCCCCACTGGGGTTCCATGTGGTGCTGCAGGGCATCCCTGGGGAGCTGGCAGGGCAGCACTGCACCTCGTAGAGGAAGAAGTTCGGGTAGTCGGCAAGCGGTGGCTGCCACGACACGCAGATCTGCCCTGCAGCCCCAGCCCAGCGGGCTGTGATGTTCACTGGAGGGGCGATGAGACCTGCAAGGAACGTGCCAGTGTGTTTGCCCTCCTGCTGCAGTCCCTGCCTGGGCAACCCCTGGTCCTGCTGGGGGACACTTGGAGGCCCCTCCAAGGCTGTCTCTGTGCCCGGCATGCAGGACACAGGGTGTTGTCAGCCCCCGTGGTGAGCAGAAGGTCAGGGCACCCAGAAGGTCTGGGGACTGTCCTGGTGTCACAGGGTATTACCCAGTAAGAGGGACTCACCCACCGCCTCCACACTGAGCTCCCGCTGGTGCTTTGTCTGGTTTGTGGTGGCATCCAGGACGTGGAGGTGGAGCGGGGTGAAGAGCCGCACATCCTGGCTGGGGAAGACGCAGACATGCCGCTTCCCACCAGCCCCTCGGCGCCACGTGGAGACCACGCATGCTGTGGGCATATCCCTGAGGAATGGAGAGCGGGTTCTTGCAGCACCTCATATGCCTCTTGCCTCGGGCCAATCTGGAGGAAAGGGGATGTGGGGCACAGCACCGAGACCTCAGTGTCACCAGCTCCTTTACTGTGCCACCACCCACTGCAGGACACCATCCCCATGGCACTGAGGGATAGCCAATGTCCCAGCCCTGCTGCAGGGTGTGCAATGGCTGCTGTGTAGCATCTGTGGGCTCTCCACCGTCTCTCCTTGCAGCTGGGAGCCACTGGGATGGCACAGATTGCTGTGGCACCCTGACCCTGCTGCTCCGTGTGCAGGCAAAGGGGAGGCTGGGCTGTGTCCCCACCACCTCCTACCTGCTGTACCAGTAGTAGAAGTGGCACATCCCACTTGTTGCCTCCTCCTCCTCCTCGTTCCAGAAGCAGGTGAGGTCCTCGAAGGAGCGGGAGAAACAGAGGATGTCCTCGGACACCCCTGCCAGCAGTGCAGCATCTGGGAGGAGTGTGGGCATGAAGGAACCCCTGGGCACAAACCTGTCCCCATCCCACCTGCATCCTCCTGCCCCATGCCTGCTGGCCACCTCACCCCTGAGGCCAGGCTGTGTAGGCACCCGGGGCAGCCTGGGCATGGCCGTGGCACAGGTGCCTCCACCAGCTTGGCACGTCGGGGAGGGATGTCGCACACGTTCTGGCTGCTGGCTGGCCCTGGGGTCCTGGCTGTGGCAGGGCTCCTCACCCTCCCTCTGCTCCCCCCTCCTCAGTACGGAGGGTCCTTCAGGACAAACAAACATCCCAAAATAGCCTTGCGGTCGGAGGGGGGCTCAGGGCCCAGCGATCAGGGGGAAGCACCCCTGCCCTGCTCATGCCGGAAGGTGCACGGAAGTGAGATAAGGAGGAGCAGCACCCCAGGGAGAGGGAAAGAGCCTCGGGGCTGGTATGGGGGCATGTGGTCCTGAGCAGGAGGGGATGCCCAAACCCTGGCCCAGGGACTGCAGGGGGCTGTGGGTTTCTCTGCCCCCCTCAGCAAGCCGCCTTCCCTGTAGTCGTGTGGATGAACTGGAGCATCACATCCTGCAGGGTTTCTGTCCCAGACACTGGTGGCTTTGCTGGCCTATGGGCCCCTGCCCCTGTTGTCATGGAAGAGGGGACAGATGCAGATGTGTGATGCACAGGGGTGGTCTCACTGCCCCCAGAACTGCTCCAGCACTCCCTTCTCCCCCACTGCCTCTGCCCTGAGACCTGTCCAGCCCTCTTCCTCCTCATCTTCTTCCTGTCCTTCCTCAGGGGCTGTCCCCAGCTGTGGGACCCAACAAGCCCCCTGCCAGTACCTGGCTCTGCTCCCTGTGCTGAGTGCATCCATTCTCTGCTGTGCACCCTTTACACTGCCAGTTGAGTCCACCCTGGGCCAAGAATAAGTGACAGTCCCCAAATGTCCCTGCCACCTTCTTGGTGCCCTTCTGCTCTCCCTGTCTCTGCTCCTTCCCTGACTCCCCAGTCTTGTTCCTCATTTCCCAGCCTTGTGTTGCCTTCCTCCCCCTGCCCATTGTCCCATCTACCCCACAGCCCCCCCACCTGTTCTTCCCTTTTTGCCCCCCATTTCCCACCCCAGGCCTCGTGCTGGCTCCATGATCCCCCCCCAGCTCTGAGCACCAGGGGATAAGGCGGCCAGGTCCCAGCAGCTCAGTGGCACAGGGACCCATGGCACTGATGGGAGGCCACACTGGTCCTGTGGGCTACCAGAGCATCTTTGCTGCACACAGGCCATGTCTTAGGAATAGTGGCCACCCAGCTCTGCAGCCCACGCCAGCCATGGCACTGCTGCCAAACTCGGGCTCAGGGCATGGGGATGTCACCGAGGCTGTGGGCAGAGAGGATGAGCCCAACCCTGACCCTCCTCCCACTGTCCCTATGGGGGTGACTCAAAACATGCTCTGAAGGCCACCCTGGCCAGACACCCAGGGTGGGTCTGGAGAGATGAGCAGGAGATCAACAGGACTTTGTTCAGTTAATGCTTCTTAATGGTGTTACAGAAAGTGTTAAAGTGGCTAAAGAGGGGCTCAGAGAAAGCATGAGCAGCCCTGAAATGTGACAAAGTCATGAAGTGACTCTGCCAGGTGCAGTGAGCCAGGCTGGGGCCAGGTTGAGGATGCTTGGCAGGGCAAGATCATGGCAAGGCTGGTGCAGTGCCACTGCATTACTCATGGTGCAGAGCTGAGCTGAGAGATGTTAACTTGAATTTTGCTCAAACCCTCATTACATCATAATTATAAGAACTTTTGAGGAGCAGGGAGCCCCTCTGCTACCTGTATGGGACTCGGAGCACCAGTCTGACATCCTCAAGAGGCCCTGGGGCTACCAGGTCCTGCTTGCAGAGAGCAGGGATGTTCCTTTACTCTGAACACCTCAGGGTGTCCCACAGGTGAGAAGGGCACTCCACTGCCCACCCCGAACACCCCCTGCAGACCCTCCTGGGATGCCCCTTCCCCATCCCGCAGATTTTGGCTGTTGTGAGGTGCTCACTGCCCACACCTGACTTGCCAGCTCTTCTCTGGCCCATCCTTTGGGGGAGGAAATATCCCCAAGGACCTACCTTGGGATGTCACCGGCTCGGGGGCTGGCGATGGGCTGCGGAGGCTGAGCAGGATGGCCGGGATCAGCGAGAGCAGCCAGCCCCAGCACAGGCAGGCTGCCATCCTGCAACCCCCGTGCCGGGGCCACACGTGCCGTGCTCGGCCCTTCCCAGCGCCCCGGGAGCTGCTGTGGCTCCTCCAGGCGATACTTTTTATCTGGGAAGTGGTGGTTGTGCAGCTCAGGAAGCCTGGCTGGGGGCTCCCCCCACCTCATCGCCAGCACTTCCCTGTGCCCGAAACCACCACGCCGCAGCCCCTCTGCCGCCAGCCGCAGTGCCAAGGGAGACTGCTCCTATCAGATAGGCGGCATGTCCTGCCCTTGTGGCTACCGGCACGCCGGGGGGCTGGGGTAGGAAGAAAAACAACCCGGAGAAACCAGGGAGGCCCCTGCGTGGGGCAGGGCAGGCTGTCGGGGGCTGCTGCCATGTGGGAGCATGGGACGTGGGACACTGCTCTGGCTCCATTGTGTCCTGTGCCACCTGGAATCTGGTGTGCCCTGGGTCTGCTCTGCCCCCGGCCCCGTGGCTGAGCCGACAGGAGAGGTGCAGGCACGGGGGGCACTGGCAGAGCCCGCACAGTTGCTGGTGGTGCTGGTGCGGGAGCAGGGCCACCATGGGGGTGTCCCATAGTCATGCTCAGCCTTGTGCCAATCCACCACTGCTGCCTGGCATGGGTGGCCGGAGGGTCTCCCACCCTGCCAGGGCACAGCACAGTGGCACAGCCTGGGGGACACCAGCCAGGGCACAAGAAGCCACTTATACGTGTGTCCCCACCATGCCAAGGGGCTGGCTCCTTCTGTTCTCCATATCCCTTTGGGACAGGACCAAATTTTAAATTGTGTGTGGGAGTGAAGATCTCAGTTGGATCCTAAGAAAACCCATCTCCATGGCATGATGAGACCATGGCCTTTCCTGGGGATCATCAGAGTACTCCAGAGGGGACAGGTTTCTGAGGAGTGCCCACCGCAGCAGCAGACCACTGGGCCCCCACATCCTGTTCCACAGTGCTGTCAGCAGGGTAGAGCTGGGTCCCCACCACCACTCCTCTGTACTCAGCTGCCTGTTGCACGATGTTTATTGTCCGTAAGGCAGAGCTGACACCTCCAGAGGGTCACTGCAGAGCTGGAGGCTGTGCACAGCCAAAGCCATCCCTTTGCACCCACCAGGGTGGCCCCATCCCACACCGTCAGGGATGCTCACAGCCCTGCTGGCACCACTTCAGGCCCAGAGCACACTGAGAGTTGCAGGGTGGGCAGATGCTGGGTTGCTGCTTCCCCCTCTTGCCCCAAAGCTTGAGCGTTTGTGTCCATTGGGCTCAGGCTCCTGAGAGCCCCTCTCCTGGCCAATGTGCTGCAAGCACCGTGCTGCTGCTTGTCCTTGGGGGCCATCCCAGCATGTCCCCCAGCAGCGTGGGGCTGTGTGGGTGGCTGATGCCATGGCAGTGTGGCCAGCACACGCTGCGTGGGCAGCCAGGGAGGAGATGGCAGAGTCCTGCTGCAAGGAAGGTGCTCTTGGAAGGGACACCAGCATTTGGCCACTTGGTCCTGGATGGGGATGAGCAGCCCATTGTCCCCACAGCACTGTCCCTGCAGGTTGGTGCCAGCATCACCCCTCTGCACAGTGCCAGTGCAGCCTCACGCCTCCTCGGCCGTGGCATCGATCCCTGCGTAGGTGAAGTTCTCGAACAGGGCCATGTTCACGTAGGCCTGTGGGGCAACACCAGTTAGGAGCCATTTGTGACACTGCCCGCATCTACCTCCTATCCCCACTGCCACACTCACAGGCACTGTGCCCTGGGGAGAGGCAAGAGGGCTCCCAACACCCAAAAAGTGGTACTGGGGTTACCACCACACATGGTGGGTGTCACACAGGTTCTGCCGCTGGCTGTCCCCTCCTCAAGCCCCAAGGGATGCTCCAGCATGTGGACAAGCCCAGCACAGGATGGGCATCTGCCATCACTCACCTTCCTGGCCTCCAGCATGCGGATGAGCTGCATGGAGATCTGGGCAAAGGGCGGGCGCTCGTAGGGGCGGTCACGCCAGCACTGCCGCATCAGCTCGTACCTGGGGGCAGAGAGTTGTGGGTGGCTCAGTGTCCCCAGGGGGAGAGGGGAAAGAAAAGCTCTTTGTGGGAGATGGGGGGAAGCAGGTGGAAAACTAAAGCCCAGGAAGGGTGTTTGCTATGTGAGACCCCAGCTCGTCACACAATGCAGAGGAACCAGGCAGAAGCTACTGCAAGGTGGTGGGAGCCCTGTGGGGGAGTGGGGTCAGGGGTACGTGGGTGCCACGATCAGCTGAGGCTTTGCCCACTTACACCTCGTCGTCGCAGTTACGCGGCTTCTCCATGCGGTAGCCCTGGGGCAGCTTCTCGTAGAGCTCGGCACACGTCATCCCGCAGTACGGTGTCCCTCCTGCAGCCAGAGACACACAGCTGAGGTGGGGACGGTCCCCAGGGTGTCCCCTCCAGGGCTCCAGGAGGACCAGACCTACAGGGACCCGAGTGGAGGCAGGGGACACAGAGAAGTCTTACCCAAGCTGACAATCTCCCATAGCAGGACGCCAAATGACCACCTGAAAGGGCAGATGAGGCTGTGACAGTGCCCAGTCGAGCCCCGCTGATGGGCACGGGACAAAGCCCAGGGTGGTACGGGCAGCCAGGGCTTGGGCTGAGCCAGCAGCTCCCCAGGGAGATGCATCAGCATCACCTCCTGCCCTTGCAGCACCCAGAGCAATGGCATTGCCACGCTGACTGTGCCAGGGAGGGCAGGAGGCAGCCCCAGCCCTGCCCCAGCCCCGGTGCCCCCGCCTACAGGACTTACACATCGCTCTTGGTGGTGTACACGCTGTAGTTCAGGGACTCGATGGCCATCCAGCGAACTGGCAAACGGCCCTGGGGAAGCAGAGAGAGACTGTCAGGGGTGGGGGGATGCCCTGTGGATGGAGGGCAGCTGGTCCCAGAAGGGTAGGTCCTTCACGCTGGTGGTGGGTGTCCTGCCCACCATATTGGTGCACACCCTACGGAGATGCTTCACTCCTGCCTCACCATTGTCTTCTTCACATAGACCTCCTCCCCTCTGGAGAGGCCAAAATCAGCAATCTTGGAGGCCAGGTTTTCTCCCACCAGGATGTTTCTCGCTGCCAGGTCCCTGTGAATGAACTGAAAGGGGCCAGCAGTCAGCAGGAGCCACATGCTCCCTCCTGCTGGCCCCAGGGACCTCATGCCCCCTTGGGGAGCCCCCAGGTGTGGGGGAAGGATGCTCTGAAGAGCTTGCTGGGGATGTACCTGCTTCTCACTCAGGTACTGCATCCCCTTGGCCACATCTGAAGCAAACTGGAGGAGCTGCTGGGAGGTGAGTGTGGAGGCAGTGCCGTGCTCCTTGGCAAAGGCTGGGTCTGTCTCCAAGACTCGGCTTTTGCGGAGGAAGTCGAGGAGGTTTCCGTAGGGAGCGTACTCAATGGCGATGTACAGGTAGCCTGGGGGACAGGAGGCGGTTGGGCTACTGAGGCCTCTCCCCAGAAAAGAGGAATACAGAGCTGGGCAGAGGCTATGGGGCTGGGGAGAGGGGAACAGCCCTCACCCTTGTTCTCGCAGGCACCCAGCAAGTTGATGATGTTGGGGTGATGGCCCAGTTTGCACAGCACCTCCAGCTCCCCAGCGAAGTCCCGATGGTCATTCTCTGAAGCAAACTCTGGAAGCAAAGAAGGGATGGACACCTCAGGCCTACAAGTGCCCTTCCTCTGCTTCTCTGCAAGTGACTCCTGACTCTACTCAGCACGAATATGGCCCAGGATGCACCTTCATCCCTCAGCCCATCCTGCTCGTCTCCCCTGACACTCACCTTTCAGCATCTTGATGGCTGCATTCATTTTCAGACCGTCCTTTTTGATCATGGCCCTGATGACCTGCCCGAAGTTGCCCTCTCCGATCATGTCCTCAAACTTGATGTCTTCCCACTCCAGGATGGGGTAGCTGAGGGGCTCAGGCTGCGGCTTGGGCCGGCGTGTCAAGGTCAGGGTCCCCGAGTTGAACTGCAGGATGGTCTCTTCCCCCTGGCAGATGGGAATGGGTGAGGTTAGAGGCACCGGGCACCCCTCTGCCCATGCGGCAGTCCCGGGAGGGCAGGAGTCGTGGGCAGGGGTGGGCTCCGCACCCTCTCTGTGTGGAAGTGAGGTCTGGCTGCATCCGGACTGGAGGCTACGGAGCGTGACCTGGATTGGGCTGGGACGTGGGGAGCAGGGGACACGGTCCTGGTGGGGCAGGCGGCACTCACCGAGCCAGACTGGTACGTAAAGGTGCGGCGCCGGTGGAAAAAATTCTTCTTGATTAGGAAAAGCGCCAGGAGAGCAAAGAGGATGGTGAGGCAGGTGACGGACACGGAGCCAACGATGGCCAAGAGCAGCTGCTGGTCTATTCCTGCCTGCTCAGTGCTCTGGCTGCCCAGGCTGGGCGGCACGCTCAGCGCTCCTGCCAAAAGGAGGGATGGAGGGTTGTGGTCCCAGGTCAAGCCCTGCCCAACCTGCATGAGTGGCCAAGCACCAAAATAGACATCTTCCACCACCCAGGCACACCATGAAGATACCACAATCACATTCTGAGCTCCTGCTGCCACAGTGATACAGGGGGGAGGGTGTAAGCACCGAGGCCCTGCCTCTGAACCACTGATTTCTGCACCTTCAACCAGATTTGGATCCAGCCACCACCTCCTCCCACACCAGCTCTGCTCTGCTCCTCTAGCCCCTTGCTCCACATCTCCCTCTAGCCATGGCAGAGCCACTCTGTAGGTGCTGTGCTGTCACCATGCCACCCCTGCCCCATCAGGACTAGGAAGAGCAAGTTTTCTGGATGCCCACAAGAGTTTTTGGCTCAGGCTGCTGCTTCAGAGCCACTCTGAGAGGTCACCACAAGCACCTCAGTCATTCTTTGCTGTCCCAGATTCTGAGCCCAAGCTGCAGCAGAGCTGTGAGCCCCCTGCCTGCTGGGACACCCCTCTCACCGTCTCCCAGAGTCTTGGCTTTCAGGGGCTGGCTCCATTCCCCTGGGACATGGGAGTTGGCGCGGACACGAAACTGGTAGCTGGTGCTGGCGTTGAGGCCCCCAATGACCTTGGTGGTTTCGGCGCCGCTGTCAGTGTCAATCCACTGGGGTTCACTGGTGCCCCCCACCTGCTGCAGCTCCACTATGTACTTGGTGATGCCCCCATTGGGGTACTCAGGGACCTGCCAGGAGAGCCTGACAGCGGTGTCAGACACGGAGTCTGCCGAGAGCAACCGCGGGGCAGAGGGCCCTGGGACAAGGAGAGCAGAGCGTCAGTCCCTGTGACGCCTAACTTTGGCTGAACACCTGCTCCTGCTCCTACAAGTCCCAGGACAGGTCTCCTGGTGCTGCAGGGGCTGCTGTGAGGACTAGACCCTGTGGATGGCAATGGCAACCAAAGCTGGGCCAGGTTTGAGGGGCCTCCAGGGACCCTTAGCCCCTGCTTGGATGAGAGGGAGCTGCTCTCCATGTACAACAGTGGAGCAGGACTGTGCTTCCAAATGCTCCCAGCCTCAGAGACTGTCAAGCTAGATGCCTCTGTATTGACTAGCCCTTGTGATGTTTTTTTTTCTTCAGCCCTCCCTCATACACTGTTTTCCCACCACCTCCTCTGAGTCTTCTCCTGCCTGTTCACAACCCTAATCCCAAATCCCCATAGAAAGCTCTTACAAACAGGGAGCAGAGGAAACCTCACATCCCTCAAGCCTGATGCCTACCAGTCCTCTCAACATGTCCCAGCCAGTGCCAAGCCTCACCAAAGGCCTCGTGCATGCCTTCTCTCCTGGTTGCCAGAGAGCTTGGTCAGGCTGATGCTCCACCTTCCCAGAGTCTCCCACCTACGTGGGGGGCTGTGTGCATGTGTGTGTGTGCCCACAGGTGGGAGTGCAGGGCTCCCCAGGCCCTAGTGACCATCCAGCAAAATTACCTGGCAGCAGGGTTAAAGTGAACCAAAGGGAAATATTTTTTTCATGCCAAGTATAATTATATCGAGGAACTTGTGTTGCTACAGAGTGTTGTAAAAGCTGCAAGTATGGACAGGTCCATCAGGATTTGGGCAAGAGTGCAGAGGACAGATCTGTTTGTGAGCGTCACTTGTGATGGCCTGAATGTCATGTTCAGCTTAGGATGTTTCTCAGCTGCTTGGTGCTGGAGGCTGCAGGGTCTAGCAAGGAAAGGAGGACCCATTTTTCCCAAGCAGCAGTTCATGTTCTATCAGAGATGGAATACAGGAGCAGCCAGACCTGGGGATGGTTTCTGTTACAATTATAACTGATTTACCATTGTAATTCCCTGTAATAATTCCCTGTGTTCCACTGGACCCACCTTTGCTGTTGATCATGACCTTATAGGGGTCGGAGGGCGGGCCCAGGCTGGTGCAGTGGTACACCAGCACCTCCAGCCCATACTCCTTGTTGAACTCCAGGTCCCCGAGGCGGGCAGAGAGCACAGAGATGGATGTGATGTTCTTCTCAGAGACCAGGCGCCTTGCAGAGTCAAAGAGGTGGACTATGAAGCCGTGTGCTGGCTCGTGGTTACTTGGCAACTTCCAGTTGACATGAAGCGTGTTTTTCTCTTCTATGGACCAGCCTTCAATCACAGGCTTGACTGTGGGCTCTGCAGGCAAAAACGCAAAACCTCACAGCACATCAGCTCTTGGGCTGCAGACTCTGTGCTGTGAAGAGTTAGGGTCAGGGTCAGGGTCAGGGAGATGGAGGCTCACCAAGGCACTCAGTCACCATGATGGCTTCAGGTCCCTTGCTGCCCTCCCCACCAGCCCCTGGCCGGCTCAGCTGCACCTTGACAATGTAGGCAGTCACCGGCCGGAGGTTCATGAGGGTGATGTTCTCACTGTTGTCGACTGTTGGCCAAGAGGACACATCAAAACCATGCCCACGACCCACAATCTGCCCTACCACCAGGCATTCCCCTCAGCATCACTACAGGGGGCCTGGTATGGAGACCTCTTCCCACCCCAGACCTCCACTGGCTGGGGCACCCATCGCCTCCCACACAGGTCCTACCTGTGCCCCCCAGCCCTGCAGACACATACCCACAATGGATGACCATGCTGAATTGTCATCCTTGGGCTTGTAGAACAGCTTGATGGAGGTGATGGGTCCGTCACCAGAAAAGTAGTCCACGGGTGACACCACGAGCTGGCGGCTCTGCTTGGCCAGCAGCCGGGGGGGGCTCAGGGGCGTTGGTGGCACTGTGGGGGGAAGGAAGGAATGACACTGGTGTGACTGGGAGCAACAAGGAGCAGACTGTGGAGACATCTGCCACCTCTGGACTCCCTCCAGCTTTGTCAGGAAAGTCTTTTATAACCACCCAAACCTGTCTGCTGGCACTGCAGCATATGATGGGAAGCACCCAGTCCAGTCCAGGGGGTTTGGTATTGCCTCACTGTGCTGTCAGCCTCCCCCAGCAACCCTGGCTTATCCTGCTTGTTGCCACCACCCTTTCCTCACCTCGGATGTTGACCTTGACTTTCCGACTGTCCTGGCCCCCGGTTGTGGAGACCCGGCATTCCCAGAGCCCTGTGTCCTCCTTCCTCAGGTGCCGCACCTGGAACTCGCAGGTGATCTGTCCCGGCTCGATGATGGCCTTGATGAGCTGTGGGCACAGAGGGTGCTGTGAGCCCCCCTGCCCAGCCCCCTGGCTCAGCCCCAGGGTCAGCCTGAAGCTGTCCAGCAGCCCTGGGGGAGACAGGTGCTTTTGGGGGAGCTGGCACCACGGAGATGGTGGTGGGGCAAGAGCGCGGGTGGTACCTTGAGCACGGTGCCGTCAGCCTTGCGCAGCTCCACGCTGTCACTGGTGGGCAGTGGGTTGCCAGTGGCCACGCAGCTGACAATGGGCTCTGAGCCCAGGTTGAACTCCAGCTCTGAGGCCAGCTGGATGATCTGGGGGAACCGGTCTGGCACAGAGAAATCAGCGTTAGGGCTGGCCCTGCCCTTCCCCAGGCATGCCAGGCTAGCAGCTGTCCTCAGACCTGGCCACAGCGTGCCAAGGGGCCAGGGAGACAGATGCTGTGTCCAGCCCTCATCCCCACTCAACATGCTGGGCTCAGCAACACTATCAGCACAGCTAATCCTGGGTTGCCAGACCAGATGTTCACCTTCCAGTGCCCTGGTTTCCATAGGGTTGAGGGCTATTTCTGCAGGCAAGGGGTCTTGCTGAACCAGCTGGTGAGGCCAACAGCCATTGGCCCTCCCAGTCACCAGTGAGGAAGGAGCCAGAGATCGCTTGAGGGTGTGGGACGGACACCTGCCACAGCCCCCTGCCAGCCTCACCTGACTTCTCGCAGTGCTGCCCATGCCAGCCTGCCGGGCAGACACAGCCACTGAAGCGGTTACAGCTGCCTCCATTTCGGCAGGTGCACTCCAGGGCACAGTCAGGGCCATAGAATCCGGGGGGACAGGCTGTGGGAAGAGAAGAGCTCGCTGCCACCCCTGGCCACGGCACAGGACCACGGAGACAGAGGCAGCAAGCAGCTGGTGCAGGCAGCAGCACTGCTCAGCCCGTGCCGACCCTCAGACTGGGAGAGGTTTGCACAGGTGCTCCTGGAGAGCAGCCAGACCCTGGAGGAAGCCCAGGCTGGGTGGGAGAGCCGATGGATACCCGTGTTCCCGTACCTTGGTTGCAGCGGGAGCCGCTCCAGCCCGAGGCGCAGGAGCAGCCGTAGGGGTCGGGCAGGCAGAAGCTCAGCCCCCGGCAGCCCTGGGCTCTCTGGCATGTCTCCTGGCAGTTGCGGCCAAACTGCCCTTCCCGGCAGGCTGGAAAAAGAAGCGTGGTTTGCCCTCACCTGCCATTCACCCATGCACTGCTCGGTGCTGGCTTGGGTGCCCCAAGCCCCGTTATCACCACCTCGAGGAGACACAGGACCCCCGTGGATGGTCCAGCCCTGCTCCAGAAACAGAGGGCAGTGCAGGTGGGGGTGCACAGGGGGTGCACGGGGAATTTCTACCCACAGTGCTCGAGTCTGGGGGTGCAGCAGGGCCCCCACGTATGCCCTGGGCACAGCACCTACCTCGCTCACAGCGGGTGCCCATGAACCCTGGAGGGCAGATACATTCACCAACGTGGTCGTGGCAGACGCCGCCGTTCAGGCAGTCGGGACAGTCCTTCTCACAGGACGGTCCCCATTTCTTTGCGGGGCAGGCTGTGGGGAGAGCAGAGTGGGGGACAGGGTGGCACCAGGCCAGAGGGCAGGGTGTGGCTGGCTGTCCCCACGCCCCAGGGAGCCAGGGGACTGCTCACCTCTCACGATGAGGCGGTAGAAGGCACTCCACAGAGGGCTGTCCCCCATGAACGTGGCACTGTAGACACCATTTTCGCTGACGCTGACGTTGGGGAGCGTCAGGACGACGCGGTCACCCTGCACCTCACCCCGGTCTGTGGTCTGGTAGTAGGTACCTGCAAGGGGACAGAGGGTTATCCATGACCTCCCGTGCCTCCAGGGCCAGTGCCAGGCACAAGCTGAGAGTAGCCCCAGCCCTGTGCCTGCTCTCAGGACTACTTGCCATTTCTTTTCCACATAACATCTGTCTCCTTCCTCTTGAGGATCCTGGCAGAGAAGGTGGCTGGCTCAGCAACATTCACAGACTGTGTGGCCTTCACTGGGAAGAGGTGGGCTGCAGAAGGGGAGGAGGAGGAGGAGCAGGTTGAGCAGTAGGGAGACACCCCCGGCACAGCCAAGCACCCACCACATACTTCTCCTGGGATGTCACGACACATCTCCCACTCCTGGGTCCGCTCCTGGATCCAGGACCCCCTCAAGCCTTTGCAGGGGCAGGGCTTCCTTCCTGGCCCCTCCAGTCCCCGTGGGCAGACACCAAGGAATGGGATGGGACACTCTGCCCTCTGACCAGCCCAGCAGCCCCAACATGGGATGCTGGTGGCAGCAGTCTGGGGATGTGACATCTGGGACAAGCTTGCATGGTACACTCTGCCTGCTGCTGGCTGGGGAGGTGTGGAGTGCTGCAGGCAGGGACATCATGGGCAGGTGGGGAGAATTAGGTGTGTGGGACGATGCACACCAGCCCCCAGGAGTGGCCGCCCTGTCACAGCTGTTTCCCTGATTCCCCGGCTGCTGGGGTGTGCAGCAGCACTGAGCTCCTGCAGTATTAATGTGAGTCAGCCAGACCCCAGCTTGAGCACAAACAGGGCTATAAATACCTTAAGGCCTGGGAAACCAAGCCCTGGGCGTGCCAGGACAGACACAAAGGAGGACACAGGCGGCTGCCGGCTTTTGGAGCCTGGCAGGACTCCAGCTTGCATTCACTAGAAGGAGCCACACCGGGTTGGAGCTAAAACACATCCAGCTTGTGTCCCACCCCACTTAGGCCAAGGACAGAGGAAGCAGCACATGCAGCAGGCGCCGGGGAAAGGGCACCGCAGGTCACACTTCTTGGTAAGTTCCCAGAACCGCCTCCCCACCTATCCCTCCAACTGGGATCTTTCTTCACTGGACTTGGCAGTCCCTTGTAAAGGGCACACAGATGTGGCCCCTGTTCTGTCTCACTCCAGCTCACTCCCTGGAACAAGAGCCAACAGTTCCCTAGGGATCTCCAAACACAGCCCTTTGTGTTTGCCCACACCGATTTACCTGTCACTCCATCACTGCAGCCCTCCTAGGGCATGGCTGCTTGTTCACTTCTTTGTGCCCACAATCAGTAACACAAGTCCCTGCAGAGACCTTCTGCCATGCCAGGGGGAGTTGATGGGAACTCCCCCGTGTGACAAGAACCACTCCTTTTCTTGATCTCCCTTCTTTATCCATGCAAAGTTATTTACCCATGCAAAGTTACCCATACCAGTTATTTACCCATGCAAAGACCTCTTCTGCCACCGCCTGGGTGCAAAGTTTCTCTCAAAGAACCTTTGAAAAGGAATTTTCCCAGTTTTCTCCAGGAACCCAAGCAGACTGGAGTCTGCTGGAGTCCACTGGGTCTTCCATAGCATCCTCACTGCTGCCATCCCAGAGACTCTCCCACTGCAAACTCATCTGTCTTTTTCTCAGGGGCCACATAACCACAAATTCTGCTCCTTATTACAGTGTCTGCTAATTTGGTGAGTTCCAGTCTGGGTTTACAGGCCTCTAACTCACTACCCAGAAGCTTTCAGGAAAGGCTGGTGTCCCACGGGCAGTGGCTCACTGCATGCCTGACAATGTTGTGCTGCTCTGTTCCGCTATTTATCGCCTGTCTCCTGCTATCAACACTGCCATTTCAGACAGATCACCCAGCAAGTTTCCCCAGCTTCTCTATTGTGCACATGGATGCAAAACTAAAAGAAGTTTGGTTTTCTGTAATTGTTTTTCTGAGTGTCTTTCTGCTCTGCATATTGTCACAAATAGTTTACTGCCAGATGTAAACATTTCTGCAATTACTCCTCAGGATCTCTTTGGTCTACTTTACTTTGTTTTCATAGCAAAGCTTCCAAAATTTATCTTACTTCTTATGTTTTTGACCTTTCAGGAGGTGCCAGCTTTCCTCTAACAGCATTCTCCACCCACTGTTTCAAAGCCCTGGCCTGCCTGGTTGTGCTCTCAGGCTAAACAGGGGAGATGACACATGCCAAGCCCCCACAGTGGGTTCTGTACCCAGCCCTCCTGCCCCCTGCAAACATGTAATTTTTTTGCTTACTATTTCCTTTTTTTTTTATCTCTTCCTCCTCTAAATGGAGCAACGGCAGCTTCTTTGGAACTTGTAAAAGAGACACCTTTTTGGCACTTGTAACTCCCACAGGGGCTTGAGCCCAGGCACCGACCAGCACCATTTTGGCCTGGCTATCTCACCCCAGGAATGGGGGGCTGGCTGGGACCACCCCTCCATGGGAAAACACTGTCACACCAATGGAGACCCAAAACCAGCACCTCCATCTATGATTTAATCTGGTGGTGAAGAGCCCCCCCATACTCCTCACCCCCCACTGCTGGCTATGCCTCCCACACTGTCTCTGTTTGCCTCTGCTTCACTTCCTCAGCACCTCTGTGTCTCTTTGGTTGCTCAGACCAGCCTGCTCTATTTCCAACAGGACCACTGCCATTTTTAGCTTGAGCCTCTGACCGAAGGCACAGGCTGGGCCCTGCTCCTTGGGGGATGCTTGGACCCCACCAGCAGCCTCTGTACCCCAGCTTGGAGACACTAGAGCTGCTTGCTGAAGCTGTGTTTTAACACAGGGGAAACTTTTATCCTCTCCTCTTATTCTCAGCAAAAGGTCAACTGTTTTAGCTAAACTTACGAAAAAAGAGCTAAAAAGAATCCTGAGGCAAACACCTATCACAGAAAATCTCAGTCCTTATAGTTTTGCAAAGTCTCAAGCACAGAGGGAGCAGAGGTTGGAGGGGCAGTGTGGGAAAGTGCTGCCCCAGGTGGTATCTCTGCTACTAGCCAGGCCAGGGCTTTCGAGTTATATGGCCCAAATGGGAGTGGGAGATGAGCCCAGCACTGCTCTTGCCTACAGTGCACCCTGGCAATGCCTCTCAGCAAGGCCCACTGCTGGAGCAGTGACATGCTGCAGCTGGATGGTGTTTGTCAAGCTCCTGGGAGGCTGCCGAAGATATGCCCTGGCATTACCTCCTCCCTGTGAGCCTGCGGTGGAGACATGGGCTGGCACAACTCCGAAGGGCTGCCCCCCGCTCTGGTTAATGATTTCCAGACCCCACAACCTCCTCCAAGGGCGCCCAGCTTCCTTTTGGACCTTGCCCTGCTCCTAGGCACCATTATGAATCCAGACGGCTCCTCCGTAGGGCTTGCTCACTCTCCTCCAGCTGAACATTGTTCCCATCTCCACCCCGCCCGTGCTGGTGGACTCCAAACCTCACCACTGTCCCCCCACCACACTGGCTGGCATTGGGAGCAAAGCTCCCACGTGCAGGGAGCTCCCACGTGCACCCAGCTGGCAGGCAGGGCGTGCCCGCTGCCCCCCAGCCACTTACCATTGTGGCTGTTGTGCACATAGACCACCTGTGCCTGCTCGGTCGGGGTGCGCCCCAGGCAGTAAAGGATCCCCACCAGGTCGGCCATGGAGAAGCCCCTGGCCTGCACGTGGTTGCTGCGGTTGCGGTAGTTCTGAAAGCCCGTTTTGGGGTGCGTCATCACGATCTTGTTCTCCCGCTCAATCTGCAGGTAGCTCACGTCGTGCTCCCCCATGACACAGGAGAGGAAGAAGTCGGAGTGGGACAGGCTCTGCACATTGGCGATCAGGGTGATGTCCAGGATGGCCCCTGGGGTGGGGGAGTACGAGGGCACTTCACAGCTGGACAAGGGCACAGCCATCCCAGCCCTGCCTCGGGACCACTTCCCGTCACCCAGATGTCACCCCATTTCTGGGACATTTTTGCTGCCCCCAGCCCAGGAGGCACAGCCAGGGCACAGCAAGGTGTGTTGCAGACCCATTGGGGTGACAGAGTGGGAATTTCCACTCTCCTTTTGGAGATCCCGACTGTCTCAGCTCCCCACCATGAGTGAAGCTTGCATCCGAACGGGGGCCTTGGGGTGCCTGTCCTCCCATGCTGGGCAGAGGCAGGCAAGGGGGGGCACCGCTGGCCTCAGGTCTCTCAATGGCTGATCACAAAGGGGTATTTCTTCCCTCCAAACCCTGCTCTGATGGCACCACTGAGCTCCCACAGCTCCCTCATCCCACCAAGCCTCCCTGGGGCCGGGGCTGCTCACTGGGGCAGAGGGAAAGGCGCTATTTACCTGCCAGGCGTGGGAGGAGAAGCAGAAGATAAACCTGGAGTCCCATGTCCTTGGAGCGTGTTCTGAATCTGGCAGAGGTCAGAAAATCTCCAGCATGTCCCAGCCAACGGGGGTCAGCGCTGGAGGCTGTGGCTGCCTAGAGGCTCCAAGTAAGCGGCACCTCAGGACCCCTGCCCCCTGCCCGTGCCCCCCATCTTGCTTCCACGCTGCTGCTTGACATCCAGGGCAGCCGAGACCACCTTCTCTGGTGCATAGCCTGGGCACGGAGAGAAAGATGCCTCTGTTCCTGCTTGCTCAGTGGCCAGCCGCCCACTCCTCCAGGGCTAGGGCTGTGTGATCAGCATTCCCTGAGCCATGCTGAACCCCCAGCCCGCCAGGAGGTGCCTCACGCCCCAGCCCAGCCAGGCGGCAGCATCCCCATCCCCTCGGTGCAGCCCCGCGGCTGATGGCTGTGGGAAGGGCTCTCTGGAGCAGGGAAAGGAAAGGGGCCAAGGGGCCGTGGCTGGTGGCGGCGGCGGAGCCAAATCCTGTTTCCCATGCGGCGTTTCCTGCTCTCCACCCATTGTTTGGAGACAGCCCTGACTCCAGGAGCCGGCGGGAGCTGCCCTGCACGGCTGTCCCCCGGGGAGCGGCGTGCGGCGGAGCTGAGGCCGCGCACACCTCGCAGGCCTCGGCCTCCCGCCGACACGGGCCGGGTGCCGAAGAGCGGCCACACCTGGGCTCCGTGTGCCGGGCAGGACTCACTCCTGCAGTGGCCCATCAAGGGAACACTGCCCGGGCTGAAAGGGGCTGAGTGGGAGCACAGGCAAGGCAACAAAAATCCAGCCAGCCCACACCGCAGGGTGGCCTCTGCCCAGGCAGAAAACCCTCCATGTTGCCGTAAACATGTCTGGGAGGAAGCGGAAAGTGGCGGAAAACCTGGCTTTCCCTGAGTGCTTTCCCATGCACGGTGCTGGCACGGACACGGCACAGCACGACCTTGCTGCCCCCACAGCCCCAGAGGGTCTCAGTCCCGGCCTTCCAGGGAGGCTGTGCCAGACACCGGTGGGGTCCGGGCTCGTTGCCTGGCAAACAAAAAGCATTCCCTGGGAAATCACCGTAAGCTTCACCCGCCAAACCCAGTGCTGCTTCACAAATCGAACTGTTCCCATATGAAACCCAGGGCTGCCAGGGAGCGAGCCTCATGTTTTGGTGTAGCATGAGCCCATGCTGTATCCGGCCAAAAATCTAAAGCACACATGGAGAGGAAAGGGAAATCCATTCATCGCTTCCGACTATTTACAGAGTGCTCTGGGGCCACGCAGTGCCCATGGCATGCTGAGGGAGGGATGGCAGTGGGCAGGGGCTCCCCCAGTGCAGCCACTCCGCAGCAGGAGGGATGGGGAGGATCCGACAAGGATGAACACCAGTTGCAGCTGACCCCATTTGCCTGGAAAACAAAGCATGGTGCTTTGTCATGGGCTATGCATGGGCAAGGGATTGTTTTTAGGAGACCCCCTGGGCACTTGAGGCACAACCACAATGTAAAGGCAGAGCACAAGGCCATCCCACAGCAGGATGTGCAGAGGGTGGGCAGCTGGGGTGGTCCCTCTTGCTGTTAGTGTCTTCCTGGGGAACCCCACATCCCCATTTTCCTCATCAACCCCAAGCTCATTTGCAAGTGCATTTGGACTCATGTGCACACTCAGTAAAGAGGACAGATACAGGAATAGATAGGTAAATGGTTTCTTCCCCTTGTTTACTGGCTGTAGAGGACAGTCATGCTCAGAACCATAAGCACCATCGTGCCCCTGCATGTTTACATGTGCTGTGCCTGGGGAATCATCTCATTCTGTGCTCGCCTGGTAGCTGTGAGGGAGTGCATAACACAGAGCCTGAGTTACGATTCACTCTGTGAAATGTTCTCTGTCATGAGGATCTATTTGAGAATGGGATCTATTTGAGAAAGAACACACACACTTTATGGGAAGGCTTTGAGACCATAGGCTCCGCAGTGTGCTCCTCCAGGGAGCACAGTGTGGCCCCTGTGGCTGCCCGAGGGGAGCCCGTGCAGTGCTTTGCCTTTTTGGGGAATGGGAGCCACTTTGGGGTCACTCTCTGCACCAGGCGATGCCCAGGGGATCTCAAGGATCCATTGAGGGATCTGACCCAAGCTGATTTGTCCACTTGCTTTTTTTTTCTAGGAGCACCTGGATAAGACCTGTGCTGTCTGTGCAGATCCCTTAGGTTGGAGGTAGGCTGAGATACCTCTCTGGGGAGCTTTGTGGAGATGCTCAACCAGGACCCTACAGCTTATAAATCTCCAGAGGAGGAACCAGAGAGATAGGTACAGCTGAGCACAGCCAGAGCAGCTCCTCACACGTGCTCTCCTGTAACATGGAAAACTCCAGTTGCCCAACTCACAGCACACTGAAAGCACCTGAATTTCTGCTGAATTTTTAGACCTCAACTTTTTTTGCTGAATCATGACGGACTAAAAAAAAACCCCAAAGACTGATAAAAATACTCCTTTTTGTTATCATTTGCACGTTCTAATGCACGGCACCACATGCCAGAAACCATAACGCACCGATACGTTTCCTGATAGGAAATGCAAACGCCCTGCAAATCCACTGAGGGACTGGGCTGCCCCAGCAACATTTTCTAGCCCTGCTTCTCTAGATGCTTCTTTTGTTTTACATGTGCAGTGGGGCCTGGGGAGGCCACACAAGCTGGGCTAAGGGCTGCTGCCACCAGATGTAGGAGCATCCCAGGAGCAGGGTGGCCGAGCATCCCCAGCCCACCTGGTGGCATTGGCAGGGCAACTGGGGAGCAGGAGCTGCCTGGCTGTGTTGGCATCCAGCACATGCTTACAGGATGAAGGACAGGCTGCTGGGAAGCCCTCTCCCTGAGGAAAGGGTGGGACATGTGGTTGTGGAGAAGCCCTTTGGCAGCTGGGGGAAGAGGGGCCGCCCTGTCCCCGTCACCGATGGGTGGAAACTGTGGCTCCTCAGTGCTCTTGTTGGCAGGCGGCTTCCTGTCACTGAGCAGGAGTGGGACCAGGGAAGAGAGCCTGGGGCTCCCTCTTCCTGCAGAGGCAAAGCCTGGAGCAGGTGCTGCCAGCACTTCCCCTGCCTGGGCTGTGGCTCTGCCAGCCCTCGCCCACTCACCTGCCCCAGCACCCGTGGGCATGGGAGCAGATCTCTCACCCAACCTTGCACCAACAAACACCCATGAGATGCTGCTTTGACAAGATTTCCCAGACTTTCACTGACTCCATGGCAGGTCTGCAAGGGGGGGTGCTGGAGGTGGTGGGGCACTCCCATTCTCTGGGACCTTCACAGCCAGGTGCTGCTCACTGAGCTGCTGCTGGGCCCAGACACCTGCCAGTTTGCTGCATGTTTTAAACACCTTTCTGCCTGAATCTCAATAAGACTTTTATTTTCCTATAGGACACTTTCCTGCTGCCTCAGCCCCAGCTTGTCTGTCTGAGGCTGGCTGTGTGCTCCTGCCCTGGGTGTGTGGAGCCAGGACACAGCAGCCAGCACAGCACCTGGGCCAGGCTCAGGCTGCTCTCCTTGAGCACAGCATCTCGGGGCAGATGCCACAGAGGTGCTTCCTCCCCCTCCTTTGGCCCCCCAGCACCTCCCAGTGTCCTGCTCCCACCCAGGCAGTCCCATGGCATCCCATGGTCCACCAGGCAGATGCTGGTGGTCCCCTGGTCACCGATCACAGGAGGCCACAGGGGTGGGAGGTGGCGGGGTGCGGTGGTTAATGTGTAACTGGCACTGCCACCTTTCACCCGCGCCCAGCTCGGGAGGGAGTGGGGCAGGGCAGCAGACAGGCTGGCTCCCAGGCTCTGGTGGTCTGCAGGGCTGTGCCACCAGGCTGCAGGGGCTCGGTGGGGGCCCTGGGCCGTGCGGCCGCGGCCACACCTCGCCCACCACAGCCGGCTCTGCCGGCTTCCCGGCTTTCCCTGAAACTTGTTTTTCTGCCCGGACGTTTCCTGGAGCCAAATGGCTCCTGCCTGCCTGCTCGGGGTCTGCAGCCTCCTCTGTGCCTGGGCAGTGGTGACAGGACATCCCTGCAGCCTTGACCACCAGGTAGGAGGGCAGAGGGGGCTCTGGTGTGGGCAGCAGTTGGGGGTGGGCAGGGGAACCCTGCTCCTGGTCCTGCCAGCACAGCTGGGGTGCCCACAGGGCAGCAGAGCCTGGCAGGTAGCTCTTGGTCTGCACAGATCAAGAAAAGATGAGCAGTGAAAACCCATGGGAGCCAGTGGAGTTAACTGGGAGATGTGCTGTGCCAGTGGCCACCAGCCACAGGGGTGGTTCACCCACACCTAGAGCCTGGCTGTCCTGCTCCCAGCCTCAGGCTGAACACATTGTCCAGCCTGTTCACCAGAGCACACAACCTGTTCACCAGAGCATGGCAGGGCTGACAAAGCCTCATCTGAGCCATGGATGCTTGGTGCAGGTGCCCACAGCTCTGCAGCCCAGCTGGCTGCCTGCCTGCCCTTCCAATGGGCAGGGCTCGCCTGCTTCCTTGCCCAGCTGGGAGGATGCCCTTGTGTCATGGTTTTCCCCCCAGCCCTGCATGCTCCTCCTTTACTCCTTCTGTCAGCTGCTCTCAGTCCTGGGCTGTCCTGCTCATCTTTCTCTATTTATTCAGGCCCACACCAATCTGGCAGCTCATGTGTTTTTTGTGAACTTGCTTGTGTCTTTGCTTTTCATAAATTCTGCAAGAATAATTAATTTGAACTTCTGGGGAGTCTCACTCTAGAGATACTCCCCAGCAAGGACAGCCCATCTCAGACAGTAGCTCTTTTCCCAGGGATGGGCCGACTGCAGTGGGAAGAGCCTTCAGCACACTCCAAGCTCCCTTCCAAGAAACATCACCAGTTTGGACCTCTCCTTCAACTCCTTGGTCGTGCCCCGTGACAGGACTCTCCTGATGCATTTCCCTTCCCTGCGCTCTCTCAACCTCTCTAGCAATGCCATGCCAACGCTGAGTCCAGCAACCTTCTCCAACCTCAGGGAGCTGCATCTGCTGGACCTGAGCAGCTGCAGCATCACCTCCCTCCACACGGACACTTTCCAGGGCCTGGGAAACTTGCACACGCTGCTCCTACGAAACAACAGCTTGCGAGAGCTTGATGTCCCTTTCCTCCTGCCACTGAAGGCTCTTTTCCACCTGGACCTGCAGCACAATGAGCTGGTCTCCGTGGACACTTGGAGCCTGCAGCTGATGGAGACAGTCCCGCAGGTCCGTCTGGAAGGGAACCCCTGGGTCTGCGACTGCACCGTGCACCCCCTGCAGCAGTGGCTGCAGCGCAGGAAAGGTGAGCAGATGGGGCGGGTGGCAGGAGAGGTGTCGGGCAGGAGGAACCCTGGGTTAGGGGTCCTGCTTGATCCTTTCACTCCGACCCCTGGACAGGCTCTGAGATGGCTCTCCAGGGACCTAGCAGGATAATTTAGTCACTCTTCCAGGAAAAGGGCTGCATGTACACTTCAGCCACTAAATCCATCTTTATGTAACTTTATGGAGTGACCACATTTTCAAAAGCTGCAGAGGGCTTGGCAGCTCTTCCTGTGGAGCCAGATCAGGCTCCAACCATCTGAGCTCGGCTCCCATCATCTGAGCTCGGCTTCCAGGGCAAAGCAGTGCAATTCCTATCAGTATCCATGATTTTGGCATTATTCAATTAAAAGGAGCCTGCTAATCACAGTCACACACTTGCACAGTTCCTTGGTCAGGGAATTTTTCCTTTGATTGTGTCTTGCAATATGCTGAGGGCTGGTGAGGCTGGAGGGCAGAGCCAGGAGCACTTTGCAACGCATCCCATCCACCCAGGAGCAAGCAGGGATCACCTTCTCTAAACTGGGAGGGGGTGGGTGAAGCCCCCTGTCTCACCTTAGCCCACTTGTCCCCCAGCCATGCAGGTGACCTGCGTGTCGCCCCCGGGGCTGCGGGGCCAGGAGATCGCAGCTCTGGATTCCCAGGACCTGGGCTGCCGGATGAGGCACCGGTTTCCTCGTGCGCTCAGCACGGCACAGCAGATCACAGCGACCCAGAACGACAGTAAGTTGTGCAGATTCAGAGTTGTCTGTAAGGTCTAGCTCCCTCCTGCCCTCTGTCCCACTGGAGGGACCGCAGATGGAGACACAGTGCAGATGCAGTGGCTTGGTGGGGAGGGTGGTCACCACCTGGAGGTGTTTGCTGGCTTCATGACAGAAAAGTTAGCAGGTGCCCCAAAGCCACATGGAGCACAGACTCCACAGCGGTGGGCAACAGTGTCAGAGAGCTGTCAGGCAGTTTTGCCCCCAGTGCTCACACACCCTTGGTGAAGAGCATTTATATTGCTCCTAAGGAAAGCAATCCAGTGCTGGCTGCACCCTGCAGACAGGCACAGGGCTGGCGGATGGGGAGCACTGGGTGTGCCACAGGTTGACCATGTGCCTTCCCTGCACCACAGCCACCGCTACCACGCTGCCTGCCACCGGGAAGGGGGGAAGGAGCTGGCCATACCTGGTGGGATTCCTGGTGACAGCAGTCGGCATCTCCATCCTGATCGCACTGGCTGCCAAGTGCAAGCTCGTCCACAAGAACTTCGCCAGCTACCGCCACCGACCGCTGCCTGAAATCAGCTCCATCGGAGGCAGCCCCATGGAGGACAGCAGCAGCTGGGACAGGGGCTCCGTGCAAGCTGACCTGCAAGCTGAGGATGATGATGGCTTCATCGAGGACAACTACATCCAGCCCAGCGAGCAGCTGCCAGACAAACAGGAGCGGGACTCGCATCTCTCCATCTGAGCTCACAACTCAGCCACCACTGCTGCAGCCTCTTGTCATCTCCGTAGCTCCATCCCCTTGGCTTTTGCCCCCACACGTTAGGGGCAGGAGGAAAGAAGCAGAGAGGAGGGGAGAGAGGGATGGGCAGCGAATGGTGATGGAGGCTGAAGGCAGCTAGCCCCACAGTGCCCCAGCATGACACCAACAGGCTGCACTGTCACAGGGACACCAGACCTGCTGCTGCTTTCCCAGCCTTGCTCAGATGCTGAGGATGAAGGACATGGTTCCCATTGTGCCCAGGAAGCCTGGTGCAGTGGGAAGAGGACCCTGCCCTGGTGCTCTCTGCGGGGTCTTGGGCACTGGCCCCACTGCACCAGACCCAGCCCTGCTCTGTCCCTCAATGCGTTGTCGCTCTGGGGTGTGATTAAAGCATGATTTAGCCCTGCCTCTGCCTGCAATGGTTTGTTGGGACTCTCCCCGTGGCAGTGCTGGGAGGAGACCCCCAGCCCCACAGCTGGGGTGTGGCTTTTTCGCATGTGCTTTCAAGGACCATAAATACTTTCCTTGTTAACTGCGGCAGTGAGAGAACAGGTTGGTGGCACCAGTGCTCTTGTGCAGACCGATCTGTCACCTGCTGTGGTGCAGGCAGCCCTGGGACATTGTCACAGTGTTTCTGGGCACGTCTCTCCAGCGTTGCTTCCCAGTGTTAGATGGGATGACCTCAGAGGTCTCTTCCAACCTAAATGATTCTGTGAATCTGTGATTCCCACTGTAGCCCTTCTTCCTTTTCTCTCTTCCCTCTCCAGCAAGACATGCTGAAAGACACTTACCTTTCCCCTGTCAGCTCTGCAGAGCTGAGCAGATTTTTCAGTGGTGCCAGTTGCAGTGTCAGGCAGCCACACACGCTGGGGCGAGACGACCCCGTCCCCTGGCTCCCATTACAGAGTCCTGAGTGCATCTCTAACCGTGGAGTTACAGGAACGTTGTAATTTTTGCATTCCTGTCATCTTTGTGGTACGATAAACAGCACATGAGACACAGGTAACTGCAAGTTGTTCCTGCTGTAGTCGGCTGTGCCTGCATGGGTTACGCTGGAGTTAAAAGCAGGGAGAAGCAGCAACATTTGTTCTCCTTGGTAAGTGATTCACAAGGCTGGTACCATCCGGTTGGGAAGATTTCCCAGGGCACAGCCCAGTTGTTACCGTGCCTGATAGCTCGGGAATCTCTTCCTCACACTCCAGAGAGTGAAGTATCAACACAGGGACAGCATTTCTTGCAGCCCTGCCACAGTCAATTCCCCCACCTCCTTCAAATCCCTGTTTCACTGTTAACTGCCTTGCTGTTTCTCCACTCATTAAGACATTTATAGAGCACAGTGTATACAAAGGTAAATAATACAGCTCAGAGAGTGTGAACCAAAGAGGACAAATGGGTCAGGCACTGGATGGGCAATACAGCCCAGACAGCAAATGTGACATTTTAAGCCATGAGGAGGAGGAAAATTTGCTGGCTTCCTTTCAGTGGTCGGCCAGTTTTTGCTCTTAAATATTTCTTAGATATTTTTAAAAATTTCTTAAATATTTTGCTCTTAAATATTTCTAAACTAAGCTTTACTTTTGCAGTCATTGTCTCATGGTTTGCCTTCTGGGCTCATCAACTACCCATGAAAATACACTATATACTGTAATTTCTGAAAATTTTTGATATCTTTCAGGTAAGATAGGAGACTTAAATCTGACGGCTGGGAAAATGCATTTCATTTATGTTTTGGAGGGTATTTTCTGAGCTTTTCAACATGCTTTTCAATCACATGAACTCACGCTAGATGCAGTATTTTCTTTTTAGTCTCGGTGATGCCTTAAAAGAGATTAAAACTACAAGTGCCCAGGCTTATTTATCCAGGATCTCACTCACTCTTGTCCCTGAGTACCTAGTGGTGGGTTGCTTGTCTACTTTGACCCTGCTGGCAGGCCCACTCATTTATTTTTTAACCAAGCTGACATGTCTGGTTTTCATGTGCGTTTTTTAATGCCCCCTCTCCAGGCAGCTCCAGTGCAAGTGGGCACGAGCCTGGCAGCTCACAGGGAGGGAAATACACTTGGCATGCAGAGCTGGGAATACAAGGGCTCAGAGCAGAAAAAGAGGATCCTTCTCAAGGGGGTCAGCCCAGGAAGGTGCTGGAAGGACTGTGGCTGAGGCTGGGGACGGGACCAGGAGCAGGTATGCAGGCAGACTGGTTCCAGGCTCCTTGCAGGGAGCAGCTGCTGCCACAAGGCTCAGCCCTGCCCCAGGGTAAAAGAGCTTCTCTGTAAACAAACCAGCCAGCACTGACATATTCAGGAAGCTTTGTGTGCTCCATGTGAGCATCTTTCAGGGTCACGGCGAGGTCACAGGTTCACAGAGGGGATCTGGCTACATCCGCGTCCTTGGGCAGAGGGAGAGGGACCTGCATTTGGAGGTTGGGGTCACGTATCAGGAAATAATCCAAAAGCACAGCCACAGGAGGGACCCTGGGCTGTCATGGTTTCTGCCCTGGGCCCAGCCTGAGCAGAGGCCAGCTCTGCAAAGCCCTGCCACCTCCTGCTGTACAGAGAGACCAGCGCTCAAGCATCAGCCTTCAACACAGTCGGCTTCTCTAACACTTTATTATGTATTTCCACACACAACACAGGAACTGAGGAAGACACAAACCACTACCCCTGCTGCAGAGGTGAGTCAGTGACTGGGGCAGCGCAGGCTGTCCCTCTGGGCACCTGACGCCCAAACCATCATCTTCAGGCACAGCCTGTTCTCAGCCATTCTCTCCTTGGGTTGCTGACACGGCCCACGATCACCCTTGTCTGGCACAATTCACAGGCACTTGGGGCACATTTTGAAGGGGCTCTGGAGGGGAGGAGGATTCACAGTGACACGCAGGCAGCGCAGAGCTGCGAGCTGGGCACAGCCAGGCATCTTCACAGAAATGCCCAGATGTGCAAAACAGCTGGGGCAGAGGCAGCTGTGGCCTGTCCACACGTGCGGGTTGGGAGAGTGGGGAGTAACTGCTGGAGCACTGATGCAGGCAGAGGGGGTGCAGCCTGGCACAACTGCACAGGCACTGACACGGACGTGCAGAGCACCAGCAGTGGTGATGGTGCAGAACTGTCCAGCTCTGGCTTGTCCCTCCCTGTGTATGCACAGTGGTCCCTGCTGGACCTGGGGCCAAACAGCCCAGAGGGGAAGGACAGCTCTTTGGTTTGAAGAGATTTAGCACAGAAAGATCTGAGCTCTGTTACACCCTCTGAGCTCTTGGGCAGATTAAGGGAGGAGATGCAGAGAGAAGAGGAAACAGCAGTTTAATAAAATCTACATATGAAGAGAAAGGGGCAGAAGAAAATGTAGAAATAACAGAGATACAGAAAGAAAAGCCTAGATGATATATCCATATTTTGGGGAAAACAATCCAAGGCTTCAAGGGAAGGAAAGCCAGCAGGAGCAGGACAAGAGCAGATGAATACAGATGTGCCCTCATATGATCTCACTGCACTGGGGACAGTGTGGTCTGGAGCTGTGAAAGGATGAAGCCTTCATTGTCCAGCATATACCTTGTGGGGCTCACCGATGGTGAACTCTGGCACTGCCTCCAGGTGTGGAGACAGAGATTTGTGCTTTTAGTAAGGGAATGAGCTACCATCCTCTTCCAAATGAATTTGCTACCAAGCACTAAAAAGCAATAGCTCAGTCTTGTGCCATTGCAGAGGAAACTTGGCAAATAATGAGCAAAACCAACATCTGGGGCAGAGCAGCTCAGATGAGGAGGAGATGGGAGCAGGCAGGAAGATGAAGAGAAGGTTTTGCAGGAGCAGCTTTGCTAGGAGGTTAGGATCTATGTCAATGGAAAGGGCAGGAAATGGGTTAGTAGGTCTCTGAAGGAAATGAGAATTTTGACAGGTAAATTAGTCTCAAATCACAGGAAAAGCTCCTGGGGTGAATTGTTAGTCTGCCTCTGGAAAGGACACCTTGGAGATAGACACCTTATAGAGATAAAACACCAAAAAAACTCCAGGTAAGGCCCAAGTGGCAGCAGAAAAACTTTTTTGCCCTGCAGGAACTGCAGCACTTCATAGACAGAAACAGCACAGAAACAGGCAGGGACTGGGATGAGCTGCAGGGCTCCTGGCAGCAGAGGTGCCTCTGCTTGGGAAACTGCAGTGGGAGGGCACAGCCTCTCACACCACTCTTGCAGAGAGCTCCAGCCCTGGGATTCAGGCATTCCATCACCATCCCCCAGCCACTGCACCGTGCTGTTTGTGGCTCATGTGGCTGATGCTGGTGTGATAACAGAGCCCCAACACACAGTCCAGCATGGGTAACCTGTCAGGGCCCTGACACCCCTTGATCACCCCTTTGATAAGCCACAGGTGGAAGAGATCCTGGCATTGCAAACACAAACAGAATTTCATGTGAGGTCCAGCCATGCCGTGGCTCTGGGACAAAGAATCCCATACAAATCCCACACTCACTCCCACAGACACACAGGTGCTTTCTTGGGAGCAGGCCCTGCAGCCATACCTCCCACCAGGCTCCCTTTGCCTGTGCCTCATGCCTGCTGACACAGAGTATTTCCTGCCATTCACCAGCTGCTGGAGGCTCTACTTCTCTCAGGAGCTGGAGGCCCTGCACAGAGCACAGGGTGGTTTTTATACCACCCACAGTCACAGCCTCTCCTGCCAGGAGAGCGTGTGACAGTTCCAGGACCTGCAGG
Source organism: Neopelma chrysocephalum (assembly GCF_003984885.1). NCBI lineage: Eukaryota > Metazoa > Chordata > Aves > Passeriformes > Pipridae > Neopelma > Neopelma chrysocephalum. The sequence goes on from NW_020897721.1 coordinate 5,539,501, forward strand.
AACCAAGCAAGTACTGGGGTCCCCGGGGGTACAGGACAGGCTCACCTTCACTCTGTGACACGGGTCACAGCCGGGCAGGAGCAGCTGTCACAGGAGGTTTGAGGAGATAAAACACCAACCAGGCCAGCGCTGCACGCCCAACACAGCAGGTCCCAGAGCCCATCCAGGCACCCCGAGTCTCTGCCGTGCCATCAGCAAAGCAAACACCAGTCATCCCCAGCAGAAGCACGAGGCATGTTGCAGCTCTCGCCCTTCCCGTGAGAAAGGCCAGCACTGACAGGTCGTATCCACCGAGGCTCACGCAGAGGTGTCCTGGCTCAGATCAGGTTGGCCATGCTGGAGGTGGGAGGGAGCCGCCTGCCCCCAGCGAGGCGGCCGGAGATGGTGAAGACGCGGATCTCGCCGGTCTCCAGGCTCCGAGGAGCGGCCCGGCGGCAGGAGGTGCAGAGCAGGTAGAGCAGCAGGCAGAGCAGGATGGCGCTGCCGGCAGTCAGCAGGACGACCCCGCTGGTGAACATGCTGGCCAGCGGCCGCGCGGGGCTGAGCTGCATGGTCGTGGTGGAGAGGATGGTGAGCACGACGCCGCAGACCAGCAGCACCAGGGCGCTGAGCAGCAGCACCAGGCAGTCCGAGAAGCCCCCGCTCTTCAGGAGCTCGATCTGATCCCGGCTGCGGATGCAGTTCATGTCCTGGATTGCGGAGCTCAGCAGCTGCTTCAGCAGCACGAGCAGGGCCAGGAGGCAGAGTGTGGTGCCCACGGCCAGCCGCCACTCTCCAGAACGGCTGCTGGTGCTGTACAGCAGGATGATGCCCCCGATCCCACAGGCCAGGATCAGCACCACAGCCATCCCGTAGCACAGGATGGACTTTTTGGGGTCCTGGAACCACCAGAGCTCCACATGCTCCTCCAAGATGTTCCTCTGGATGTGGTCTGCGTCTGCAGGGGTGCGGGGGCTGCTCAGCTCTGCCAGCTCTGGCATGGTGGGCAGCTGGGTGAGGAGGGCACAGTGGGGTGGTTGCACAGATGAATCTACACCCTTATGGCGAAGTGGAGGTTCAAGGCAGCAGCGGTGGCGAAGGCAGCTACATTTCTCCAGCAGTGATGTCTCTGTCTCATTCTTTGGATCCTCATGGAGCTTCCTCCTGCAGTGGTGCCACCTGGAGAGCTACGGTCCATGTGCTGAGATTGAGCCCACCACCCAGGCACGGCTGTGGAACATGGTGGAGCATTCCCAGAGCAGCACCATAAGGGAATAACCAGGGCCGTGTCCTTCCTTTCCTTTGCCTTTCATCTGAAAGAGTCAAGAAGAGAAGATTTCATTAAACAGAGACCCTGCTCCCCTGTACCAATCAATCCCCTGCCGAACCCTGGGCCTTGGCTGCTCCAGGCTGGCCTGCAGACCTCACTCTGCCTCCCTCACAAAAGCCCTGTGCGTTGGAGAACAGATCATCCACACACATCCTCCCAGGAGACCTCCACACACTTCGGGGGAACCTCAACCTGGCCCAAGGGTGACTCTCCTGCCTCCCCAGCCCCGTGTGCCCTGCTCAGAGGCTACTGGCACATTGCTGCCCACAGGACTCTGCCTGCAGCTGGTGCTGGCAGCAGGGCAGGGACAGAGCAGAGGCAGGTCCCTCCTGGGATAAAGCCCCATTCACAGCTCTGACTTCACATGCTCCCTCATCAGCATCAGCCTCTTGTCACCAACTGGCTCTGCTGCCCAGAATGACAGCAGGAGGTGGGGGTCAGGACCAGGGTTTAACCCTTCCATTCCAGCCGCTGGAAGAGCGACAGCTGCCTTTGCTGCACGTTCTCAGCCTTGTCCCTACCCCTGCACTGCCAGTGGCTTCCCCTCACAAGTTCCTTACAGAAATATGGTGGTCGCATCTCCAGTGGTCTCAGCACTGCCCTGGAAAGGGCTGTCTGACAGCTGGGACCAGGCACCCCAAGACTTTGCTCTCCTTTCTGCTGGTCTGTGAAACACTTCACCACTGGAGGGGAGCAGGGGAAGGGCGGTGGTGGCTGCACTGTGGAGGGAGGCTCTGAGGTGCTGTGCTTAGCTGGGCTCCCCTGGGCACAGCACCTTCCTCAGCCCACAGCCCAGCTTCCCAGGCTTGTGCCCTCAGTGTCCTGGTTCCCCTCAGTGCTTCTCTGCATACAGTTTTACACTAAGAGTGGAAAAAGCTTGAGTTTCTCTCACATAATGTACCTCCCTGGCACGTCAGTGTCCCAGCTGGTCCCACAGCACCACAGGGACCCTCCAGAACAGCTCATACCCAAATCAAGGAGAGGTGCTGGGGAGGACAGGGCAGGAGCATCTCAGGTGTGCCCTGAAGACATGGGGCAGACACTGGAGAACCAAGAACTGCCTCTGTGGCCACCTCTCAGACAGGATGATTCCCCCTTGACCATCACAGGCACAACACACAAACTGCTCTGAGCCCTGCAGGAGCCCATGGCAGGGACAGGAACTGACGCAAGTCCCTTGTGTCAGAGCTGTGTCACTTCTCCCGGGTGGGGACACGGTCACTCAGCACCCTGCCTGCTGGAAATGGCTCTCAGGAGCCCGTCAGCCCATGCCAAGCACACTCTGTTTGTCTTCGTGCCCTGCTCTGTGTGGTGCTGGGACTCGAGGCTCATTATACACAGGCAGGGACAATTTGTGACCTCCACACATGGCAGCTCTGCACACACCAGGGATCTTTCCTCCCATTGCTCTCCCTGTTCCCAGACAGTCTCCACAAACCACATCCCCTCGTGGTGTTGCCTTTGCTGCCAGCAAACACCTCAAAATCCCCTTCCCTTGGGGACCAGCCAACACGGGGTTGGGGGGAGAGGGAGGACAATAGTGTGGGGGGTGCCCGAACCAGACACTGCCTGACAGTGTCAGGCCAAGCTCCTCCTGAGTCACTCCCCGGCTGTGATGGAGCATGAGGTCACTTTGGACGTGGCTCAGGGCACACTGCCAGAGACAGCACGTGTCCAGGAAGTCTGTAACCACCGCGGGTTTGCAGGCCCAGGACCCATCACACCCTGTGAGCTGCACGCAGGGCTGTTCCCCACGGCTCCTGCTGCTTGGATTGCCTGGGCAGGGAGAGGGCTGGGGCACAGAAACCCAGGCTCCAGAGGGTACACTTGCTGGGAGGCCTGTGAGAGATCTACAGCTCCTGGCTAGAGCCAGAACGACCAGAAAGCATCAATTAGAGAGGGAAAAGAGCTGTGGCTGATCTGTGCCTGCTGGGACTCCGAGTTTGCATGAGACAGCAGATACCTTGTGCTGTCCACGTGTGCCCAGCACACGGGTCCCTGAGAAGGTGAGGATGTCACTGGGCACTTTCAAAGCAGAGGAGTGAGAAGATGTTGAGTCTGGAGTTGTTTCCCAGCCTATGCAAATCAGCTTGGTGCTAAACACTGCTTCCTCCTGCCTTTCCTTCTCCAAGCACAGAGGTGCCTTATCTCCTCCTTAGCATCAAATGGGTGAGTCTAGCAGATAGCAAATTTGTAGATTAGATTGAGATTTTGGACTGAGAAAACATAAAGCTTGGAGGAGTGCGAAGTCTGTGTCCTTCTGCTGCTCGACCCAAGTTGCGCATGCAAGTTGTGAGTCAAACAGTAAACAAAAAAACCACAACAGCACAAACCACAATGAGGGAAAATGTGACCAAAAATCAAGCTACAGCACTGCATTCTCATAGTACTCTTTAAAAGTTAACCATCTTAGTTTTTTATTTGCTCAGAAGAAGGGCAGGGAGCAAGATTAAACTGTAGGAGCATCTGGCTGAGGGAAAAAAATAAGGTGTCACCTCTATGAGCACATATTTTCCAGTGTTATATTAACCTCTATTAAACAAATGATTTGGAGAGTTTCCCAGTGTTACATTAACCCCTATTAAACAACTGATTTGGAGAGGCAAAGGCTTCCACTGCAGTGTGCTTTCATGTTTCCTTCTGTCAGTTTGAAAATGTTCTGGGAATATAACCCTTGTTCTGTAAGAATTCACACATTGCTTGGGCTTCTCTAGACTGTGAGGGTTTGTGCTACTAATAACAGTATTTTTACTCTTAGAATCACAGAGTAATTCAGGCAGGATGGGACCTTGTGAAGTCACTCATCCCCCTTCTTAAAGCAGAGTTAACCTAAAAGTCAGACTGGGTAGCTCAGGGCCCCATCCACTCAGGTGCCAAGGATGGAGGATCCACAGCCCCTCAGGAATCATTCCAGTGTTGAACCACTCTCACTAGGAATAAATTCTTCCTTAAATCTAGCTACAATTTCCCATTCCTCAGGCTGGCTGCATTGCCTCCCAACCTCTTCAGAAAAATCTCTTTATACGTTAAACCAAAGCTGTCACCCACCCCCTTGGAGAAGGGATGAAACCAGACCTCACCAGATCTGCTGATCTCGTTTCTTGGCATTATGCAGCACATCAGTTTGCCCAGATCAGATCAAGAGAAAGGAAGGGATACGGCTGCCTGCTCTGCCATGAGGGAGGAGGACAGCCTTTCCACAGCTGTGGCCCTTTCTGTTGGTGTTCTTTGGCTACCTTGTCTGGGACAGACCATCACACAGACCCCTTGGGAGCTTAAGCCACCAGATTAGCCTTTTGACAGCACGTATCACAGGTCATTAATCTCTAACTCACTACTGAACCCAGAACCTTCAGTGCTTCTGTCTCTGTGTGCAAGAGAAAAAGGAGGAGAGGACCAGCCCAGCCACACTATGCTTTATGTCCAAAGGTCACGTTTCAGGAAAAAATTGACACTCTGTCCTTCCCCATTGCTGGCTGGCAGCTGGGGAGGAAGAACAGGAAAACACTAGGAATGCAGGAAAACAAAAAGGTTCATGTTTTTCGGTTTTCATTCATTATGGTTTTTTCCCCCCACTCTGACAACATTTAACTGGAAACTGAGGGTCATCATCAACGGTTTTCTGGCCACTCCTGGCTGCAGGTGTGGAAGATTCACACTGGCTGAATGCCTCAGAATGATATATGCATATATTTATTTACTTATGAACTCTTTATGTCTGACTGCCTGATATCTGACAGACAGGCCATGGACTGTATGTTAATTAACATTTTAATTTCAGAGCCACATACAATTCAGCTGTTGAAATACTCCTCACTTTCCTCCTCTGGCTGAACCCAGGGTACCCCTTGAGACACTCCTTACCCACAGGATTCAGGAGGGGAAGTCTGGGATTGGGACAGGCTCCTGCAGTGCTTCCTTGTACGTCCAGCCTTGGAAGGGTTTTATGCAGCCTTATGTGGACTTTGTGAGCATCATGGAGACTGGAAGAGTCAACAAGATTCGTTGTAAAATAACAATACATAAAATGATTTACTTGAGCAAGCTAGACGAGAGCCGACAATCTCAAACAAATCCAAAGCCATGGCAGTCCCCTGCTTCCCCAGTGCCTCACAGCTTATTTGCTTCTTGGCCAGGTCTGGCCATAGCCTGTTTGGGATGGACTTGCCACCCCTCTGTGCCTCACAGAAACCTTTAGTCCAGAACAGGCATAAATTTTTCCCCATAATTTCATGTAATTTTTCCAACTTCCAATGCTTTAGGAAGCATTTCTTTACCAAGAGAGTCAGCCCTGAATTGTTGTAGATCCCTTCCAACCAAAACAAGATATTCTATTCTGTCTCCTGTATTCCAGTTTGTCTATTCTATTCTGTCTATTCTATTCTATTTCAATTGAAGAGGACCTAAAATGATAATCTAATCCAATTGCCTGACCAATTCAGGGCTGACCAAGTTCAGGTATATTATTAAGAGCATTGCCCAAATGCCTCTTAAATACTGACAGGCTTGGAGTATTGACCACCTCTCTAGGAAGGCTGTTCCAGTGTTTGATCATCCTTTGATTCTAACTCCCCAGTAGGCTAAAAGAGAATGAAGCTCATGTATCTCGTTTTATGCCTGAATTACTGACAATGCACAAATCAGAAGCTCTGAATGTCATAGTGCTCAAGGCCTGTCTGTGCCCCTGGGAGCACGTGGGAAGGTTTCCTCTCTTCTTCTGAGAACTCAGGACTGGGGATAGAGGAACCTGCAAAGAATGGGAGTAATGGGGCCTTCATGTGGCATGCCTGTCTCACCCAAAATCCTAGCAAGAGACTCAAGCTCTTTTGACTGCTACACCAAACACCAATTCCCAGCATTCCTCCTTTCCCAGGCTTCTTAAAATCCATGCAAAGCTATGCAGCTTAATCTGTACCTCTGGGGAGAGACCACCCTCTCTACCCTGCCAGAGGGATAATGCTTTCCTGGAAGTGAGCATCCCACTAATACTCCTGCCACAAGACATCCTTTGGGAAGCCCCAGGGAAGCCCTGGGTGATGGTGGACTGTCCCTTCCTTTCTCCAAGCCTAGGGGCTCAAGGGTTAAGGGTGGTGGAGGGCTTGTTGTAACAGGGTCAGTGTGCAGCTGCTTTTTACACAAATCTAGATAGCTTTGGCATGCTCCGTTGCAAAGTCTCGTGTTCCCCTTCCTCTCTGCGTGCATAACAGGCATCCATTATCCTGACCCCGCAGAGCCTGTCCTGATGCACCTCTGCCGAGGGCGGCCTGGGAGTCCCAAAGGAACAAGAAACTCCCAAGCCTTACCTGCTGAGAGGAAACACAAAGGTGCAAGGAAGAAACCAGTGGAGGCAAGAGGCAGGATCTCTTACGAAGTAGGTCTGAGGCAGCCCCCAAACCTGCCGGCAGCTCCTGACGAAGCGCGTCCCGTCCCGCACGGCACAACTCCCGGGGAGGAGGGATCACTCACCTGCTGCCCACACGCGACAACCCGGCACAGCTTCCTGCTCCTGGCTGGCAGCAATGCTTTTTCCTGGCTTTCCTTCCACTGGATCCAGCTACCGAGGGAGCCTAGGAGGAAAATCTCTCCCTTTCCTCCTGCAGCTGCCTGCCAAGAAGCAGGTGCGCTGCCCCTGCCGGCTCCCCAAGGATGGGCTGCGAGCCCTCACCTCTCGCCCGGGCAGGTGCATTCCCCAGCAGGGTGGCGTCCCAGCAAACCTGCTGCTGCTCTTGGAGAGGCTCCAGAGCCGCGCCGGTGTGCAGATCCTACCCCTCCCTCCTCGGGCAGGATCTGGCCTCTGGCCACACACCGATCCTGGAAGGTGGCTCATTTCCTCCCAGCTGGAGGGGAAGGGGTGCCAGGGAGCAGCTCCCAGGCAGCAAGGTGAGAGGAAGCCTGCAGCCAGGTTGGCAGTGCTAGGGAAGATTTGACACATTCAGCAAATATTTGGTATTATGTGGCATTAAATAAAGCAGCTCCTGCACTACTGTATAGGCCAGGGCCATCTGGTCATATCAGACCTGGATCTTTCCATGGCATTAGTCCAGGCAGGCACTTAAGTCAGGCAAGATGTCATTGTGGTGTCATCTTCCCATGACAAGGCAGCTGCAGAACCCCTCGCTGGGAGACAGCAGCACCAGCAGAGCCTGCTGTGCTGCAGAAGAACTGACTTGCTGGTAAGCCCGTGGAAAGAAAAGGGTAACCACTTTGAGAGGAATTAGGGAAACAGAAAAGGATCCGTTTAAGAGATGAAGAATAAAAAAGGGAGTAGCAGGAACGCAGAAGTCAGTAGGGGAATGGGATTCCCCAGCTTAGTGATATCCCCTCCTTCATGGCTGGGCTTCATCATAGCAGAAGGGATCATTACTGATAGTCTGAGCAGTTGGAAAATCTCCTGGGAGATGCAGGAAGAAGAAAATGGGACTGAACAACAGCTCTTGTCCAGTTAATGGAAAGGGAGGCTCAGACATTAAGTCACATACTAGTTTTTTTAGCAGGCTATGAGCAGGGAAGCTTAGGATATGGTAATCAAATAGAAACCAAGGAGTGTGACAGCTTCAGGAACTTGACTGAGAAAAATCTGAGAGATCTTTTGAAATTTGTGAAATATCATCAATGCAGAGGTTGTCCTAAACCTAAACCAGCAAAGATGTGGTGAGTTTTGTTATACAAACACCCTTGAACAATGAGCTTGACCTTACTCAGAAAAACCTGGTCTTTTAGTTGGCCCAGTTAACAAAGAAGTCATCCAAGGGGAAACCTTATTCACATTTAAAGATAACAATACATTCACTTAAAAAAATGGGCTGTAGCTTTATAAGAGCATGAGATGCTTTCCAGCTCCTTTAGAGATAAAAGGAGAAACAGAACAATGCAGATCAAGGGAGGATGAAAGCAGAAAGTGCCTCTGCACCCTGAGAGAATTTAGAAGACCATTAGCACACAAAACCATAATCCAGTTACAACTTATTCTACAACATTTCTACAGCATATGCGTGGGAGTTTGACCTTTGTCTGGTTTTCCCAGTAGAGAAGGGGCTTGTACAGCTACTTTGCTTCCAGCGGATCTTTGATAAACCTCAGTTGTAACACTCTGCTGTGCCTGACTTTTAATGTTCCCCTATACAAGCAATGTTTTAGCTGCCTCTTAGCTGCTAAGATCAAGTTCAAAATCCTTTTCAGCCTAGTTTGGCAGGTGCTTACTTAAGGCTTCATCTGGCAGGCCTTGTATTGCCTTTAAAATCTTTCTAATGAGGGTGACACGGGGGCATATTATTAAGCACATCAGTCACCATTTCGAAATAATTCTTCACCTGTATATTAGGACAAGGTTCTTCTTTTTCAGAAAGATTGATTCCATTTCTCTAAACCACTACTATTAAAGCAGTGCGTTCTATGATTCTACCACTCAATTTATTCTGACAGAGAGAGGGGAAAATTATACCACATGGGAGCCTAGCAAATTAAAATGGGTGTGTGCTGAAAATTTAAGAGGGAACTAGTTTCTAAAATATTTACTAATTACATTAATTACATCCTCTTTCTGTACAGGAAGTATCAAGATGATTATATGGGGAGGGGAGGAGGAAGAAAGAGTGTTAAGATAGCCCATTAACAGACCAATTCCATCTTAACTTCTTCCTTTTGCTTGTGTGAAACCTGTGCTTTATACAGGCTGAAGATGCAAAACGGAAAAAAACCCCAAGACTAAAGAAACTTAATTTCACCTTCATGGACAAAGCACTCAGCTGGAGTCTCCAAAGTCATAGGAGCTCATGGAACCATCTATTTTGCCATGGTGTTACCCTGGAAATGAGTCCAGTATCCCTAATGGTAATGCAGCTTACCTGTTACCCATCCTTGGCACCACCATCTTCTGTGTAATATTATTAGGAGTATGTGGAGAGAACTTGTCACTTTTCTACAATTCAGGATAGGAAGTGAAACAGTAACATACTGGCTGTTGTAACACCATACAGTTCCATGCTCAATCAGAAGCTTCAACTTCTGATGTATGTGAAGTACTCCTCAGTGAGACAGTGTGTCATGCACCAACAACCAGAGATGAAAAATTTAGTTTTTTACCCCTCATTATTAAAGAAATGACTCCTTGCCTTTTTCTGTATATGAGTACTTTGTAGAGTGACTTATTAGAAGAATTTCACTGAAAAACTGAATGAAAGGGATTGTGGATGTTGGAAAAAAGACAAGGAAAAAAATCAATTTATCAAAGTTACAGGAGAGTTATGACATAAGGTTTGGACTTTATTCCAGATTTCACAGTCTGAAACTGGGCTGCCTTTTTGTCCTGCTGAAATTATTGCTGCACATGAGGCAAGTAATCTCTAGACAGGAGGCAGAAGCTTGAGCAAGGACTCAAGCTCAGGTGTGCTTGAGTCAAAGGTTGCCCTCACAAGGTAACTGATTGTTAATCTGTGACTGGATACCTGCTTGGAATAACAATGGCATCTGTCTTAAGAGCAGCAGTCCTTTGTATGGACACAGGCAATTCATTCCTGGAAAACAAAAGGCTGATGTTGAATTTTGCAGCACAGCCACCCCAAATTAGAATTCTAGTAGCAAAGGCTTACAGAGTTTGACCAGCTCTTCTCAACTAGGACACATTAGTTTTCAAGAGAAAGGTGACCACCTGCCCTAGCATGAAGGCACAAAGATTAGTCTTGCACTAACACGAGTTTATTTTTTTCTCTTGGCTCCTACATCTCATGGAAAGGGCGGATTCCAGGAAAGTAGAAGTGTTCAGAGCAGTGAGTGTTGCACAAATGCTTCTAGTGGTGGAGTATAGGATCATGAAAGTCTAATCTATGCTGTTGCATTTCTAATCTTGCCAGGAGGATATAATAATGTAAGGCATCCTTTAACCGAGTCAGTGTTGCTGTGTCTTGCAGCTTCTTTCCAGATTCAGCTCAGGAAGATTTCTGACTAAAGGAGACTGAACTTGGACAGTTCAGGACTTGCCCCTTCTCCTGGATTTGGTCTCGCAGATACTGAATTTCTAGCTTCTGAATTTCTATGATTTTCTCACTTTCCATCTCTGGATTCAACCTCAGGACAGCTGGGCCGGACAGCAGTTCACTGGAGGAAGCTAGAAGATAAAATCAGAGAGGGCATAGCACAGTAACAAAGGTCCTGCTCATACAGTTCTTTGGCATGAACAAGGGAAGGCATCTTTCAGGGCTGAAGCAGTTGATCTAAATAGTAAGATTCTGCAGTATTTAGCAGTTTATACCATTTATAATATATATAATATAACATACAATTTATAATATATATATACACAATATAATATACAATTATAATATATATATACAAATTATATTTACAATGTAACAGGTATCATCAGGCAGACAAGTTAATGGAATTGCTCATCAAGGACAAAAAGGGCTTCTGTAATATGGAAAACACAAGAAGCACTATTCACCTGTGTCTTGAATTGCTTTCTTTTTCTTGTTTAATCTCAGTGCTGCCCGGAGGTCGTGCACCTGGGTGTTGGCCACCTTCAGTTCTTGCCTCAAGTCATTGATTTCTTTAATCAGAGTCACATTTTCCTGCAAAAACACTATGCTGTATGAGGAAAAGCACAGGTACCATCTGGCTGAGCAATATGTATCTTCATATCATTGAGAGGGACAGTGGACAGTGCAGAATCAGCATCACCAGCAGACGATACAGGGCAATCAGTACAGCACACAACATTTCAGATAAGGCCACAGTAGATTTGACACAAAACATGACAGTATTCAAAGCACATTAGCTCAATAAACTAATATTTGCTTTGCTTTTCTGACTGCAGCTGCACTCCAAGGTATCATCTTCCTTGCCAATTCCACAGGGAAGCTCAGGGCTCTTCCTAGATTGATCCAATTAATTCAGAATTAATGTGAAGAATTCCCATCTCTCCCTCCAGTGTGTATTATTTTGCTTTTCATTTGTCAGTATGCATTTGTTCACTTAAATTATCTGCATCTCCTTGCAGTTATTCAAAGCCCTCTTCATTAGTTCTGAGCAGACATCACTTTTCAACACCCCCTCCAAATTATTAGGGAATATATAAAGTACATGGAGACTTGAGTTATGTACTGCTAACATGAGGAGAAGTTGGCCAAGTATTTGTCTTTTGTTCTTTTTTAAGTCAGTTTTCAGCCCATAAAAGTTCAATACTCCAATTTTTTTAGTAGCCTACCATGAAGTATTTTGCTGAAGGAGCTGTGAAAGTACCAGTAAATGTACTTCACCTATTGTTGCAGCAGATTCAAAAACTTCAGCAAAACCAGTATGGGGTAATACTACTGAAGGATGATAAAACTGTTGTTCATGATTCAGAAACGGGAGCACCATTAACTAAATATTTCTTTTTTGAATTCAAGAGACAGAAGTAGAATTGTAGATTTGCCTCTTACAAAGACAGTAAAATACCTTATCACCTTAACAACTAAGGCAAATATTAAACAGTTGCCATCATACTTGAACCAAGAATATCAACTAATTCAGCCACCTGTGCTGGTTTTTTTAGAAGTTTGGAAGACAGCACCACTCCAACCCCTGGAATTTCATCATAAGTGTCAATATTTAAAAAAGATAAATGGCAAAAAGGCGTGCTTTGGGTACCTCACATAATACCAGTCTCAAGCTGTAGGGAATCCACTAAAACAACAGGAGATAAGAGGAGGGATTAATTAAATTTTCCCAAGAAAAAGATGCCTTCAAATCTTCGATTTGTTTTGGTTTTTTTTTTTTTTAATTATGATTTTGGTTGATAATTATGTTGCCATAAAAGATTATGCAAGGCATATGATTCAGTTCCTTACAGCTTACTTATAAAACTATTAGCACCACACAACTGGAAAGTGGTTAGTAACAAAGTACAAAGCTTACTGCAACTATCTGCAGATAGATGCCCTCAAGTTCAGGTTGGCAGCAATAACTTTGGTTTGCTGGGTGCTAAAAGGCTGCTGGTTAACACTGAAGAAGCCTTCTCTGCAGAGAGATTAGCCTTTAATTCAATCTTTGCATTCTGACAGAAAGCTTGCACTGCAACGCAATGGTCATAGAATGGATTAAAATAAATGTTCATGGGAAAACTCACTGTCACAGGATGCTGTGGCAAAGAACCAATTGTTTCAGAAAAGGGAACTGATCCAATGCATGGAGGATGAGGCCATCAGGTCCAACTTCATATGATGTCTGGATGCAATCTGCAGCCTAGGGAGTCCCCCTACATGCTGACTGTCAGAGACAGGACATACAGAAAAGATAATCCTATACAGGCTTTGGTTCAAGCAGCATGAAGATTATTCTGTGCCTCTGCTCTTGTGTATCCAAGTGACAAAGAAGCCATTACAAATACAGAAGGCTGGAGGGAAAACTAATAGTTGTACAACAAGCAACTTGTCAATTGGTAAGAATAATTACAATTATCCTGACAGGTCTAATAATCTGTTGCAGCAGTCACTAGTGGAATGTACCTATGAATAATCACTCAAAGAGGAATGCATAACTCTGAAAATGTAAGAGCAACTGAGGAACAACAGAAATACAGAGCTAGAAGATTGTCAAGATGTCATTTACTTTTTCAAAGCAAGTCCTGACAGAAGTTGGTCTAAACTAGTCTTGAAAGCCCCTTGTGAAGGACTGGAAGGCCATGATAATTCCTCCTGGCTGTAAAGCCTCATTAATCTACTGGACTTCAGAGAATTGCTTTTTCTTTGAAGAAACCAGGCTGGTTAGAATCTTTGATATCTTCATCTTCCAGATGTTTTATTAATTTGGTTTTAATCATCATTTCATGTTAGGCTTACTGATCCAAGACATCAAGTATTATCATTATGAACACCATCTGTCACCCTATTCCAGCAAGGAAATTCTTCAGGTTATTTTCTGAAGCCATCTCCTTTTGTGCCAAAGGAAACATCTATCTCACAGAGGGGTAAAAAAAAATTAAAACAGGGAAGGGAAGAAGATCACTGCTGTCTAGCCCTGAAGAAGCAAATTATGAATAAATAGCAAAGAACAGATGACTAAGGAGGGGGCTGAGTTCTAATGATCCTGAGGAAGCATAATAAAGTAACAATGATGAAAGGGCTAGTGAGGGGAAAAGGAAATGCTGACTGAGCAGAAGGAGATCATGGTAAGAAGAAACTAGAAAAGCCATCCTCCCAGGATGTGTGGTGTGGGGCTTTAGATCCTCTCACTCCAGATGAAAACAAATTGGATCTTTGACCCCAGCAGTCACGAGTTTACCTTGCCCTGTAAGGAACAAGGGTTCTGAGCAAGAGATCTTAGTACAAATAGGCATTTGTATTTCTGAATTGCCTTGAAAAACCTGGATGTGAAAACCAGAAAGTTCTTCTGCATTCAGATCAGTAGGCATGGGACTATGTGGCCAAGGAAAGCAAGTTTTTTTTCCTTTTCTTCCTCCAAAATTAGTTCCTAAACACTATCACATAGCAAGTACAGGCTGACACTCAGATAGGGGCAAATTGACTATGATGGCAATTATAAATACTGTTTGAAATAAAAAATCAGTACATTAATTTCTTTAAAAATATCCAGGCAGAGGAGGTTTCCTATCTCCTTTTACATTAGGGAGTGGGAGATCAACTAAAGTATCCACAAACCAGCAGCAATTTCTGACTTTAGAGATCGTGCTCTTTTTGTTCAGAATATTTAATGGCAGTGCTTGAAAAATTTAGGAATTTCTGGCAAGGAAGGGAACCAGAACTGTTTCAAAGTCCTAAGAAACCATAACAGTAAGGCTACTAAGGTGTGTTTTGTGCAGCCACTTCCTCTGTTACCCCTCCATACCACAAGGAAAAGGCTTATTACCTGCACGAGGCGCATGTAAGCAGCTTGGTGCATTTCCTGATCCTTCATCGCCTTCTTTTTTAAAACTGCCAAACTCCTCTCATGATACTCTTGCTGTTTCACGTACTGCTTCTGCAAATCTGTGTCTACTGCTTCAGCCTCCACCTGAGAGGGCACAGCATTTTGCCTCAGTAATTACACAACCAGACAAAACCACCTGCAAGGAGAAGGCAAAGGTCCTGACTCACCACATCTGATTGCTGCACATACTTGCTGTAGAGTTCACGGACACCATCTTTCATTTTTTTTGAATCCTGAATGAAGCCCACACAGTTGTGAAGATCTGCTTTAAATCGTTTGATGACGGTTTCCATATCTTGCTTCTGCAAGAATGAGGTGGTCACGTTTTCACTTGGTTCATCAGAACACTCTATCATGTGCAATTTTCTAGACAGTCTAGGGGAACTGGTGAAAGCTCTCATATATTTTACTTCCACTTCATTTATTAAAAAAATAAATTAATCACAAAACCTGCTGGGGATGTGAGCACTACATGTTGAATAGCAGTTGTAGATTTTAGCAGTAATAATAAGATACTTGCATTAGGCAATCTAAGTGCCAGCATCTAGAGATGTCATCTGAAAACCAGTGGTTTATTATGGACGCTACATTCTCATTTAGAAACAACACACCAACAGTTATCAAGAGAAGGCTAGGGTCAAAATACTTATCAGACACTTGCACAACTTGCTGATTTCACATCAAGATTGCATTCTCCTTCTCTCTTGGTCCCTCGACCTGCTTCCTCACTCCTGCACTGCCTGCCAAGCTCCTCCACCTTCACCAGCAGTCCCTTTTCCTCCCTCATGTCTGATGTGCTTGTTGTCAAACAAGGGGTCCTTGACTTCTCCATTAAAGACCCCACCCTTTATTTCATCCTGCAAATGCCTGGGTAGTATCCTACATGCTGCTCATGGTTAGGCCAAGTATCCCCAGATTTCAAGCTTGGGCATGAACAGGTAATTTGTTAAGCATTTGCCTCACTTTTCTGTTAAACCCAGGAGAATATGTGTTGACACTTAAATAACTGGATTGTTTTTCTAATATCAACTCTCTAACCTGGCTGCAGGCTTGGAAGTTTTCTTTGTCCCCACTGACCAGAGCCTCTCTTGGTCCTTTGACACAGTATTCCTGAAGTACCTGTTTGCTCAAATTAATGCTTCACCAGTGTTCTGTTCCCACAAATGTCGGTCTGTAGGAGCTGCACAGTGGTTGTACCCCATACCTTCTGCCTCTCTTTGTCCATCTCGCGATAAGACGCCTTTAGTTTCTGTTGCAGTTGTGTGATGTTCAGCTTCAACTGCGTGCTCTCCTTGTGGAATCCTTCCAGCTCCTCCTCCATCTGAAACGATGCAGGAGGAGGAAATCAGGACTAAGAGGAGACATGGAAAAAACAACACAAAACAGGAAAGCCGCAGACTGGAAATACAGACTTGAGGGAGTAGCTCCCCCTTCAGTTTGAATTACAACACGAAAACCGTCAATTCTGGAGCAACACTGCCCTCTGTCAGAATACACAGAAAGCACAAAAATTAATGTGCGGCTCCCTTTTGAGCTACATTTATTTAAATTATGTGGTGCCCCTTCATTTCCTGGAGCTGAACTGGAGCTTTACTGTTCCATCTGAATAAAAATGGATGAGATAGAAATGAACAGTCAATACTGGAAAGACTAAGGGCAACAATAAGTAGAACCTGATACTGAAAAGAAACAAATTAATTGAAAAGCTGTGGGTACATATGTAGAACACACAGGAAGAAAGTAATAAGTGTACTACAGCATTTAACTGGCATAACATGGTGACCAGAAGAGACAACAGGGATTTCATCGTGCTAGTCTGAAGTACATACAAGCTGTTCACTAGTTTTCAGTTTATTTTAAAGGCTGTTCTGAATAAACAGACTTATGAAAACTTATATGTCATTGATTAGCTATGTCACCATAGTCCTAGTTTGGCTATAATCTATAGTAAGTTTTAATCACAAATAAGTTGCCTCAATGAATTTACAGCAAGCTAAGTATGAATACATGCAAATTTCCCATGTATGATGAATATAATTTGTCCATGTACCTAAGCCCTAAGCAGAGTTATGTTTCCACAAATCTGCAACTTTCCTGAGAGAAAAAGTTCACTCTCTCTTCCCCAGATCAGTAAAAGCACTGTCTTGCAAACCCTATAGGACACGTGGAGGGCAACCACATATGGATAAGATCTATTTTTAACCAAAATCTAGAATTAAATAGTGAAACAGGAAATAACTATGCTGATCACTGGTAGCACGTGATAGAAAAATAAATAGCAACTGTTGTGTGCAAATATTTCTATTAGCTGCAAAGATATTCAATCAGTGCTGTGTATCCTTGAACGAAGCCAAGGAGCAAACTGGGTGGAATCTTTCATGGGACTTTTTGGGTCACCTTTGTATTCAGACAAAGGGCTTAGTAGCAGAGGCCAAATGAGAGTGTTACTCACCTCCTGGATCTGTTCCTTCATTGTTTTAATATCATTTTCACGTGACTCTATTTGCTTCTTAAACTCCTCTATTTTGAAACTCAGTACGAACTTGAAATTTTGCAGTTCCTGATTTTTCATTTTTAGGTCATATATATGCTTCTCCTGGAAGAAATCGGTGCAGAGATCTGAATTAGACCCAGCACTCTCAAAAAAGATCCCTAGGACAGGGCATAAATACAGAAGAGGCAAACCCAGCAGTCACAGATCTAGTGGAAGACTGAACTTCATTTGCAAATCTACAGATTGGGTGGGAGGGCAGGGGGCAAATAATGCAGAGCCATCTACAGATCCTAGAACAGGGGATGAGAAAGCCAACATCCTGAACTTGAGCCCCTCAAGGAAAGCTTAGAATGTCAACTAAAAACTAAAATCCCAAACTGGAGATCGCAAATTCTTTAAGTTAAAATTGAGTTTCCAGTCACGTGATATTATCACAGCAAATACTATTAAAATAAATATCTGTATTAAATTAAGGGAGGTGATTTTGATCTCAGCCAGTTGTCCAGTTTCTCACCTTGTCTAGGATAGTGTCACTTCTCTCTTTAATCTCTGTCTTCAGTGCCAAGATGTCCTTCTCCAGTGCTCTAATGACGTTTTCCAGCTTCTGCTGTTCCAGTCTCATTTCCTCAATATCCCTAATTCGATCCTTGAGCTCTTTCTGTAGGTTGTTCAACTAGAGAGGCAAACAAGTAAGAACTCAGCAGTCTCCAAAAGCTGTGCACAACTTAGCCATCCTATTCTGTAAGATACCTTATACACAGTGTGGGATAAAGGATATCAAACTAAGATATGATGAAGGAGCATCACATCAGTTACATGTATATTCTGACAGAACACCCACTGCACTACAGGGAAGCAAGGAATTTGCATCCAGAAGCAAGAAGGGCATGGATATTATACCCAAGCATCAGCTGCAAATAACACACAATCCACGGAAAATTCTTTTAAGGTGAACATTTTTCATATATCTCTGAAGATGTCAAAAGTAGACTGGAAGGGTGCCTAGTTCATAGCTCTTGGGTACCCTCAAATTCTCTGCCTCAGTACTAAGATCTGCAAAGCCAAGAAAGTCAGAACCAGTGAATGGTGCTGGACAAACCATGGAGAAATTCCTGGTGTCTCAAAGATAATGAAACTAAAGACAGTACCATGATACTAGAGGGTATGAAAAGAACCTCTCTGTCTCCAGATAGATACTGAAGAAAATGAAAAAGAAAAATTGTCCCTCTAACTTCCTTAGGCAAACGCAATACCCAGACAATAAAAGAGCTAAAAGATTTTATGCCTCCTTAAAAATCCTGGCAAAACTAATAAAAAATGATGCTGCATAAAAAACACGGTGTTTATTGCATCGAATGAAGCAGTAGAAGTATTTTACTAACAAAGCAACGTATCAGATCTTAGAAAAATTAAAAGGTTCATTTCTTTCCCATCATAGGATGAACAATATTATTTATAATTTAAAACTATGTAGATAAGAAAAAGTGTACTAATAAAAACACATCTCCTCTATCATCTATCTCTAATCATATCAGCAATACAATCAGCACACAGCTTGTTCCTCTGCCCAAATATTCTAAAACATTCAAACTGACCTAAGAAGGGGCTACTGTTCTCATATGAAATGCCACATATTTACAGATCAAATTAATGGACTAAATTGACATGCCATTAATCACATTCAATCCTCAGTTACAGGTCTCCATGTGCAGGTCTGATCCCACCACAGAATAAAAGATACCCTTTTATTCATGACTCCTATTTCTCCTTTCAGTTGCGTGTTGGACTCCTTCTCGTCCCTGAGCTGTTTCTCATACTTGTTTTTGATCTCTGAGATTTCTTTGTCTCCATCTTCATAAATTTGTTTCTCCATTTCTTCATGTGCTTGAAGCTGCCTCCTCATATTCTCCTTTGCCTGCAGTTAAGGAAAGCAAGCATCAGAGAAGACAACAGTAAGAGACCAATAACAGGTTGTTTGTAACTGTGTTTCTCCTGGGAGGATCTATATTTAGTGGCTTCTTCAATGGCAGCAATATCATTTAAAGTAACTTCTTAGGGGATTAAAGTAACTTTAAAAACTGATAACATACACATTAAAAATTACTCTTTTTTTTTCTTTTTAATTATTCCTAAGACTTGAATACTTCAAGTTAGGAACCTGGCCCAAATACTAATCAGCAAACTTGTTCTGGCTGCAGAAATCACAAAAAAGTAACACTTGAGAAGATGTCTTAGAATTGCTGTTTCTGATGTATTAGAACCAATAACGACTCAGGTTTGCCTCAGTCTCTGTATGCCTCTCTTCCCACATTCTTTTCAAACAGGTGTTGCAACACAGGGCTGCAAACAGTAATGTTGATAGGATTTACTGACTCTAGATATGTAAGTATCAGTTATCTGGCTGCCTTTTTTTCAAGTCAAGTGTTTGACCTCAGTGTGCAAGAGTTTTTGAAGTATTCAGGGTAGGAATTATGCAGGTAGGAACCTCAAGGACTCGGGAATGTAATTCACCATTTTCAAAATGTTATCTCTTCACTAGAACAACATGATTGAATCTTTCTTTCCTCAATTACATTAAATGTACCAACTAAGCCACATTAATAAACAGGAATTCTTGGATTTAGCTAAGAATGTCCAAAGTTACTCAAGGTATGGAGCCCAGAAAAGTCGGTAACTCAGCTGGGTTTTCCTCATTACTATTCTACATGTCAACATATTTTCCCAAGGTTACAGGCAGATTAGGATTTGCAGGGAGGATGCCAACCTCTCCTGTCCTAGGGAACATTTTATCACAGTTGAAGATAAACTGGGTCAACAAATCAAACTGCAAATCAAGTTTCCTACCTGTTCCAGCAGGGCAGATTTCTGTTTCAGCTTTTCCTCATAACGCTCTGTCAGCTCCTTCACAGCCGTGCTTTTGCTCTCCTCCAAACTGTGCAGTTGTTTCTCATATGCCTCCTGCATCCTCTGGGATTTCACTTGCAGCTCCTCATATCTCTCATTTTCCATTAAGAGTTTCTTATTGCTTGCAGATTCTGTTAACAGGAAACATATGGCATGGATAAAACTAACAGAAACGAGAGGTGAGTCCTATCCTTCTGCAGGCAGCACTGTCTTATTCTCTACTGGCTTTTTGGCAGCTGGTTGCAATAAATTACAGTAGAAGCACTTCATCACTTTCTTCATCAGATATACAGGGGCTTTAGACTCTGTGGCCATCCAAAACTGACAACTAATTCAGGTATTCCCTTGAGATGATGGCAGAGCTGTATAAGCTCAACTGTTACAAAGTATGAGTGGGCAATCCACTCATTTATGGATGGACTTGTTCTTTGGGACTAATTTGCAGTATTTTCATCTCGATTATGAATCTGGAGTCCAGGTATTTCCATGTTGTGTACACTGTACGTTAGTCTCCTTGCTGAACTGTGTAACTTCACTGGGTTTGCACAGTGAGCTATAAAATAAATGAAGAAATTAGCAAACCTCTAAGATACAGGGCCCATGAGCATGTTCTCATCATGGGCATGTGTGTGGTGCAGTTTAGGCAAACATTTGGTGTGCAATACCTATATGACATATGTGCATTTTTCCTTGTACTTCTACTCTAGCAATCCATCCCTGCATAACTTGCTATCAATCCAAAGCATTTCCTCCAGTTTCTAATTGCAAACACTCATTATAGTCTAACCTAGCCGTTGCACCTCCCTGGCCTGCTTTTTCACCAGCTCAGACAGTTGGGACTCGTATTGTAGCTCCTGTTTTTCTTTCTCTGCCTGTAAAATCTGGGGGGAAAAAAAAATAAGAAAAATACATTTTAATTTGAAACTAGGCAAAGCAATGTCCAAATTGTTTGTGCTCTTGCCCCATGGTGGGGAATACATACACAACAACAAAACTGTGTTTAAAGTCTCTCACCAAAATTCAGATGTCATGTGTCACTAATGCAAGTTTTACCAGAGATCAGTTTGTTATGACAAATTACAAAATTATGGAAAACTAAGGGAATGTAGCAAATGGATATAATATAATACAATATATGTACTGTAAAATCCTAATCTAACAAGAGAAGTTTGTGAGCTACAAAAGCCTCTACTCATTTATGTGTTCCTGCTTGAGGAGAATTTGCAGTTCCATAAATTGTTGTCCAGATATTAAAGTTCAAGCTGCTTCCTGTCTCACTTGAAGCAACCCCGAGGTCCCAAAACACTGACATTTGCACAGTTTGACATAAACCTAAGCAAGAGCCAGTTTTGATTGCCATTTGCTTGGAATGTCTGACTACCACTACAAATGACTTAATCTTCTAAAAAAGTACAAAGAACTGGAGCAAGAAAATAGGTGAGAATTTTCCCAGAAAAGCTCAGAATTGTACTATAGGAACATTTTTTTCACTTTCTTCTCATAATAACTGCATGGGTCTTGCATAAGCAGAAATATTCTATTTGTCTGATGGATACAATAGCTAGAAAGGTTAGTCCCAAGCCTGTCCAAAGCTGTCATTGAGTTCCATCTTAACACATATTGACACTTGGACAAGTACAACTTGCCTGCCTAGAGAACTTCTATTCACCTTCAAAGGCTTTTGCTTGCAAGTCTGTAATCAGCAAGTCTAAAGAATTTTTAGTGTAGCTGAGATTATTATAACTCTATAGCCAAGCACTACTTATCAAAAGACCTGGAGAACTGCAGAAAAAAACCAGCACAGGTAAAACACAGGTAAGAGGACTCTACAAGAATTGAAATGGCTTTCTTGTACAAGGTCAAGTTGTACAAAAAGAGGAAAAATAGAAAGGTTAGAACTCAGGTTATTTGAATGAAAAAACCACAATGAGACAAGCCAAAGAGTCTGAAGAACTACTTGAAGAAAACATTAAAATGAATAATTAAACTTCCTCAAAAAATAAAAATAAATAAACCTCCTAGAACATTTGTAGGGCCAAAAGACAAGAAAGGTATAAAAGGAGTGCTTGAAAATTACAAGCCTGTAAAATACTAAAACTAGCAAGGAACTTGGCAGGCTTTCATACTGGAATCCTTTATGTGGATTATGTGGAAATACTGCTTGAAGGCACTATGTACAACTCAACAAATTACGCAGTAACAAATCACCAGACCAGGACAATATTCACCTAAAGGCTCAAAAAGAACATGAGATTGACAGAATTGAATCATGTGATATGTAATCTCTTACTTCAAGCTCTCTTACTGTCAGAGAAATTGCTACTGGGTCACTTGCCTTCTAAATCTAAAGAAAAGTCCAGAAATATAGCAAATTACAGGTCAGAAATCCAGATGGACAGAATAGAATTACCAGACACAGATAAATAAGACACTGTGAGGAATTATAATAGCCTTTGCCTTTCAGGGATGTCCTGCTTCACCACAAGAGAAATCAAGAAGCACATGCACAGAAGAAATCCAGGAAATATATTTTTACTTTCATTTTCAAAAAACATAAAAGACACCCCAGCAGATGTTCCTAAAAATCTAAGCAGACAGGACAAAGAAGGCATCAATGAGAAGAATAACTGTTAGATCCTGCAGCAGCTGCAACCTTGTATGTGAAGGAGCTTTTAGGGCACGATACCATTTCTACTATTGATCCTTGGTCTCAGGCAGCATTTTATGTGCTGTTTTTATGTGAAGATACTTACAGGTTACCTAGAAGAACTCTTGCATCCCCTTGTTCCTATAAGATATTTGATTCAAAGGTAGCTTCATGTGTTACAAATATCAAGAACATCTTTATTGGAAAGGAACCATTCATTTTTCAGATGCTTTATGGCATTCATGCATATTTCATACAAGCTTGAATTCAACTCTTCAGTAAAAGATTTCTTTGTATTTGGTTCTGCAATATGAATCATACCTGGTGTTGGGCTTTAAGGGAGTCTATTTCCTGAGTGAAGTTCTCTTCCAATGCCTTTATTTTTCCAGTACAGTACAGGTCCTTGAGACGTAGCTCATAATCACTTTCTGTCTGTAGATCTTTCACACAAATCTGCAGGTCTAGTATTGCCTGACTCTGTTAGGACATGGATAAGAAGACAATTTCAACAGAGAGAATATTTGCCATTAGCAACAGCTTATTAAGGATGTTTTATCTACATGCACATATTTATGAATGACAGCCTTTACAGAGAATCTTCAGAAGTTCTAGAAGTAAGACTCCTTTGTTATCTTACAAGATGGTTTATAGAAACACATCATATGACTTCTCTACTTCGTTAAAAGTGTTTTCAAGAGACTGGTGAAAGCATTAGAGAAAAGTCTAAACCTTTCTCCACACTCCCTGTTTGTACAATGCTGTTTGCAGATTGACAAGCAGCTGCAACTACTTGCTGTAACCTCTTTTTAGGATGAAAGCCATACAAGCCATATAGGAACAGCTAGTCAAAAACATCATGCAAATGTAATTCATAAGCTGTACACTGTGAATCCTGTGGTTTAAGTTCACAAGTTGCTCCTCCTACCTTCTCGTCTATATCTGA
The DNA here is from genome assembly GCF_003984885.1 of Neopelma chrysocephalum. Lineage (NCBI taxonomy): Eukaryota > Metazoa > Chordata > Aves > Passeriformes > Pipridae > Neopelma > Neopelma chrysocephalum. The sequence goes on from NW_020897721.1 coordinate 5,562,701, forward strand.
TTTCATGATTAGCACTTCCTCAGCATACTCAGCTTCTGCTTCCCCTTTCAGTGCCCCACCTTCTTTATCATGCACTTTCCAGATAAATATACAGCCATCCTCTGAAGCAGTCAGCAGAAACTGGTCATCACTTGTTACTGACATCTTAGAAGGAAGAGACAACAAAATATATAGAAGAGACAAGGAAGAATGGAGACACAGTTTTATTTTAAACCAAATTTTTCTCCCAACCCACGTACTCCCTTAATTTCTACCACAGAAAGTCAACGGTGAAAATAATAACATAGCCCTACTACCAACATTTTGATTATGTCCTTTACTCCTGTTCCCCCCTGGTTGAAACAGCAGGGGAAGGGAAAGAAAAGAAGAACATGTGTAGACACTGGATGTGCTTCTGCTCTCAAAGCTGTAGGAAGACTTAAAAAAACTGAAACAGGAAAGGCCTTCTAGACAATTATAGAACAGACAAGCAATTTATATGACAATTCCAAAGGTCTCTAGTGTTTTTCTTTGAAAAGTTGCTTGAGCAACAGATGGCTAAATGTTTCCTTTTGAAACCGTAACTAAGCTCTAGAACTATCTGGTAATAACTGCTGTCACCTCCTCCAGACCTCCTGTGGCTGCACAGCCTGGCATAAAGTACCTGGGAGCTGATACAGCTCATCAGTGAGGTGAAAGCAGAGTTCCAATAACTGAAGTTCATATTCCAGTGTTGGACTGTGCAACTATAACTCAAGGTGCTGTAGTTGACAGCGATACTTAAAATGCCAAAATTATGACCAGTTTTAACAAGACAGAACATGTGGCCTCCAAAGCATACTGAGGGAGCTGGTGGGGGTAACAACAAGTAACAACATGAGAACATGAGGAAATGACGTCAAGTTGCACCAGGGGAGGTTCAGACTGGATATTAGGGAATAAATCTTCACCAAACTGGTTGTCCAGCATTGAAGCAGGATGCCCAGGGAAATGATGGAGTCACCATCTCTGGAGGTATTTAAGAGGCATGTAGATGTGGCACTTAGGGACACGGTTTAGAGTGGACTTGGCAGTGCTGTGGCAATGGTTGGACTCGATGATCTTACAGGTCTTTTCCAACCTAAACGATTCTATGACAAAATTATCTTCCTGATATCACAGGGAAAAAAAAGTACTTTATGTTACCTTTGTAACAGCACCTGCATGGGCCTGATACTCGTGGAAATCCCTCTTCAGGGTGAGTGGGTACTTCATAGCTCGGATTGTCCCCAGGGAGGTACCAACATATATCATGTGGCCGGAATGGGAAACAGCTACAGCAGTATAAACAACGCCATAGGCAGGCACTTCATGCTGGATCTAAAAAAAACCCAACAACACAAACCACCACACAAACCCCTCAGAATACATTAAGTATTTGATTACCTATTGCATGACCAATTGTCACACCTCTGCCTGCAGCAAATAATGCAGTTAAAAGAATTTACATGCCTATGGGAGTAAAGCCATGAACAGTAATTAGTATTAAGCTCTATAGATTTTTAAAATGTATTTTAGATATAAGAGAAATATTTAGATATAAAATCGCTATATTTATTACAGATATGCAGTATTAAAATTTCAAGCCAAGTTTCACATGTGGATGTATGATCCGAAAGATCACATAAAAGTTACCACTTTTCTGGGGAAAAAAATGCATGTAGCCTACAGTAGTAGATGTGATACACTTGTATTTCAGCAAAACATTTGATGCAATATTGCCTAGTTAAGTTTGTTAGCTGGATTAGAAGACTTCTAGGTAAATCCAAGTAAAATTACAAAAACACAAAACTACAGAAAAATCTTAGGCTTCATGGCAAAGGACATGAGAATACAAAAGTGTCAGTAAATATCACAGCTCTCAAAACCAGGTCCATTCCTACTTACCAAAGGGATGATAAGGAAACCAAAGCACTAGCACCCTCCCCAGAGAATTTAGCAAAATCCCAGAGTGCTTGTTGCTCACCGAAGACTCTGAAATTTCTTTGAGAGTTTGGTCAGATCCAACAGCAAAGATAATTTTGGCATCAGAAGACAGGGAAATGCTGCTGTAGATGCAGGTCTTGAGCACACACTCTGACTCTCTTTTACCTGTCATCAAGTTCCACTCAAACACAGCACCATGTGTGTCACAGGAGACAAATTTAGCATCATCTGCGCTCCATTTAATTGCATGTATCTGGCAAAGGCAAAACACACCAAGGAGCCTGATGTGTAGGTTATAGACATACAGCATGGAGTCATTTTACTGGTAAATCCATGACAACTTTGGAATCATACATCAAAGTCTTACTTAAAAACCCCTGGATGTTTCTCAGCCAATTCAATTTTAGCATTAAAAACCCCCACAAGATCAGTAAGAACTACTTTATGAACACACTGTCAGGAAGAAATTAATTTCAATACTGAGTAGTATGTTTTACTTTTATAATTTATTACTGGGATTTTTTTCCTGGTTTTGCTCCCTGCCAATCATTCACCTTTAATTTAAGGACAGACTTTTTAGATGTATCTAGTTCATGCCTTCTGACCAAAGAAAACTGAGTTTTGTATTTCTATATTCAATTTTTGGGGCCCTTTCAGATCCAAAATTGTACTTTACCCCTTCAAAATGCATCTTACTGACTAGTTAATATGTTAATGAGTTGTATTGCATAGGATTTGTCTACTAACCTTCCCACTGTGTCCTTTCAGATTACTAACATTGTCAAAGGTGATGCTGGAATAAATTTGAATCACATTTCCATTAACTGCAGCAAAAAGATGGCCTCCATTACTGAATGAGCACTACAAAAAAACACAACCACCCATTACTGCAGATGAAGTGGATAAAAACATTCATGCATTGAATTTAAATGACATTGTCTAATATCAAACTGTTACAAACTGTTACACAAAAAGAAAACTTCATAATTAGCCTCTTACTGCTGTCTTAATTGACGCTTTCCCCTGGAAAATTCTGTCCTTGAGTATTTCTGAGCAAATTACCCCTTTTGCTGCTTCCCAGGTCAACAGTTATGCATCAGCCTCCGGGCTTGTTTTCCAATAGTCAGAATCCATTTCTCTATGCTTTGATATCCTAAATCCTACTAGGATGTATTGGAGAAGTTTCTATATTCTGTCATGTTCTTCACCACTCTGCTCCCTATAACTCCCCAATTTCATTTTTGCATCATTCCTTACCTCTCTACACTTTTTCACAGCAAACTCCTTGAAAACATGCATGTCCTCGTACAGCAAACTTATAAATCGTAGTTTGTCAGAAAACCCAACCAAACAGAAAAGGCCAGTGGGATGAAGTGATACTGTGTATGCTTCTTCCTGATACTCCTTACACAGCTCCAAAGTGCTGAAAGAGAAAACCATGGTGCAGCATGGAATACTACAAACTCCCTATGCATGCTTGACAGGATACTATGTGGCCCTGGAAGGACACCTGCAGCTACAATCTGACTCTGCCTTGTCCTTGAGGAAATGTGCTGTTATTCAGTTAAGTAATGGTCACACAGATGTTACAGGAAACAAAGGCAAATTTGACTTTCTGGTTCACAGATTAGGTGTGGAAGGTGCAAGAGCAAATCCTTGTATACTGGAATATAATGGAATATAATGGAATATAATGAGTCGCTGATTGCAAAGCTACACAAACATCTCTTGAGATTTGGTTTCTTCCCCCTCTCCCTCCACAGAACCTTAAAAGCTGGAGTCATTATGCTTGAGAACTATGGCTAAGAAGCAAGAGATGGGACAACAGTATCTGAAGACCAAGCTGAACGAAACTTTCCTGAAGATATTTTTTTCCCAAAACACGAGAAGTCTGACATAAAAAATAGCTTAATAGAAAAGGTTTTGGATTCTTTTGGCACTGATTTTAAAGGTACTGCATATTCACACTCCACAAATCATGCCAGTAAGACCATTTACATCCCACATCACACAAGAATTGTACCAGAACAACACTCTCATTCATATGAGATTGCCTGCTAAATACATTATACAAAAAAGCAAGAGGTAATAACGAAGATAAATAACTCTTTACTTTGTCTTGTAATTCCAGATGCGGACAGATCTGTCCAGGGAACAAGTAGCAAGAATGGGTTTCCAAATACACATGTCCAGACCAGTGATCGAATCAGAATGCAATGGGAAGTTCAGATATGCAAAATAAGATGTCTTCTCCTGAGAAGGAATGAGAACATTAAAAAATCACAAATATTTCATTGCAGGCAGTAACTCAGACAAGAAATCTCTCGTGGGTCTTTGCATACAGTAGCAGAATGAGGAAACCACTTAATGCTTTCACTGCACTGGTCTGAACATAACAGTTTCATTCCTGGATCCAATGTGTGGTGATCATATATCTTTCAACTTTTATCCTTTCTTTCTCTTTGTTTTCCTTATACATTTTCTGAAGTGTTATTTTTATGCTTTTATATTGCTATACTACTATAGATGATAACAACCAAAACAGCTACATAGCTGGATTCCTTTGAAACCAAATTGTTCTAAAATAAACCCTACATATATATATTTACAAACACCAACCATCAGTGTTATTTCACTCTAATCTGCCCCAAGGGATCTATTTACAAGAACCTGTGTTACCCTCCCCTTCTGGGGTGGGTTGTAACACTGCAAGAATTCAGTTAATACCTCCTGGCCCTGTAGATACTTTAAAAAAAAAAAATCAAGGGTTCAGATGCTATTTGAAGGATTTTATGAGAATGCATCACAGAAAACAACACTGAATAGCCTGTGACATTATAATACACCCCTTACTGGACATGATGGGTGTGGAATGTGATAGGATTGCACTTACCCTTATAAGTTTGGTGGAGACCATAGTAAACATGTATAGCTGATTTTTATTTGTGCTAATGACCATTGTTTCCTCAGAGGGGCTGAAGCATATACATGTAATGTCCTGTCTGTCTGACTTTTTTGGCTCAGTTCTGAACTGGTCCTGAGGAAGCTGCACAAAAAATGCATCCCATGGGATATGCCAGGTTTCCATGTTTTGGTAGTAGGCATGCACACACACACAAACATTTGCTGAAATGCTACTTTAATAAGGATATACACAACAGCAGCAAGACAACTTGGATATTTAATAGCACGTAACTACTGCAAGGCAGGGAATAGAGGACAAGAGGACAACTGTATCTATAGCATTACAGCTGAAACAAAGTATCAGAAGACATTTCACCAGTAATCTAAACTACTGCATTAAACAAGACTGAAAATGATGGCAGAAAAACATCAAAAAAACCCTAGCAAATGCCAGAATGAAAACTGCCTAAAAATTGTGATCTCAGAATAACAGTTCTTCCTAGTGTAGCATTCAGGTTGATATTATTACAGGGTCTCAAGCATAGGAAAGATCTGACCTTTTAGAATCAGAGTATGAAGTCTTGACCAGGTCATTAAAGCTAAATGTTCTTAGCCAGAGACTGTGGAAAGTCAATGCATACACTATAGAACAGTTAGAATGGAAACCTTACTGGATTATTTAAGAGTGCACAAGTCTCATGACAGCTCTAATAAATATTTGAGGAGAGAAAAGCTTCTCCTTAGGAAAACACCAAGCAGCCAAGTTCTTCAAAACTGACGTAAACTACTTCTTAGCTCCAAAAGTCTCAGCAAATAAAAGTTTCTTAAAGGTTCCCTGAAATTTAGCAGCCTCAAAGCACATTTTACACGTGGGAACATGCAGAATTACCTGGACATCAGCCACTGACCTACAGTGTGACCTTTGGCAACTCCCTTCCTTTCAACATCACCAGCACAGTTAGCTAATGCTTACAATGCAACTTAGAGATGTGCTAAAAATTATTATTAATAACTGAATCAGAAGCACCCACAGTCCTCTAAACAGGCCTCTGCTGCATAATTGCTTAGAAAAGCTTTTTTCTCCTTACCCAGATTTCTTGACTCTCCTCGTAGGCTTCCTCTCCCTTGGTCTTCTCAAATAGAAGAACAACTCCTGGGCTAGGTGAACATGCAAAGCCTTTGGAATACGCTGCAACTGCAGATATTTGAGGCAAAGAATTATGTTGTGTACCAATATCTTCAGAGGCCAGTCCACAAGAAACATCAAGAGAGCTGCAAGCAGGAAATGCATAAAGACTTAAGAATAAAGACAAATAAAAAATTTTAATGGGCAGCAATCAAAATCCTGGACAAGAAGGAGATCACTCAATGGCCTGCAACTAACCTGCATGCACAAGCATGAAACTATCAGTAATAATATTTAACAGATTTACCTCTCATATTCTTTTGTTATATCTTCTTCTAGTTCCCTGGGTGGTTTTCTGTACTCTAAATTTGTCTCCCAGTGCAGCTCTCCAGTTTCAAACACGCTAAGTTTGCCTGTGTCAGTGCCACATACAACTTTCTCCTCAGACAGCCAAGCATGGCACAAGTAGTTTTCTGGCTCTCCCTTTTGTAAATTCATCTGCTTCAAATTTCCTTCACTGTACTTAAAAAGTTTAAAAAAGCCATTTCCAGTGATACAAATCTGGGTGCTGTCTTGAGGACTAAAGCTCACCTATGGAACAACAGAAAGGATTGTTTACAACTATGTTCACAAACAGCAAATATTATACCTGTTCTGAAGACTTTCAATATCAGATAAAGGAAAACAAGCAAGGGAAGACAGTTCATAGAAACATACATGAACACAGAAAAGACCAGCAATTAACCATCATAACTACATATTGTATTTTTTCCCCTTTCAAGAAAGTTGTCTCTGCCCTTCAAAATTAAATTACAAAAGTAAGGCCAAAATACCTCTTTATTGCTGATTAGCAAGTTTTTCCAGTAGCAAGCTTCCTGAAAAGTGTGACCATTTGTTCTTAAAGGCCAGGAATAACTTCTGTATGTCAGGCAAACATCACACATATGAATCCACATAATTAGGTGTTTATTTGTGAAAATGATGGAATAGCCATCTCAATACCCAACATGAAGGATAGCAGGGGTGGTTAGAACTCATTTTTTATGAGTGGTACAATGGAGCAGGATGTAGCCTAATGGAGCTTAATAGGACTTTAGACAGTGGGAGTCTTTACAGTCACTCTCCCTTCTTTAGGAGTTGAGCTCATGAATTCAGTAGTTTACCCAAACTCTGCTTGCAGCTGAACCCCATGTACTGAAAGCATCTTACCTCCCTACTAGAAAGATTCTAAAGAAAGGGCACCCAAAGCAGGTTGCAGGGTTCATTTGAGTGCCATCAGCCTGTTCCTAGCCACTCTTCTCCTCTGATCTGCACGAAGGAAAAGGTGCAGAAGCATGTCCAGAGCTTTCAAGAAGTGTGTTAGAATTACTGAGCACAGCCAATATATTTAGTAACTGTTCCTGCAGGGACGCAAGGGACAGGTTGCACATGCACTGGCCAGCTGTGCTGGCCCCATGACATAGACCTGATGTGATGTAAGAAAATCTTGATACAACACATGTAGACATGAGAATGTCCTTATAGGTCAAAGCAAGACTTTATTTAGCCCAGTGTCCTATTGCTGAGGGAGGCCAACAGCAGATGTCAAGAAAGGTCACAGAAACTGTATGAAATCTGCCATGTGGACAACGTGGAGCCCTCTCCTCCTCTTGCCCTGGATAGAAGCCATGTGGCCACAGGAAAACGCGCTGTGCACATATCCTGAAGGATGAACATACGTGCTACCTGGCAACCCGGTACTCGTTGAACTAAAGTTTGATCCTTCTATCCACCTTTCCGAAGAGCGCAATGCGCTCCCAAAGAACCAGTCAGCTGCGATCCGAAGCGTTAAAAACGAGCCGCAGAGGGGCTGTCACAGCTGGGGTTTGGCAGCGGGCGGAGGTGCCGCCGTTACCTGGCAGGGGCCGCTGCCCGGGGCCAGCAGGCGGACGGCCGCCTCCAGCTGATGCTTCTCCCAGAGCCAGCAGGTGAGGACACCCTCGGGCATGGCAGTGGCGGCCGCCAGGTACCGGCCGTCGGGGGAGAAGGCGAGGGACACGGCCTGCCGCGCCGGCAGCTCGGCGGTAGCCAGCGCCCTCCGGCGCCGCGCCCGCTCCGCAGACAACTCGTACACCGCCAGCACCGGCTGCTCCCCCGCCGCCTCCGACACCGCCAGGAACCGCCGGTTGGGGCTGACGGCCAGCGCCTGCACGCCCCGGCTCTTCTCGGTGCCTGCGGGGAGGAGAGCGGTCAGGGCGGGCCGCGGGGCCGGGGGGGCCGGGGCCGGGGGGGCCGGGGGGTCGGTGGCACCTGGGATGAAGTTGTGCCACTTGTGCTCGAGGTGCAGCCGCAGGCACCCTGCCCCGGCCGCGTGCAGCACCACCCGCTCCTCCAGGAAGCAAACGCCGCCGGCCACCCGCGGCCGGCAGCCGAACACGGCCACGGGCAGCACGGCGGCCGCCATGGCCCCGCTGCCCCGTCGCCCTGGTGACCGGGCCCTGCCGCGACCGGAAGCGGCGGCGCACGCGGGCGGAAGGGGCGGTGGCTGTGGTAGAGGCGGCGATGGCGATGGCGCGGCGCGGGTCCTTCTCGGACCTCGGGTCGGACTCCGAGGACTCCTCGCTCTCGGACTCGGAGGTGAGACCGGGGCCGCGGTGGGCGGCGGGGTCTCCCCCGGCAGCCGCGGCCTGACCGTGCCCGTCTCACAGCTCCAGGAGGCCTTCGCGAGGGGGGAGCTGAAGCCGGGGCTCAACGTGGTGCTGGAGGAGCGGCCGAAGCGGCGCAACGACGCGGTGAGCGGGGCTGCGGGGCAGGGAGGGCTGCGGCGCGGGTTTGCGGTGCCTCCCGGGAGCCGCCCGCGGTGTGAGCCGAGCCTGAGCCGGGCCAGCCGTGCGGGGCCGTGCAGAGCTGTGCTTCTCTCGCAGGACGGCCTAAAGCAGTGCCTGGCCGAATTCGGGAAGGAGCTCGCGTGGGTGGAAAGGCTGGACGTGACTCTGGGCCCTGTCGTGGACCCCGTCGCCCAGAGCGCTTCTAACACAGATGCTGTTGACCCTGAGAATGATTTCCAGAGAGAGATGAGCTTGTAAGTGTCAAAAAAGAGGTTTCATGTAGGGTCTCAGCGTGCTGCTGCGTGCTTGTAGTTGCATTTCACCAGTGCCTGTCACTGGCACTCTTGGGCCGTGTTATTTAAGATTTGATGGCGCTCAATGTTTTCCAAAATAACTACAAATTAATGCTAGTATATTTAACTTGCCTTGTGACTGAAAATAAAAAATTTCCCTCCTCTCTGCAGACTTTCATCCTTTGCTGAAAAGTATATTTTAAAAGTGCCTTGGTAGCAGCACTAAGGCTGTAATACAAGATACTGATTTTTCTTTGTGGGTTTGATTTGGTGTTCTTACAGTTCTTTTGCTTTGCTATGCCTTTTATATTCCAACATATTAAACTGTAGCTGGCAATAAGTGCATTTGTGTAAGATACAAGTCTTAATATTGTACTGTCACCTAAACTGCTTTCAGTAGCACTGTATGTGCACAGAATGTTGATATAATTCTAGAGCAATGCTTGTTAGATCCCAGTATCTCCTAGCTGGTGCGCTCAGAGTTTCTGTCAGTGCTGTGGGATGCCTGACGTGCAGTGACAGAGCTGGTGCAGTGACAGAGCTGGTGCTGTGCTCTCTCCCAGCTACCGGCAGGCTCAGGCAGCTGTCCTGGAAGCCCTTCCTAGGCTGCGGAAGCTCCAGGTTCCGACCAGGAGGCCGGATGATTACTTTGCAGAGATGGCCAAATCAGACCAACAGATGCAGAAGGTATGTGCGATGTTTTTCTTTCTTGTGTAATGTGTTGGGGTGTTCAAAATTTCATTTGTGACAGGAGATTTCTTTCTGTTTAGGTGTTTCAGTGCAATGTGGGCATTTCTGTAACAGGTTGAAACATAAAGTAGAAAACCCTATGTATACTTTGTCCTGAATGTGTTTAATATTAAAAATGGAGAATTTTTCTCAGTGTGAGTGGTTGTAAAGTTGGCTGTGTTTTTGCTCTTTGTCATAAGACTTGCAGTTGGCTGTGTCTTTTACACGATCCTTTTTTTCCTATTTATCACCCTTTGTTTATAGTCAGTGTAATTTTAGACTGTCTGTTATTGAATTAATCTCTCTTGGATAGAAAGTCAGATTTGTGTAGGAAGTAAGACTTTTGTGAGCTTGCGTTTTACTGTAGTCTTTGCTCAAAAGGGAACTCTATTTTTTGGTTTAGATTTGTAAAAAAACCTACATTGTATAAGTTAAAAAACCATGAGCTGGAGTCTAATTTGGAGATTATGTATGACTTGTTTTGGTGTTTGATAGAACCTTTCTAGAGAAGATGAAGAGTAATAAGTGGCTTGTGCTAAGGCTTAAGTCAATTCTGCTCATTACTGTTCTTTTTTTGTTGACTTTGTCTGAAGAGCAGAGTTTCTATCTCCTAGTGGAGTCACAGACTGAATCCAGAAGATCTGTGTTGAAATCCTTGTAATCCTTTGTAATGTGGCATCCTTATAAAAATGTGATCAAGGAGGGAATGGAAAAGATGTTTTCTGTGGCACAGGATTATTGACTCTTTTTCAGTGCTTTGCTTTTAGTAATGACAAGACAGAAACTATCAAATCTTTTTCATGCACCCGAGTAGACTGACAAGATAATCTCGGTTCCATTAGAGCCCATTATAAGGCTTTGTCTTGTCTCTGTTTGAGTATTGTCTTTTCAACCAGGTTTTGGCTACAGATCAGTTCAGGAGTTTCTGTAATAACTGTTTTAGCCTTGATCTGAAAGGATGTTATGCCTTATAAGCATGATCTGATTGAGAGATGATTTTTTACACACATATATATTTCACAAATACTGACTTAAGGACTGTTAAGCAATCGTCAAATTCTCTTATTTTCTTTTGTGTTACTCATAAATTTTGTTTTTTCTATCCCCTAATAAGATTCGACAGAAGCTTAAGAGTAAACAGGAAGCAATGGAAAGGTCTGAGAAAGCAAAACAGCTCCGTGCAATGAGAAAATATGGCAAGAAGGTGAGGAGCTACAAAAGGGAGCTACAATCTGTGACAAGAATCTAGAGCCTGAGTGAGCAGCTTGGAAAGTGAGACCACCAGAGTCTGGCTAAAATATATAGAATTTGTCTAGTCTTCTGTCTAGCTGCTCTGAAGGAAAACGGAGCTAAAGATAGGATACCTTAAAAAAAATAGCTTAAAAAAGAATTATAGGACACTGCAAGGAACAAAACTAACATTCTGCTTCTAACCACAGGTGCAAACTGAGATTCTGCAGAGGAGACAGAAGGAGAAAAAAAATATGTTGAATGCAGTCAAGAAATACCAGAAAGGTAAAGTTAACTTGACTAAGAGAGCAAATGTGTGATGGCAGCAGTGGTGTGTGAGCAATGTAAGGCAGTGTGATGGGTGGTCACTACATCTGTAGTTCTGGGCCTTGAGCTTGGGAGGCTGCTGTGCAGAAAGAACCATGTGCCAGTGCCGGTGAAAAGCCTCCCGAACAGCTGTTCTTCAGTGAGGGTGACTTGTTGCTATTACTTGCTTAGACTGAAAATTTGCTTTTTCTGAGCTGTGATGTCTTCGCTCTTGCAGGTCTGTCTGACAAGCTGGACTTTCTAGATGATGAGCAGACATCGTCTCAGGGGAATAAAAAAGGCAGTGCAAGTCAAAGGACAAAGAAAGGGTGAGGCTGGAAATGAAAGATGTTTAAACAATGTCTGATTCTTTTCTGTCTTAGGGGGGGATAAGTTTGGGAGCATGAAAGCTGTTCTGATGAGTGTTTGTTAAAATAAGTCCAAGGTGGCTTTCTGTCCCTAGAGCGAAATAAAACTGGCCAGAATGGCATGGAGACTGAAATGTGCTAATTTCTACGTCTTTGTTATGGGGGAAAAGGTTTATGATGGCTGTTGGGAGTCTATGAGCGCATACCTGTGCCTTGAGAGCTTCCTGAGGAAAGGAATGTAGGGCAATTATGCTGTTTGGTTGTTTTTCAGACCAAATGCCAAAAGACGATACAAAAATCAGAAGTTTGGTTTTGGTGGGAAGAAGAAAGGCTCAAAGTGGAACACAAAGGAAAGTTTTAATGATGTATCCAGCTTCCAGTCAAAAGTGGCTCACAACAAAGGCCCAGGAAAAGCAAGAAAAGGAGGGAAGAAAGCCCTCAATGTAAGTAAAATGTTGTATGCAAACACTCCTGGTTGGCTGAGAAGGCAGCCCTCATCTGGGAGGGAGAGCTGAATACATGATGGGTGCCTACAGCATCGGGAAGTGATAATGGCTGTCTTTGGGAGCTGAGCATAATTGGGTTGCTGACAGAGCTGAGGATAGTGGTTTGTTATCAGCAGGGAAATTAGCAGGGGAGTTAATACCACTTGCTACCTGTGTGCTAAAACCTCCCTCTCCAGATGTACTGACAAATACTCTCTCCTTGGTATCCTCCCCAAGCTATAGAAATAGAACAAATATTGAGAACACGAAAATAAAGATCTCAATCTGTCTGTTTGTTGCAGAAGAGACCTGGAAAGAGAGCAAGGCAGAAAATGAAGAACCGAGCGCGCTAAGAGGACTGTGCTTCCCACTGGGGTTCTTGTGTGTCTGTGTGTTGCAAGATGTGCTTCTGCTGGCATCAAGCAGCTAACCATGGAGCAAGCTGGATGCTTCCAAGTGGCATGGAAAAGAGTCAGTGGAAACTAGTGCCTTATCACTAATTTCTTCATCCTGTTTTGTTGAAGGATTGTTTTCTACGTAAACCTTTGGTGTGTGAATGCATTAAATGGTTTGCACAGAACTATGTGTAACTCATGTTTAGCTGTTTTATGAATGGCAGCTAGAGCCTGCCCTTTGTCTCCTTCATTCTGACAGCTTTTTTCACCACTACTGCTGATGTGAGGTTTGAGACCTCGAGTTCTGGGTCATGTTGCTGATGTCAAAATAAGAAGTCTGAAGCCTGTCAAGATGTTAGAGTGGTTTTTTAGACTGTTCATATAGATGGGTTTAGAAACAGCAATGAGACGAATACAGCAGTCTTATAAATTTATTTCTGTCAGTATTGTCAGGCTGCAAATCTGGACAGACTGAGCTTCTCTCTTCCCTTTTCTGTTGTCTCTTACTAGAAGTCTACCAGATTTGCCTATTAACAAGCAGGCCTAACACATTAGATGTCATTAACAGTCTATCTGAGTAGCTTTCCCCCTCTACTACTGAAGGTTCTTACTCTCCTCCTCCCCATGCCCCAGGGCAGCCATTTATGTAGTGAACTCGGTTTTCCGGCGTGGGAAGTGGAGTCTGCAATCATTACGGTCCACAGGAATCTGAGAAAGAAAAATGACAAATAGTCATGTGCTTTTGCTAAAATTGATATTAGCAGCCCCTCCTGGGAAGAGTGATGCATGGTGTTCTTGCTGCTGAGAAATGTCCAAGTGAAAAACGAGCAGGGTACCACCATAGTGTTATGGTAGAACTGCTTCATTATGGTAGAATATGGTGAAAAGGGCAAGATTAACAAATGAACAGCATTATGAGCCCTGACCCTATAAATTGAACTTGCTTCCCTTCATGCACATTTAGTTGCCTCTTTCCTGCCAGTCTAATCCTTCTAGCACTATTTTAACACCATAAAGCCCAGCTGGCATGTCTGTCTCTACCCTTGTCAGGAGTAACTAGTTTACTTGATGTATAATATGAAAAGTTGAGGAAAACTGTCTTATTTTCTTATTTGTCTTAGTTTTCTTTGTAACAGGCCAAAATTAATCAGATCCTCACTTGCCTTTCTCAAAACACTAATCTATAAAGTCAGCCATCATCACAGCTATTTGTTTGTCAGGTATGATTGATGTCTCAGCTTGTTAATCATACTTCTTTACCTCCTATTTAGTCACGCTTCCCCAGATGAATCCTCACTGGGTATACTTATATGATTATTAATTTCATGGTTCTGCTTGCACTTTGTTTGAAAGATACTGTGCAGCAGCAGATTTCTTTTCACAGTACTTACATATGTCACTTCACGTTGCTCACTACACCATTTCTCAAGGCTGAAGGCTTTAGTAAACAGTGAGTACACACGTGGAATTTGGCACTGTGCTTGGGGTCCATTGTTACTGTACATATTTTGCATTCAGGTTTCTCAGGGGAAGTCTGCTGTTTCTGTGTTCACAAGCCTATGCCAGTGTGAAGAGTCCTCTTAGGTCTAAGTTTTAAAAACTGGTTATGAACAGCTCTGCTCACCCCTAGTCATTCCTGTTTTCCATGTTTGTCACAAATTATTTTCTTGCATGAGTATCTTTCAGTGGTGGGCTAAAGAATCCTGCAAAGACCTGAGTCCTACTCACCAGAGGTGTTGTGTTCCAGCCAATTTCTTGGCTTTCAGTTTGTGGCTCTGAATATTTCTGTCTTGGCTGCAGTGCCGCGCGGTGAAAAAGTTTCAGGAGCTCATCTGTTGGATTAAGAGACACAAATACAAATGAAAGTATTTAAAAATTTAAAAATCACTCACCTGTGGATGTGTGTTAGAATGGGACAACTTAATGCTGTCCAAGCCATAGCAAGAAAGCCAAGGATAAAAGCAACCTCTGTGCTTCTGTGAATTACAGTGTCAGAGAATGCAGGGTGACGTTTCTACTTCAGTATTTCCTGATGCAGTTTCAAGATTTGCCTGGTGATACCGTCCTGTTAATTCTTACCTGAGCATTAAGGTTTTTAGACAAAATTAGCATGTTAGAAATAAGGGAGCAACTGCTATAAGGGTTCTTGTTACCAGTGCTCTAAAGCAAGACTGGACAGTCATTTCAGCAGTTTACTATGTGTGGTGGTTAAGTAGAATCTGCAGTGACAGGCAAACATGTATGTGTAGATCATGTTTCCAGTTGTTTTGGGGAGGTTTAGATTCTCAAGCAAAATTTTATAATATGAATATAAAGAATTTTATATATTTTGTAATATAGTTTTTAACTAAAACCAAATAGCACAATTGCACAAATGCAAACTTTTGCTGATAATAGAAAGTAATGGGAAAGGGCCTTAAAGTGGAATAAAACCTGCTTCACATTTAACAAAAATCATGAATGAGTTTTAATTTTCTTGTATGGTCACAGAGGTGTTTCCACAGACATGATATTTTAGACTGATTGGAATTATTAAATCTTATTTATTAGTAATTTTCTTAGGTAATTTTGAAAAAAAAAGATTTTTCAGAGATTTCTTACCATCTGTTGGCTCGTCTATGTTGTCATGCCAAGACATTGGCTTCCTGGTGACTGTGTAAACTGGAAAGAAATGATGCAGGTGAATAACATGAATTTAGCATCACAGCCAGGTACAGAATATGTATCACTCCAGATGTTCTTTTTGGTTATTCCCCAGTGTGGACCCAGCTAGTTCACTGAAGCTGTAAAGGAAGAATGGCATGTGAATAGCAGAAAATGAGTTAAAAATACTGATTAATGGCAATTTCCTAGGAAGGCAAGGGGCTTAAGCATGCTAAAGGCCCTTCTAGTGAATGCTGCCTGTGTTCACCACACCAAAGTCCCACCCCACCCAAGTGGTGGCCTGCAAGTGCCAAGTCTCAGGAAATTATTTTCCTTTGGTTTTTGTTTTACTGTAAAAGCTAGACCTGAATGAATCTACTCCCATCACCTGTCTATGCCAGCACAGACTGTGATATTCTGTGACTCTCAATTGGCAGGTAGAAGGTCCAGGGGCTGAAGGAATGTGGTGTAGCGATTAGGCCTCTCTACCCCATCTTAGCTCTATATTTGCTCAGGATTTGTAGGTTCCGCATCCTAAATAGTTGCCTCACTTCTCCAGGGTTACTAAAGGCTATTCGGGGCATGTCTCCTTGCCGCCTCTGAGTGTGCAGACCGGCTCCTCAGGCGAAAGAAAGGCCCACCGGTTGCTCCTTCCAGCTCTACCCCTGTCCCTGGCCGCTGCTGCCGTTCCTGGGTGCAGCTGCCTGTCCCCGCCGCGCAGCTGAGCGCTGCGGGCCCGCCCCCGCCTCACCGGGTTGGAGCGGGTTCACGGTGTACTGCGTGTACAGCTTCTGGTGCCGCATCTCTTTGTGCACCCGCTCGCTCAGGAGCCGGTCCAGCTGCACCGCGTCCGGCCGCTCCCGCTCCCGCTGCCCGCCGCGGGCGGCCATGGCCGCGCCGGCCCCGCGTCCCGCTGCCTGGCAACGCCTCACGTGAGGCCCGCGGGGCCGCCCATTGGCCCGCTCGCCTTCCAGCCTCCCATTGGCCGTCGGGTTAAATCCCCCGGGCGCCGATTGGCGGCGGCGCACGCGGCGCGTTCAAACGGCCGGCGGGGCGATGGAGGCGGCGCAGTTGCGCTGCACGGCGACCGTGGAGGAGCCGCTGCCGGGGGGCTGCGGCCCGCGCCGCCGCGTCCTGCGGGACGCCACCGTGCTGCTGGGCCGCAACGAGCTGCGCCAGCCCGTGCTGCGGGTGGTGGGCGGCAGCGGCGCGGCGGCCGCGGTGCTGAGCTTCGCGCTGAGCGGGGACGCTGTGCGGCTCTTCACGCGGTTCGCGGGCGAGGGGCGGTCGGCGGTGCGGGTGGGCCCGGGCGGCGCGCAGGTCCTGCTCTCCGACTGCCCCCCGGACGCGCTGCGCCGCTTCCTCCGCCTCCTGCGGCTCAAGGTGGCCGCCGGGTCGCGGGGCCCAGCGCGCCCCCCGCGCCTGCTGGAGCGGCCGCCGGCGTCCTTCGCCGTGATCAGCCCGGTGCAGGAGCGGGACCTGCTGAGCAACCCCGGCCCCCGCCGCGGCTGCGGGGAGGGGCGGGGGGAGCGCCCCGCCGAGGTGAGTCCCGGGGCGAGGGGCGGCCCCGGTACCGGCCCCGGGTTCCGGCGCTGCCCTTACAGCCTGTCTGTCCCGCAGGTGCCCCGCACCGAGAGGCGGCCCCCGGTGCGGCTGTCGGCGGAGCAGGAGGCGGTGCTGGGAGCCGTGCGGAGCGGGAAGAGCATCTTCTTCACCGGCTGCGCAGGTGAGGGCGCCCGGCGGCTCTCGCCGGGGAAAGCCCTCGGGCCTCGCCGCTGACCTGTTGCTTCTCTGTCCTCGAAGGGACTGGGAAGTCCTTCCTGCTGAAGAGAATCGTGGGCTCCCTCCCTCCGAACGTCACCTATGCCACAGCCAGCACTGGAGTAGCCGCTTGCCACATCGGTGGCACCACTCTCCATGCCTTTGCAGGTAATGCCTGCCCGACAGCGAGGGGCTGGGAGCTTTCATTCCCTTCCCAATGAATCAGGAGCTTCCCAAAGCTTTGCTTTCTTCTCCCCTGCCAGGGATCGGCTCTGGGAAGGCACCGCTGGAACAGTGCATTCAGCTGGCGGAGAGGCCGGGGGTGCGCCAGCACTGGCTGGCCTGCCAGCACCTGATCATCGATGAGATCTCAATGGTAGATGGAAAGTTCTTTGACAGGCTGGAGGCAGTGGCAAGGTGAGCAAATGTCAGGTCAAACAACTGACTGAAATGGATTTTCCTAAATTTCCAGGCTGCTTCCTTCCTCTGGTTTTGTGAATTGATACAAGGCAGCTGCTGGCATAGGACTGCAAGGAAGCATGGAATCATAGCATCTGGGCAGATCTTTATCGTGAGATAGGTTTTGATCATGTCCCCTCCTCACTCATGGCTGTGGCTGTTCTGGTTGCTCTTTCCATCTCCTGAGCTAAGTGCTGTCTACAGAGCTGAGTCCAGAATACAGCTGTTCCCAGAAGTTCTCTCTTGCAGAGAGAAGCAGCTGTAGCATAACAGCCACCAAAGAAAGATTGGTAATGGCATCTGGGGTGGGTAAGCAAAGCAAATTTAATGTCTTACCATTGCTTAATTGTTTGAGCTCTTCTGATTCAGCTGAGGATAAATATCTTTTAAATGCAGGTAGTGTATATTTGAATATCCCAACAGATTAAAAAGTAACTTCTGAGATCTGAGTATGTCCAGGTTCTGGAGGACATCCAAAACTTCTCTCTTCCATCTCTTTCAGAGTAGTCAGAAAACGGGATGAGCCTTTTGGGGGAATTCAGCTGATCATCTGTGGAGACTTCTTGCAGCTACCTCCAGTTTGCAAGGCTAATGAAGAAACCAAGTTCTGCTTCCAGGTACAAAACTGCCCTTAAACTCATTCTCATACTTCAAGTCTGCCTCTTTCTTAAGCAGAGAATGATTTTTCTAGGCAAAAAGCTGGAGGAAATGTATCCACATAAACATGGAGCTGACTGAAGTGCGGCGACAGACTGACAAGGCCTTTGTCTCACTCCTGAGTGCAATCCGTTTAGGCAGGTGAGGAGAAACTCATCTCTTTGTAATCTCTGCTCCCCATCTACGGAGCAGAAGAAAGAGCAGTTTGTTACTTTTCTGGGCTCTATCAGGAATATGTAGCTGGGGGCAAAAGCTATAAATGCTTTAGTTAACATAGGCGGATTTCATATATCCTGCTCTGGTAAGGAAGGACACTTTCTAAGGTTCCTCTTTAATTTCTGTGAGTTAATTCAATGGAGCCTGAGCTGGCAGTGGCTGGGGCACTCACATTGGCACTGCTCTCTAGCTTTTATCTATCTTTCTCTGTCCTCTCTGGAGGCCTGCAGCTTGCACAGACAGATCCAACTGTGTGAAGGTTACTGCTGCTCAAGACCTGTTCCTGATCACTTTAAAGAATGACTCCCTTTTCCTATTTGCCAGGTGCACAGAGGAGGTTACCAGGCAGCTGATGCAGACAGCTACCAACAGGTCTGAGCGTGATGGGATCCTGGCTACACGGCTCTGCACCCATAAAGATGATGTCGAAATAACTAATGAGAGACGCTTGCAACAGCTGTCAGGTGAACTCCCTGGAGGAAACTGCTGGCTCTGGGGCTGAGCTCTGAGTGGATGCAGCAGGGATACTGTGGTGTCAGGAAGAACTAGTGTTCTGTCATGCAGAGCAGCACCAGTCGAAGCTCTGTGTGTTGGAGTTGGGATGCCTGGGGAAAAACTTCAGTTTCTTGCTTAAATATTCAGTGTCACTTCTTGATGTGTAATAGACAGCAAACTCATTGATTGCTATGAAACAGGGTTGGTCATTTATTGCCTCCACACCTCTGCTTTTTCTTTCTATAGCATCTTATTAAGAGCTTTCTCAGTTTTTGCCTCCCTTTCTGGCTGTTGGATGCTTCTTTTAGCAATCTGGTGTTGGCAGCAAATGAAACTGGTCATATGCTCAAAATGCTGGCTGCTCAGTACTTATTTACTGCTGGCCTTTGATTCCTGTGCCTTTTTATGCTCTGCAAATTCTGTTGGGAAGAGAGGCAATAGTGAGCTCCCTGTTGTTAGATGTGACAAGGTTTGTGTGAAGATGTCCTAGCAGCAGAGCAGAATGGATATTAAAAGAGGAATTGCTATTAGAAATAAATACTGAGCCTCCTGCCATGCTGTGTATAATGTGTTCAACAGCTGCAATTTGTTATGTCTTTCTTTCCTTAACAGGAGAATTGCACGTGTTTGAGGCTCTGGACAGTGACCCAATGCTAGTGAAGTTAATTGATGCTCAGTGTCCTGTGGGTGGTAGAGTTGAGCTGAAGCTTGGAGCTCAAGTAAGTGTATGTACATACACATGGGATAGAACAGCAGATCAAATGGTATAAGAAAAATAAAGGAATATCAGATAAATATATAGAGTAGATTAATATACAGAATGCAGATTCAATATAGAATGTCTATGCCAGGCCAACAGAAGGTTCTATTCCAATCTTTTATATCTTCTCTGCTTGGAATCTTATCCAAACAGAAAATGAGTTTGATTCGAGTGCAGTCCATGTCTTGGGGACAATGGTGATTGCTGTGACTTTGACACACTTTTCCAATCAGGTTTAGAAGCTTTCAGTAGCAGAGAGCACAGGTAGCTCACAGCTGTGGACAGAAGCAGCTCAAGTGAAGTGTTCAATGCTGTAAAATAGCTGGGAATCCTAGGAAGGAAAGGCTGTGAAACAATTTCAGTTGGAGATGGTGCTCTGTACTGCAATAGGCAGGATAGGATGATGTGGCCATATCAGCCTGCTGTGCTTATGGTTCCTGGAAAGAAGTTTAGGTGCAGGTGGCTGAACAGGCTGTAACCCAGTGCACTGAAGGATTTTTCTTTTTTTCTGTAGGTGATGCTGGCGAAGAATCTGGATGTGTCTCAAGGGTTGGTGAATGGGGCACGAGGCGTTGTTGTAGGATTTGAAAGTGAACAGAAGGGTAAGTGAGCTTCTTGATCTCTTGTTGAAGGAAGAGGGAAAAATAACAAAACAATTTTTCATTGATGGCTGATGACTTCTCAACTTTGTTTACTGCCTGGTAAGAATAATTAGAGGGAAAGCAGGGAGGAGATCTCTGCAGGCTTGGGGCCCTCACCAGCTGTGATGTCATGCACTGCATCAGCTGTAGCTATCTATGGGCCTCTTGTGTTTGCTTTTCTGTATTGTCTAGATGTGGGTGCTCATTTGCATTTCCTGTTTGTTTTGTTCAAGCAAGTTTTTGTTTGTTTTTTCTCAAAGAATAATGTTCTGCTACTTGCAATGTGTATTTTTCTCTGCATCTCAGCTGATAAATTACCTGACTTTAATTCTCCTGCCTTAAGTAGGTGCCAAACATCATTTCAGTACATGCTATTTACTGTCTGTGGGTTTAAGTTTGGGTTAGGAGGGGGAAAAAAAAGTGTTCTTAGGCTGCTGGCTTCCTGGCTGTTGAGTGTCAGGAATACATCCCTGTTTCTCTCCTGCTCCCATTCCTACAGGGCTGCCTAAGGTGAGGTTTCTCTGTGGGGTCACACAGGTCATAAGAAAGGAGAAATGGGTCTTCAAAGGACCATCAGGAGTTCACCTGAGTCGTCAGCAGCTGCCTTTAAAATTGGCATGGGCCATTTCCATTCACAAGAGTCAGGTGGGTGTTCTTATACAGCAGTCTAATAAGCCTTATTTCCTGGGTGAGCTTGCATTGCTGGTAAAACAGGAGGGAAAGATGAAAGGCTCTTGCTGGGGGGAACTCCAGAATATGTGTGTTTAGCTGCACCTCTTCTGCTCATGATGCCTGTCTATAGGTCACAGATGGACTAGATACACTGCTGGAGTTTCCATAGTGGTGCTGCCATCTGCACAGTTGGTGTTGGACTATAAAGCAGCATTATTTACTACTGTGGGCTGATGAGAGCAGTGTTTCCTTGAGAGTCATCAGCACTAGAGGCCCTGAGGTTTGCAGTGTAACTGAGGCAGCTGCCAGAGCCACAGCTGTGCTCTTTGGGCTGGACTCGCTCTTTGGTGGTGCGTGTTTGGTTTTTTTCAATGTAACAGTGTAACTTTCTCAAAGTTCCTTCCCTTCCAGAAGACTTCATACACTTTGATAAATACTGGTCTTGGAGACCTGTGAGTTTGTTCCCATGCCACTGTTTATTGTTCCTGTGCCACTGTTTAAACCAGGCTAAGTTGTAAATTCTGCTGTGCCCAGGACAGCCCTGCAGACAGGCCTAACCCAAACTCTGTGGTCTGCCTGAGGACTGCTTGAGAATGGTGACTGCTCTAGTAACTACTAGGAGTGAAACCAGCAGGATTTCTTTCCCTGCTGTGTTGATTAGATGGGATTTATGGAGTTTCATGCAACAAGAGGTTCTCTGGAGTTAGTGGACCCTACTATCTCCTAGCAATTTACTGACAGTGGGAAACTGCCTTTCCTTTCTGATTCTCATCTTTTAATCAGTTACACAGTAAAACAAAAGACTTCTTTGTTTTGTTTTGTTTTTTTTTTTAATCAAGCCCTTATACCAGGAACAGTACCTTTGACAGACTCACAGGTTAGTGTTGGTACAGCACAGTGTTGTTTGTTTGTTTGTTCTGTAACAAAGTTCTCTGTGTCTTTGGCAGGGCATGTCTTTAGATTGTGTGGAAATCTCCCTGTCTCGTGTCTTTGAAAGTGGGCAGGCTTATGTAGCCCTCTCCCGAGCCCGTAGCCTTGCAGGTCTCCGTGTTCTGGATTTTGACCCAAAAGTGGTGAGAGCTGATCCTTCTGTGCTGCAGTTCTATAGACAGCTGAGACGTCATCAGCTTTTAACCCAGGTAAAGAAAAACCTCATGCTAGCAAAGCTTGCTTTGTGCTACCAAGATGAGAGATGTTGGCACTGAGATGCTTCTTTTTCTTTCTAAGCAAGACCATTCAAATTAAAACTTGTAGTGGCAGGAGGGATGAAACTGCAGAGAGAGCATGTGGCAGGGCAGCTCTTGGTGGTAAAATATCTACACTAGTTTTGGGATTGTATAACACTACCTGGCCCTGTGGGTGAAAGGATAGGTTGGGATTCTTTGGTCTTCCTCTTGCAGTAAGGAATGAAGGGGAAGTGGGCACAAAAGAAATCTATTCCATTTTTTTTTATTTCTTCTTTCTCCCCAAAGGATTCACTACACACCTATTCAGATGCTGATGAGAAGGAGAATGTGAAATGCAGCTGATAATACTCTCCTGGTTTCTGTGAAGTGTCAGCACAGACTGCTGAGATGCAGTGATCTTGCTATTGAGTATATTTGATAACATAGGTAAAGTCAAAGGAATTTTTTTGCTGTTTGCTTCATTCAGCTGACTCTGGATATATAGAAGTATCTGTACCTCGTGCTTCTGGAATTTAGAAGGCTTCTGTAGCCCCTTTCTGAGCCCACAGACCTAAGTAAGCACTTCCGTGTCACAGATGCAACTCTAGCAAACAAAATGACTGAACAAGGATGTTTCTGAGGGACCTCCCTATGGTTCTATCCTGCCTGCCTAGTTGCATTTAATCCTCTATATATATAGACTGAAACTTGTGTCCCTTTCTTCAAGTATACCACTGTTGTGAGATGGAAGGTGTCTGGATGGATTGGACCTGTTCACAGGAGCTGCTGACACAAGGGAAAGCAGTGCTAAGTATCTGGAATACATACTTGATTCTTCTGCAAGCAAGGAGCTGGGCTATTACTTTACAGCATGCTGGGGTGTTCCAGATTCTTGACACCAGGAGGCTTTGCAAAACTTCCTCCACAAGCAGAACTGCCAGCTACATATTGCCTGTTATCCTGATATGTAGTGTTTTTATTAGTCTGTTGCATAAGATGTGATTTTTATTTTTTTTAACCTTCTGAGATGAGCTGGCACTGTTTAAAGATAGGAGGAATTCCTACATCTTATACCTGTAATTATGGAACTACAAGAATTGTGAAGTTCTGTTACTCCATTAGGGAGAAGATGGGTACTGGTGAGAGTTCCTCTTGTTTAAACACATGAGGCTTGCTCAAATGAAAGTTGCTCCTGGAAAAAACCTGTCTGACTAATAAGGTGGAAGTTTAGTGTGAAATAGGGAATAATGGCTATGGACATGTGAAGTGAGCTGTAATGTTACCTGTTTCAGCAAAAGCAGAGATAAGCAGATCTAATATACTGTCTTAATTAAGGAAAAACTTTGGTCTTTGTATTTTAGCACTTTGTTTAAAGCTTAAGTAACTTGTATGTTTTAAAATGTTTAACATCTTAAAACATGACATAACATCCAGCTGGAACTTGTCTCTTGCAGGGTTATGTCTCTAACAAAACCTCTGCTGTGTGAGTGAGTTGAAGGCCACTTCTTGGCAGCTGCTGTCCTTAAAGCCAGGAAAGGATGTTGATTAGCCAGTGGTTAATATAGCAGAGAACAGTTTTAATAGGATTTCAAAATGTATATTTTAAGTGGGGTTTGGTTTTCTTTTCTGGGCTTGAAAGGTAGAGTTTTGGAGGGAGTCATAGTAGAAGACAGAAGTGTGACTATTATTCAGAGGGGTTCTTAATGCATCAGCACATTGTTTCTTCAAAGAAGTCTGGTGGGGAGTGGATGAAAGTAGCTGGAGCCCGTGGAAGACAAGCCCTTTCCCCCTCACACTGCAAGCTGTAAACTTTTTAAATTATTTTTTTAAACAACACATTCCAATCCTTTGAGCTGGATGTAAGCTGTTTGTCCACCTTGGAGAGGAACTGAAGATTAACTTTTCTCTGCCCACATGCCTGGCAAGGAGGGTGCTGGCACACTAAAGCATCATTTCTGGTGCAGATGAGCACTGAGGTGTGATTGTTTGTTTGGCTTGCAGCTTCCAGAGCTTCCACTAGAGTGGGTGAGGGCCTGACTCTGTTGCAGGCTGTGTCCCCCATCTGCCAGTGCCAGTACCCAGGTGAGGTGCCCACGAGCATGGTGTGCTCAGGTTCAGCCCCTTCCTCCTGTGGTAGGACACGGGGTGCAGGTGTGGCAGGCTGGCTCTAGCCTTTCCTTGGACACCTCTTGTTCCCCCAGCTGTTGTGTGTCCCCATCTTGAAGCACTCTTGCTCTTTCCTCATGCTGCTGTTCTGCAGTGGGTGCCCTGGCCCAGACTCTGTGCTGTGCCACTCATGCCTCCTGTGTAATTCCAGCTGTGCCTCAACGTGCATCCTCCACCTTTGTGTGGGTTGAGTTTTTGCTTTTGTTCACCCCCCCGTGTCCCTTGTGCAGGTGGCAGAGGCTGTGGGTACCCTGATCATCAGGGCAAGGCTCTCCATGCAGGCAGGGATGCCCAAGGCATAGCCTCAAAGCCTGTATGCTTGGTCAGGGGGCTGGGCTGGGTCCAGTTTGCACTCTTGTGGGTTTTTAGAGATGAGATGCTGCAGTATGAGGGCTTTGTGTTGCACTGCAGGTTGAGGTGTGGGATCTGAAATGCCCAGAATGTTAGTGAGTTTTACTCTTGGGGTAGACAGCTAGGGAGGATATGCCAGGCATGTCCAGCCATACACACATTGATTTATTGACAGGTTGCATAAGAGTGATGAGATAATGCAGGCTCAAATCCTTTAACATCTCTTAAAAGGTTCCTGTATCGCTGTAATGAAAAGATAATTTAGAGTGTAAGAGTGGTGATTATGCAAATAAACATCTAATTGTGATTTTAAGAAGCAACTCACTTGACTGTAGTTTTCCTGGATTTAGGGACTGAAATCTTTCCAGTTGTATGGGGGTTTTTTTTGGTGCCAAGCTGAGGTTTGAGATAAAATGCTAAACAGAACTTAAAGCTGGAAAGGCTAATCAATATTTCATGTTAGTATTAAATATACATGAAATATTGTGGTTGCCTTCTCAATGATGGAACTGTGGGAACAGAACAGTGGTGACTTTTGAAGGGCTGGCAGCTGTTCTGAGGCCAAAAGGGGTCCGTCTGTGTAAATTTTGGATGTTCTCACTTCCAGCTAAAGCAGATGTAGGGATGGGGGCTGGGTCTGGAGGCTGCTATTTAAATCAGAAAAGAAGCAGTCAGGACAAATCTGAGCTGTCAGGCTCTGTCATGGCTCCTCTTCAGTTAGGGTTGTGATGAGGCCTTTTTTAACAGAATAATACTTACATGAGGTAAAAATCTTGTAATACAATAAATAACCCTTCTTCCAAATTTTCCATAATGTGTTGATTTTTCTTTCAGAGGGACAGTCTGTAGCTAGAACCCAGTATAACAACATGGGATTTTTTTTTTTAAAGAACTCTTTATTGTGGTAATTGTACTGCAAGAATCGTCCTCTCTTCATTAGTCAGTAAAAAAAAAGAAGAACCTGAAGGCTGAGCAGCTTTTTACACAAGGCTGCCACAAATCCATCCTCAAAATGTCTGGTGCTGCTGTTGCTTTCACCTGCTGAGACAAGGTGGGCTTAGCAGGCTGGATTCTTGTAAGGACAATTCCCATGGCTCATGACAGAGCAAGCACCTGTGCCATTCTCCACTTACACAACCTAGAGTTCATGCTTCTCCCCTGCCCCTCCATGGATCTTCTCCACAGGCCGTGGTCCTTCAGGAAGAAGTCTGCTCCACCATGGTCTTGCTGGGGGCTGGAGGCTTCCATTACTGCACTCCCATAAATATGGGGAATTAATATTGTCCTCTGCTTTCACAAACTGAAGAGCAAGAATTTAAGCTTGGTGTTTGCCTTAACTGCAGCTATCATTAAGTGAATTAAACTAAGATTTAGGCACATAATTGGTATTTCTGTTACTACAAAGTACAGCCATTCTCTTTTCAAATACATTAAACCATAAGAAACTGCTTTATACCAGCTAAAGCTTCCTAATACATTTATGTGTTATTGGAAGCATAATTCACAAGCAGAGTGTTATTAAAACCTTACCAGCTTCCAGTTTAAATCTTTGTACAGTGATTTAACGCCTTTCTCATTTCTTTATGTGACACTTTCACAATAACTAAACATGAATGTGTCCTCACAGTCTGTACCCACAAGTCCTGTGAGTGCAGGAAAGGCAGCAACAGTCCTGTTGATCTCAGATGCTGTAAGAAGATTGTGTCAAAAATATTTATGTGGATTAGTGAGAATAACTTGGATTAAAAAACAATTTTTAAAGTTTGTTGTGTGTTGTGTGTGTGAGGTAAACAGGATTAAGAAGACTTTTAAAATCTATTCAGGAAGGCAGTGTGTAGGAATAGGAAGGCAATTTTTTTAATGAAGCCAGTACTAGAATATTGCTTACAAGTCAGGTGTCAAGTGTTTCTAACAGTGGAAGAAATGAAGATGGTGTAAGAAGAAAGCCACAAAGATTATCTGAATGCTTGAAAAAAAGCCCTACTGTGAAGGACAGAATGAATGCAATTCGCTAAGCTTATGAAAAAAGAGTTTGAAAGGTAACTTGATTGTAGCAGAGAAGTACTAACACACAGAGAACATACTATGTATTAAAAGGCTTTTTAACCTCAGGGAAGAGATTCCTGTATCCTAAACCATTCAACAGTGTGTTGACTCAGTTGTTCAACATGATTTATAAGCACTTTTCAAAGTTGCTGTTTTCAAGGATACTGTCCTCCCCTCCATACTTTAACATTTTATTTTTTAGACATACAGCTCTTCATGTGAATATATTAAAACAGCAGCTAACTGCACGGGTTTATTCTCTTTACCAAACTATCCATGTTACTCTGTGTGACTTCAGCATCATTATCTGTCCTGCTGTCAAATTTCTGTGTCATCTGCATATTTTGTCCATGGTGATTTTATATTTAAATCCAGGGGATGCATAAAACTGGCATCACTTTTCTTTGAGTGCTTTCCTTTGGAAGACACAATTTTAAGGAGCCTCGCTGGATGATTATTTCTCACTGGCATTATTTTTCTAACCCATCAGTTCCAGACTGTATGTGCTACGGTGCCAGCTATTTTAAATGAGCAGTAGCATATTGAGCTCGCTGGATTAACAAGCTAACAGTTAAAGCATATGATATCTCCACAGTAGGATTACACCTGTAATCTCTCAGAGAGTTAAATTAGGCCTATTTTCTATAAATTAATTGTATTAATTTAATTCTTTATCACTGAAATCATTTGCCTTTTTCCTCTATTTCACCTGGATCATATCAAGTTAACAGGCCCTTTAACTACAAGTCCTTCAAAAATACTCCTAAATTATTCACAGGTTTCATGTTTCTGTAATTTCCTGGGCATTCCAAAATTCATGTCAAAACCTGGTTAGTGTGTGTGAAGTGCCTCAGCCACATGTGTTTTTTTTTTTTTAAGGACTTTCAGGTGTGGATGATCCCAACTTGATCATTTGAAAAAAAAAAAAAATTCCAGGAAAGTGGGTGCCACCTGTGTCCCTGAGGGGGTACTTTGTGTACTCCTGACGGGCTGCGTGACTCACTGAGAGGGACCTGAGTATCCCCTGTATCACTGAGGGAGAGGTGGGTGTTCTGTGTGTCTCTGAGGGGGAAGAGGGTGCCCCGAGGGCTACGTGGGTGTCTCCTGTGTCCCTTTAGGGGCTGTGAGGGACACAGGGCGAAAAGGGTGCTCCTAAGGGTCACCGAGGGGCCCTGAGGCTGCCCTGAGGGAGACGAGACGGGGCAGGGCGGGCCGGTCGCCGAGGCTGCGCTGCTTTTCCCGCCCTTTCCGCCCTCCCCTCCGCCCCCCCCCCCCCCCCCCCCCCCCCCCCCCCTCCCCTCAGCCCCCTCAGCCGCAGTGTCCCGCCACTCCCCGGTCCGTGAGGTGGGCGCAGGTAAAAGGCGCTTTAGAGAAGCTCGATAAAAGGTTGTGGAGTCGCTCTAGAGAAGATTTTGGGCTGTTACAGACGTAATACAGTGTCGAGCAGCAGTGTCAGAAGGGCAGCACGGTCTTTCAGTGGAGTTATTGAGGAAAAAGCTTCTTGAACTTCGTCATCCTTAGTAAGGTAAGACAAAGGGGACTAAGAGTTTCAGAGAGGTAAAGCTGAGGGAACTTGGAAAGCACATGCAGGGGATGTTTTGAGGGAAGTTGTCAGGTAAAGTGGGAGGGACAGACTGAAAATCTTGGAGGGAAAAGTTGAGTAGGGGACATTTTGGGGGTTGAAATATGTGGTGTCCTGAATGTCACTGAGGGGTTTTGAGGGTCACAAGAGAAGGAGGCCGGTGCCCCCGGTATCCATGAGGGGAAGGAGGATGTGCCATGTGTCACTGAGGGACAGCAGGTTTCCCACATGTTGCTGAGGGGGGAGGTAGGTGCCCGATGCGTCCCTGAGGATCTCTGAGGGGGAAGAGGGTGCCCCGAGGGCTACGCGGGTGTCTCCTGTGTCCCTTTAGGGGCTGTGAGGGACACAGGGTGAAAAGGGTGCTCCGAAGGGTCACCGAGGGGCCCTGAGGGTGCCCTGAGGGAGACGAGAAGGGGTGGGACAGAGCAGGGCGGGTTGGTCGCTGCTCCTGCGCTGCTTTTCCCGCCCCCCCCCCCCCCCCCCCAGCCTCGGTGTCCCGCTCCTCCCCCGGTCTGTGGGACGGGAGCAGGTGGAAGGTGCTTTAGAGAAGCCCAATGAAAGGTTGTGGAGTCGCCCTAGAGCAGATTTTGGGCTGTTACAGAGGTAGGGATTGTTGAGCAGCAGGGGCAGCAGGGGGTTTCAGTGGAGTTAGTGAGGAAAAAGCTTCTTGAAGTCCGTCACCCTTGGTGAGGTAACACAGAGGGGACTGAGAGTTTCACAGAGGTAAAGCTGAGGGAACTTGGAAAGCACATGCAGGGGATGTCTTGAGGGAAGATCTCATGTGAAGTGTGAGTAAGGTGGTGAATAAGGCACAAACCCCCCTGGTGACACAATCAAGTCCCAGGGCAGAATTAAGGTTTATTACAAAACAGTTTGGTTTAAATACAGCGCTTAAACATGTCACATGATCTTCCAAACAATGACAATAAAGTATTGATTGAGCATGCGTGAGAACGTGGAAAACTACAACTCCCATAATTCCTTGCCACATCTCCCCGTCTCTAAATAATTAACAAATTGTAAAACGATACATTTTTTAAACATCCCTAATGTAACCAATTTTATCTTAACTGTTTATAAAAACCAGGGCCTATCATCACGAGGCCTTTATTGAGCTGTTTACAACTTTATTGGTTTGTGCAATATTCAAGCAACCTTGAATTAGCCAGGGTTTGTAGATGTGTAGAATCTTTTATCTGAGGATAATTTTGTAATTTTGTGATTGGGTAAAGGCATCATCTTTATTTGAAAGGGAAATGTGTTGGGTTGTAGATGTTGTGTTTGAAGTAGTGTTGTTGGAGGTAGTGTTGTTGAATGAGTGTTTAAGATGTCTTGCTGTAAAGTGTATTTGCATTCACACACACATACATATCTCCACTCAACTTTCTTATTCACATTCCGATGGCCACTGTTTCATTCTCTCCTAACACATGCATTCTTAAACCCTTTATTGTGTTTGAATCATGGAGTTTTGGTTTTGTATTGGTTACTGTTTGTGTGTTTGTTTTGGTTCTGTTTATTTATTGCTTCTTTGTGATTGTTCCTGTTTTGAAGAAGTGTTAATGTAGATTTACACATATGGGGATCAAACCCATATGTCTTTCCCTCCCTTTTTTGTGTTTTTATAGCATGTTTCTCAATGTGTGGTGTGTTCCTTTTACTATTGTTGGTTATGTTTCTTCAAATCCAATTTCTTCACTCATTTTTCCTGGTGATTGTTTCTGTTGTGAGGGAGGGCTAATATAAGGCCTGACATATTTAGAAGAGATCCTTTGTAATTTGGTACCCTTGGATACACAGGCATATATCCTCCCTCAAGTTCTGAGATCTACTGGTCCTGACCATTGCCTAGATATTAGATTTTGAATCCTAACTGGTGCTTTGGAAGATGAAAGTATTTGAGTTTTATGTTGGTATTCATACCTGCTATGGTTTGTATCATCACAGTTTAAGAAATTTAGAACATATGGTGCTTTCCATAAGCATTCCTGGGGGCTATATACCAACTCCCCTCTTTTTTGCCTTTGAAGCATTTTTTTTAGTGTGCAATGTGCTCTTTTTACAATTGTTCTGTGGGTGAGTGCAGCATGTTTGTGGAATGGAATATCTTTTGATTTGTGAGATGTGTTTTAGCTTTTGTTGAATAACATACAGGATCATTGTTTGTGTTTATGGTTTTTGGAATGTTTGAAAAGGCAAAA
>NW_020897721.1:5613103-5613325 GCF_003984885.1 Neopelma chrysocephalum
TGCCTTCGGTGCAAGGACTCGGAGCTTCTGAGTCCGAGCTGCGTCCTGCTGTGTTAAAGCATATAAAAAGTTTATCTGTCTGTCTATCTTTCTATCTATCTATCTATCTATCTACATATAGGTGTACATATATATATAGATAGATAGAGAGATAGATGGATAGATATATGTATAGATAGATATAGATATAGATATAGATATAGATATAGATATAGATATAGA
>NW_020897721.1:5613335-5625252 GCF_003984885.1 Neopelma chrysocephalum
ATAGATATAGATATAGATATAGATATAGATATAGATATAGATATAGATATTGATATAGATATAGATATAGATATGAATGGGACTGCCAGAATATAGTTGTTTCTTTCAGTTTTGACTAACAGCTGTTGGAAAACAATAAAAAAGTTATAGCCTGCGAAAATACAGAGAGACACATGGAAGTTAGAGTCCACTAAACACAGTACTGATTACATTCATAGCAAGATTGCTTTCTGTTCAGGAAATCTTGCTCAGCGAGCCACAGGAAAAATAAAAGGAAGAGACAGATATTCAGCTTGCCTTTATTTTCAGTGCTCCTATTTTGTGAGTTTACACTAAAGCTTTATCCAGATCTGTACTGTTGAAAGCCTGTTTTGGAGAGAAGCTCACAACACATTGCCACAGAAATCACCTCTGGTAGTGGAAACTTAAATGCCACTTAATTGCATAAATACAGGCAAAACTCAAGGCATCTACATGCTGCAGCAGGGGTAACTTAAAATAACATATCCACAAATTGCTCAATTGCTCTGGTAGCAAGTGATAACCAGCATTAATGCATAACACAGTAATTATATACATTTATATTTTGCAGGAGCACTGATTGGGTCAAACCCCAAGGGTCACCACCCCCTTGGGGGTTACCACTTTTAGCTTCAGGGGGAAAACCTGGTTCAAACCACTACAGCAATCTCCTTGTTTTTCTCTGTGTCCAGTCTCCAAGCGGAAGACTATCTTGGAGTTGTTATCCCAGGTTAAATACATTGCCTCCTCTAGCAAGATGAAAGCCTCTACTTATCTAAAGCGGTTTGTATTAACTTGTGCTTTTTCTTCCTCTGCAGGACACTGCCCTCAAGAAGGCAACTGCACCCAGGAGGCATTGGGAGTTTACTGCTTGAACGGTTTATGGTGTGGGTCACACTGGAAAAAAAAAAAAAAGAAAAGTTTCACTTGGATTTCCAGTGATTCTTACAGGTTCTGGTTGCATCCCACTTTCCAGATGTGTATGCTTCCACTTCTCTTATTAAAAACATTGATGAGCTGCAAAGTTGTGTCTCCCAGTTTCTTGTTCTACACCCAAGAGAATGAGGCATCTTGTTACTGCTGCACACAGGTTGTTCTCCAGTTCACTCAGACTATACCTGCATTTCCAGAAGCCCAAGAAAATGATCACAATAGAGAAACAGCAGCCAGGCAGAGCTGAGGGCAATGTCTACTGTTACATGGGCTTGAGGATGAGGAAGGGGAAAGGAAAAGTTAAAAAGAGGCTCAGCATTGAATCTCTCCAGCCTGACAAAATAGTCTGAAATACACTGCTTCCTTTCTGCATGTTTGTGGAGATTGTTGATCCAGTCGTGAGCCAGTTTGACACAACTGGGAATGTGCTGATTTACAAACTCAAAGTGCTTGTAACATTTCACTGGTGTTTGATATACATTTATTCAATTCCTCCTTTGTGGTTACCAAAAGTACCAAGTTTTATTCACACTTCCTTTTCAGTTGGAAAGGAGAAAGAGTAGAGGGTGACATTTGTTCAGTATTTAGCAAGCATTTGGTGTTTTAATACTGTATACATTGCATAATGAATATCACTAGGATCACCTTGATAGAGCTACAGCTGTCGGTGGGTGAGGCAATTACCAAATGAGGGCATTCAATACTCTTGAATAAAGACTCTGCTATAAACTGTCACATTTATGGGTACTAGAGAGAATATATTTTGTAGTAAAATGTGATTTATTAAACTTATGCAGATTTGGAAATTGCTGAACAGCTGGGCAGACAAGTTACAGGGCTGCGTATGTGAGTATCTGCTTGTGCTTTGTCTTCTGCAGGAATAGAAGAATTCCTGCACCATCCATTTGCAGAGATGGGTTCTACCACTTGGAGAACATAATAACCTTCCCTTAGGTACACTCATCAAGAGTCTGTTCAGCAGTCACCCTAAAACCCCAACCTCTGAAACCCATCTCTGCACACTTACCACTTTTTTCCTCTCCACAAATATTTCTTGCCCCTGAATTCTTAGAGTGCTGAGTTTTATGCCCTTCTGAGGAGTGAGACATAGATTATTTTGTGAGAGCAGGAGTGACAGCAGATTATTTTGTTGGCTTCAACATGTTTTCCCAAAATGCTTGGCTCTTACTGACAGTCATTGTCTTCCACATTTTCATCCCACTGGTAGGCTTTTTATGCCTCAGGATAATCTTTGAATCAAAGAGCCTGATCTTCTGATGTGCTGATCTCCCACCATTCCACTTGGCTTCAGTTGGCATTGTGAGTGCTCAGCACTACTGTAAATTAGTCTCCAAGTGTGTAACTGGTAGCCTGTGTTCTTTGTAAGCACTGGCTCGCTCGAGCTGATCTGCTGCTTTAGGAGCTTTGAAC
Source organism: Neopelma chrysocephalum (assembly GCF_003984885.1). Lineage (NCBI taxonomy): Eukaryota > Metazoa > Chordata > Aves > Passeriformes > Pipridae > Neopelma > Neopelma chrysocephalum. The sequence continues at coordinate 5,615,721 of NW_020897721.1, forward strand.
TTTCTTAGGTTACTGAATCACAACTAATTTCCTACTGGAGTTCATGAGTTTGTATGGGAAAATCTTTGTCGTGTGAGAAACAAAGGGAAAGGATATCCTGGCTTTGAGTTCCTGTATGTTTTACCTTTCTCTTCCTGTTTCTCCCCTGTTAAACCCCAAGTTAGTCACCTGGAGGGTCAAGGCAAACTAGGCAAAATACAGAAGAAGAAAAACATTTTGGCTTAAACTCTATTTCTGTGATGCACTGCTCACTAGTATTTGTGCAGGTTTATTGAATTTTAATTCAGAGGACTAATTGGAGTTGTAATCTTCATCCTATGTTTTCCTAACATTATTTTCCTAACTTGTCCTGGTAGGTAAATCACCACCACATATGACCTGCAACCTAAGGCTGACAAAGATACTTTCTAAATCATATTGGCTTTAATTTGTTACCTCTTATGTGAACAAAAGTCAACGACATTTTGCAGTGGACAGACCTAACATGTCAACTGTGTCTCTGCAGTTCTGTGGTCACATAGTTTTCAGCTTATTTAACCTCACCATCTCTAGGTCTAAGCTTCCCGAGCCAGATATGCAAGATTCACAGGAAAGCTACAAACGTGTTTTAAGAAATCCCTTCTTTGCCATATAAGACACTGAACTTATGCTTCTACTCAGACTGGTAACTGGGTACTGGCTGTAGCTGTCTGTGCTTGTTCCTAGAGGCCAGCATATCCCAGAAGTTCATTGGAAATTCATTCAATGGAAATTCATTGCAGCAACATGTACTAAGGGATAAAATGGATCCAACCAAATGTCCAAAGATGATGCTGATGAGAGCAGAAGGGCACTTTGGAATAATAACTTTATGAGGATTTTTTGAATGCTGTGAATTCAGCATGAGGAGAAATATTAGTGGGTACAGCTCACCACAACATCCTTCTGGGACACACAGGAGATTTCACCAATTTGACCCAGGACACACCAACTTGCTGGTCTCTGGAAAGATCTTTTTAATACAGCATTAAACCAGCTGCCCAACAGATTCTTTCTTTTGGTGCAACCCGTACACCTAATGGTAGAACTGGCATGGCAAAAATTCTTCCTCCTCTGTGCTTTCAGGGAAGTTGTCAAGAGCACAAAAGGCAAGAATATACCAGTGCATTCCCAGCCTGCCTAAGGTTCTCATCAGCAAAGGCTGCTCATGAGGTATGCCAGCTAAGCATATTTGTCTGCCTATCTCACCTGTATTCCCTTGTAATCCAGCTCCATTGTTTCTGCAGGAGTCAGTTGTTTTGGCATGGTAACTGCAGTATTTCAATCCCATACAACTAATGGGATTTCACATCCTTTCAATAAGGTGTTGCTGAAACTGGGAGACCACAGTGAAATGGCAGTGGGGCAACTGTCTGTAGCTGTAGAAAAGAGATGCTGGGATGCACAGTAGCTGCAATGACTGCCTGCTTAGCATACACTAACATAATTCATCCTCACAACAACTTTGTCCCACGGCCAAGGCGGGTTAAATGATGTTGCAAACACTGCTCAGAGAGAGAGATGGCACTGTAGTCCTCTTGCTGGGACTGCTGGTAAGGACAAACTGTGTAGAAGCTGGAGGAAAACAAGCAAGGTTTAATTGCCATCTTATCCTTTGTATTCATCTATCTCACCTGGGAGCAGTGCCTTCTAAAGGAACCGAGATAATTTCAGAATGGAATAAAACCAGCATGGACTCAAGTGAATACATAAAAAGGGGGTTGAGGTCCCTACACCATAGAAACATATAAGAAAAGAAGTGCTACATTTCTGCTCCCTCTTAATCCCCCCAAAAATCCTTTATTTGCACCGAAAGTGCTTTCCTTTATAGTGTTATGTGGTCTGTGATTATTGAAAGAAAAAGCCACAGAACACTCAAGTCTCAACCTAAAATCAATGCATCAGGTACAGTGGCTGTGCTATTTTTTCTTTTCCTTGACTGCTTGTGGTAGTAACGATAAAAAAACTTGGCACTTCCTAAGCATTTAATGTCGATAATGTGCTACAAAAACAATTAATTAAGCTTCCCCAGGAAAAACATCTGTGCCTTTTGCCTCCCACATCTTTTCCTTTTGCAGTCAAGTTTTCAGCTCTGCAGATCTGGGAAACAGTTTGTATGAAAGAATTTGGGAGAGATTGTCTTACACAGCAGGTAAAATCGGCAGGAAGGGCAGGAAAAAGGTGTTTATGTCAATTTTTCCACTTACATTTTGGCTATTGAATTGATCAAAATAAGCTAAGTTAGGGACTACTTTGGTGTATGACTGACTCCACAGTGAGTTATTGTGGGTGGCTTAGTGGTTAAGAGCAGCATTCAACACTGCAAACACAGCCCCAGATGTGCCAGCCCTGAGTAGCACCTGATGCTTTCTCTCTGCAGCAGGAAATGAGGACGCTTGGTTAATCTGCCCTAAATTACTCCTTTCTAGAGGGCATTTTCCTCCTATGTGGTTGAAGGTCCTGTAACATCCTGTAGCTTTCCAGTGACATGTGAGGGAGGGAGGTGGTGGCCTTGCTACGTGCAGCAAAATTGTCTTTGCTAAACTTGTGCAGTTCCTGAACTTGAATTTGAAGTAAGAGTTTCTCGTGGTCTCTACTAGCAAAGTGCTCAGCTGATGGCAATTTCAGCATAGTTTGATTACCTGAATTAGATTCCAGTTGTCCACCTTGGTTTTATAGCATCTACTATAAATCAAATGTGAAATGTGATACTGAATGGGGACCCCGCAGTAACCCACAAATGGGGATTGATTTGAAATATGTAAATCTAATGTGAAGGAAAGAAGAAGACAATACATACAAAGAGAGCCTGTGAAGGAAAGGAAAGAAGAACCTGACTGGAGGAAGTGACACAACTGAGCTGTTTGTGCCAAATCCTCACATTAATTCTAACTGGAGTTGGGAGATGATGGTTTGCACAGAATTAAGGCTCAGAGCCACAGAGATTATTGTCTGATTCTGGTTGTAGTAAATAAGTGAGATGCCAAAATACCTCTGAAAACCTGGTCCTTAAAATGCTTAGATGTGTACAGCTGTTACAGAATTTGTAAACCTCCAATAATTACTAAATAAGTGAACAGGCAGAACATGAGGAATACATTGGCTTTGGCCAAACAGCTCTGGCCATGATTACCCAGAAAAGGGTGGGGCAGTTTATTTGCTACTAAACACTTTCCAAGCAGGTGGATCTCTGTGGCTCATCAGCTGTGACCCAGGTGAGGGAGCTGCCCTGTAATCAGACAGCTTTTCACTCCGGGTTTGCACTTAGGAGGGAGCAAGTTGGGAAGCAAGAGCAAGCTGAGGAAGTGTGGAAGGAGTAGGATGTGCTCACTGAGGTTGGTTCTCAAACGAAGCTGGGTTGATGTGGTGTTATTAGTAGTGGTTTTTTTCTCTAAACATTGTGTGTGCAGTGTTGGCTTTCTAATATTAACACATTTCAGAATATCTTTGCTCGTGTGTGCTTTGCTGTCTCTCAAGCAGGCCATGATGTCTGTATGTTCAGGACAGTGAATTCATGCTCTATTTTTTTTTTTTGAGTAATTTTTTCCTTTGTATTAGAAACCCTTTCTCTTTGTTTTAAATCATTGAATTAATGTGGACCTTGAGGTGTTTTGAGGATTAGCTTAACTATTTTTACCATTCTTGCTTTGAAGATATAGAATACTACTGAAGTGCTAAGATTTAAATATGGGCTGTGAAGAAAGTGCTGCTGATTGAGTTTTTAGAGGCAGCATGTTAGGTAACACTGTGTTTGTTATTTAAAGGTAAAATGAAATCCATGGGGAACTGCCAAGTATGAATAGTAGAGAAAACTTTTAAAGACTGTAGAAAATAATATCGCTCTGTTTGTTTTATGGATGCTTAAGAACCTTTAGGGCTCAATATAGATTAAAACATGTGAGGGATTGTGATGGAAACAGCAGTCAAAGCCCATCATTTGGCCTGGGACTATCCTGTCTCGCTGTGGATGACAGATATAATTGACTCTTTATAGTTTTTTGTTGTTTTAAATTTTGATCCATGTACACAAAACCAATAGAACAAAGAAACAAAATCGTTACTACGTGCACAACAGCCCAGAGGACAAAGAAATACAGATGGACAGGTCTTAGATGGAGGGATTATAATTTTTCCTCTGAATGAAATGCTATTTTGTAGAACAATATGGCACAGATATGAATGGGTTAAGGTATTCTGCCAGACATATTGTCCGAGTTCCAGAAAAAAATCACAGTTTAGTTCCAGTTTTCTTCAGGGGGACTACAAGTATACAGATTGTGGTGATGTATTCTATGCAGCAGGCTTAAAATCCATCCAACAAATTTTCTTGCATTAGTAAGTCATTGTAATGGAAATTTAGTATTATGTATGCATAAGGATTGATGTGTTTCTAGTTTTTTCCTCTTTAAACAGTGACCATTTCAAAGTCTGCCTGAAAAATAGTATTAATGACTCTCTTGAAGAATGTGCAATAAACATTTAGAGGGTTTTCTCTGTTAGCATCTTTTGAAGACACGTTTCAGAAGGTTAAAAACGTCAAGTATGAAATTCCTTCTGACTCGAGCGTGGTTTTGTTTGTTTGTTTATTTTCTCCCCCAAGAACTGAGAATATTTTGGACTAATCCCAAATGAGCTTTCCCAAGCAAACTGCAATATCAATTACTTGCATAGCCTTAGTCTTACAGTGTATCATCTGCTATTGTGTCCTCGGGAAGGCAGTACTCCTGATGTGCTGGCACTTTTCCAAACAGCCAAAGTGATGGCTTGTATCAGTTTGATTCTGTGATTTACTGCATTAACATAAAGATGGAAGCAAATCTGTTTTCTATTTGTTTCAGCAAGAACCTTTGTCTCACATAACAGTATTTTACTGCACTTCATCTGACACAGAATAATCCTTGGTAACACATTCTGAGTAGGATGCTGGAAGGATGTTTTAAAAGGGAAAAATATGTTCTCAAAGGGACCAGCGCTTCTAAAGAGAATGAAAGGCCAATGAATAGTTGTTCAGGATTTCTCTTGCCTTTACCTTTCTCAAGAGATTTTACAAATATATTTCACAGAATACACTGTGAAATATCAGCACTGTGAAGCACAGAATGCCTGTACCCTGCCAAAAATGATGCAGAAAATATCAATATTAAGATGTATTTTCTATTCTGGAGGGCTCCCTAAATCATGAAATGAAGTGAAAAATCTAAATTCTTGATTCACTGCAGGCCTAGGCATAATTTAAGCACTATTTTTGCTGATTAGCTGGAGAAACAGATGCATCATGTGAGAGTGTGCTGGATTTGGAGAACTTGTAGCTGCAGAAAGAGTATTGCTGCATGAGAACAGCCAGGGATGGCTAACAGTGGGTAGAGAGCATTGTACTGGCTGGCAAAGCCAGGACAACTATATACAGCTTGTAAATATTGTGCACTTGGTAAACTAATCTTGGGTCTTCATGGTACATTGGATATTTTTCCAACAAATAGAGGGTTCAGACTCCCCTGGGATCTCACTGCAAAGTGTGTTTGAAGTTATGAGTCAACACAGGTGATCTGACTGTCTGTGCTCTGCATCTGGGGGGCAGGTGGACCCTTCATGAGGCTTTAGCATGACCACCTTTACTCTGGAAAAGGTGGTCAAGGTTGGAAGTCCTTTTTATGTACAGCCAAGAAGCTTATTCAGATACTGGTGGAAACAGGTTGGTCTGTGGCCTGCAGCAGTGGCAGGAGGGTACCATCCTGGGAGATGGGCAGCAATGTAATTGTGGGGTTTGGTTTGGGTTTTTTTTCCCCCCAGTGTCTTGCTTGGCAGTGATTACCTTCATATTTGAGTGCTTCTCGAACATTAAGTGACTTGTATGCAACATGCATTGCTTTGCCAGGTGGAGCCAATAATAAAAGCTCCTATTGGAAGCAATTGGAGGAGGAGGAGGAGGAGAACAACATTGTTTAAGCCTCCCTGATGCACGTGGGTGACTTTTATACCCATCCTAGTTTAGCTTTCCAGAGTAAAGCAGGTAATCTTCAACCTTGCTTGTTAATTCAGAGAAGTCTGCAGAGACACCTGCCCACCTTAATGTGGTACAAAGAAGCACAGTAGATGTGAAGAGGGTGTGAATTTTGATTTCTTCTGTTCCTTTGCTTATTCTGATGCAAGCCATTTTTATTTACTTTCCAGCACCAGCGTGATGAGCAGCATTGTGCCATTAAATTTGTGCAGGAGAATTTTAGCTGTCTGTGTTCACATTAGTATATTTAGGTAAGACTTAGCCATGTATGCAGTGACAGCACAGTTTTTAGACTTATTTGTACAAATATTTACGTTCTAGTACATGTGAAAAAAATAACACATTGAGACTCCTGGGGTGAAGAACCTTGAGAGTTAAAGTGTATGTTATTTAATGGCAAGACTGAGAAAGGGTTTCACAAAAATAAAAAATCTCCTAGACTGTACAGGGAAGAGGAAACTGTTTAATAGGGGCAGTCAGGAGCCAGCCTTGTTTGATTTTTAAAGTGAGAGACTTGACTATACAGGCAGATGTTACAGGTGTACTTCTATATGGAATGCAATGCAATTGTTTGTAATCCTGGGTGTGAAGTACTCTATAAATTGCTTTAGTGATGGATGGTCCTAAGTTAAAAAGAAGGTGTTAAGGTAGAAGTCAAATCAAGTTGGCAGTAGCTGTTATAAATATATTGGCCTCAGGGAACCCTCACCAACTGATGGTTACCTTCACTGGTCTCCACTGGTGTCCCTGCCAGACATGGCCAAGTTCAGCACGTGAGATGGAGAATGCCCCCATGTAAGAGTACCCTAAGGCAAGGGTTGTTCACATGCTCTCTTTAAAGGTGTGAATCCTTTTCCCTAGCAGAGGTGCTGGAGCTGGTCATTGTGCAGGGAGTAGGCAGCAATATCTCTCTTTTGCCATGTTTTTAATGAAACAAATTTTTACAAAAAGGGTTATGAGTATCTACCCTTGTCAGGGTGTGACTACAGAAAGTGCTGGTATGGGATCTCCACAGACATGGCTTTTGAAGTTTTATAGCAAGCTAAAGGCATTGTTTCAGCTAAGGATGAGGGAAGTAAGTACAACAGAGGCATGTTGATTTATGCAATAATAACTGTCCCCTTCCACCTTCATTCAGGAGACTAACATCAGTCAATTCAAGGCTGCTCAACCTCTCATAATAACAGGGAAACAAGTAACTGATATAAAATATAATGAAATTCAGTAGTAGGAGAGGAGAAAGTGTTAGGATTCTGTCAGAGGCTTTGCTTTTTGGTAAGGTTCACTTGATTGCTGAGAAGTGTAAGAGTTATAATAGGTGAAGGCAGTCATCTTCCCAAAGAAAGAAATTCTGTGAAAGCCTCCCTATGAGGTTCTGAGCGTTAAGCTTGGGGAAAGGAAATCTGGAATTAACTCAATTAGTTATATAAGCCTACGTGACTATTCTTTTCCTGCAGGGAGTATACTATAAATGGAGTCAATCCAGAATGGCTCCAAGGCTTTTTTTTGTTTGTTTTGCTTTTGTCAGCTTGTCAGGGTCACCTGTGAACTCGTAGCTCCAGAGAACAATCACGTAGAGGGTCCCTGGCAAGCAAGGGAAGACACAAATCATGGATCTGAAAATGCTCATCAGTGACAGCCTATTTCTGATCTGTTCCTTGAGGCGACAGGAATCTTTAACTGATTCAAAGTTTCACTCCTCAGGGTGTGTGAGGAACAGCAATGGGGGAAACAGAGAGAGAGTATTTTTCTCAAAATCCTTCCCAGGGAGGATGACAAAAAGATAATTAGTTCCAAAGAACAACAATTCCAGTGAAGTAATTCCCTCTTCTCCGAGGGATTACCTATATGTATGTTATGAACTGCTACCACAGCAGGACTGTGAGTGATATTGGGTATAAAGTCCAAATTACACAATAGATCTGCTTTAATTTTGAAAAAATTAAATGGAAAACATATGGAGACAATATGAATGTCTCCTTAGTGTGAGGAGCCAGACTAGAGTATTATAAAGGGGTGGTACCTCCTTCTTACTCATCTTGCATCATGTTTGGCTGGTCACAGGCAATAGTATTGCCATGATTTGTATCCCACAGTTCTGCAGAAAAGGCAGTCATTCTTCAGAAACTGAAGGATCCAATTTGAAGCATGACTCTGACCATTGAAAGCTCATTTATCTTAAGGACATGCGTTTTTCTGTGGTTTATCTCCTAATAACTGTGAATACTTTAGTGGAAAACATCATCTGTTTCTACTGGGAAATTCAGACAGACAAGCCCACTTTTATTACTTCATTCCAACAAGAAATACTAGATTGGCTTTTGGTCCATATTCAGCATACTCTAGGATGCCCAATATCTATTATTCCTTTATTCTTCTTCCTCTTGAGACTAATTGCAGAGTAAGATAAGACAGGCCCAGTGATCCTGCTCACCTCAGTGTGTCCCAAACAGTTTTTGCTTTATGATCTAACTATATAATGTGATGTGGTCCATACCATTGAATGTCATTATTTTTTTAGTTATTATTTTATGGGTTTTTTTTAAATAAAAATAAATCGGTTGGGGCCATGGGTAGCACAGGAACACAAATGCAATGGCTGATTCAATTTATTAACTAGATTTGTGGAACTGTTGGAAAATCTAAAAATACATAATGTTTGGCTAAATTGGGCTGAGTTCATGTGTTCTGTGCTATCAGAGTGCTGCACTTGAGACCAGGGGAAAGGCAAGGAGAGCGGCAAGGTTGTAGAGGGCAAGTCAGAAAGCTCTGACTCGGAAAAGTAATTCAATCTTCTCACCTGGAGAGTCACTGTTAAGTACAAGTCATGAATTGCACTGTGGGTAGTTCTGAATGGCATTTAAGAACTGTGGTGAGCTGTTGTACCCAACCAAATACCATGAAGGGGAATGGAGGTCAGTGTTTGTGCTTGGGTGCCTTTTGAATTTGTCACTTTGAAGTGTACATTCCCTGAATGCTGCTGCATGCACGCTCCCCAGCAAAAACCTTCAGTGAGAATTGGAGGGCTTGATGCTAACAAGTTTATTCTGCGGTGTTATTTCATGTTTCATTGCCTTTGCTGAAATCTTGACCAAAATGTACTATGTTTTTTTTTTTTCAATGGCAGTGGTTTGCCTTTGAACCCCCAGGAGGAAGGCCATGGCTGTAGGAATTTGGGTTTGAGCACTCTGTCTAAAAGCACAGCACAACCCCATCACAAACAATCTGCCTTGGGTGTCATTAATGCCAGACTTCAGTATTGCTGTTGTACTCTGTTATTGCTAGAATGCTCTTCAACTAAAAGTTCTTTTTATTATACTTTAGGGCAGGTTTCTTCTCTCTTACTTCCCCAAACGATACAAGCTCCTAAATTAAAGACAAGGTACTGCAGAAGGGTTCTGTACCCTCTTTCCCTCTAGAGCCCCCCTGGCTATCCCTCAGTTATCTCTTCCATACTGCCACTGAATCGGGGGCTGCTGCAGGCGCTGTGCAGGACGCCGCGCCGGCCCGGGG
>NW_020897721.1:5625262-5800002 GCF_003984885.1 Neopelma chrysocephalum
GCTGCTGCAGGCGCTGTGCAGGACGCCGCGCCGGCCCGGGGGCTTCGCGCTGCGCGCGCTCCGCGCGCGCGGTTTTGGACCCCAGGCAAGGCCGCGGCAGGAGAAAGGAGAGAAAGCGGGAGCCTTGCCAGCGAGCACTGCACCCCCGTGGAAGATGAGAGCACAGCTTCGGAGCACACAGAGGTTTGCCGTTCCAGGTTTGGGGAGGGAGGGAGAGGGGGAGGGGGACGGAGCAGAGGGATGGGTGTTGAGCTGGCCATGGGGGTCCTTCGACTGGCGGGTGGGAGAGCAGGGCTGTCCCGTATGAAACATCACATCACATGTGAGCAGTGCACCTGGAATTTGTGGTAACACAGTGGGGGAAGGATAAGGTCTGGGTGGACAGAGGGTTCTTTTGATTGATGGGGGTCCCGGCCAGGCTGGGGCCTTGTAAGGTACCTCAGCCCTGGACAGGTACGGGGGCCAGAACGGTTGGTCAGTTTGTTTGTTTGTTTGTTTGTTTGTTTATTTGTCTATTTATTTCTTTCGTTTTGGCTCTCCTGCGGCTACTGCCCAGGTTTGGCATGTTCTGGATATATTTGCTTTGCTCTGTTACAACCTGAAAGAGTGGGCAGGACAAAGGGTTGTTACTGGAAATAAAAGACTTGCCCAAATCGTTCTAACAGGAACGTAGCCTATGTACCCCTGTGTGGTTGCGAGCTATGCTGGCGAGGGTTCATGCCTTCGGTAGGGTCGCCCATGCCAGACAGGTCAAAACCATAGGACCAGATAAACTACATCCCTGGGCAGGATGAGCTCATTAGCCTTCTGGCAGTCATCCTAGGAGAAGGACAACTCTCATCCCAAACCCGGGCAGATGGAGCTCGCTTAGCCCTGGAAGGCCATCCATCTAAGAGAAGGTCACTCTAATCAAACCTACATCCTGAGGACCTCGCTGCCACCGTCCAAGCTTGCTCGGCCCTGGCAGATGAACCTCAGGATTAAAGGGTGGGTTCAGTTCCGCGCATACTGCATCTCACCTAAAAAATCCATTGCGCAGGCTTGAAGGCTTTACCCACATGCAAAAAGTCCTGTAGCGACGGGCGAGGGTCGAAACGGTAGGTGAAAGATGCACTGGGAGCCGCAGACTCAACCCTGCATACAGGCGGTTCAGGATATTGGTCATTTGAGACTGACGGAGATGAGAGTCTCTTGGGGCAGCACCCTGAACGACCAAGCAGCCTTTTCAAGGACAGCACTGCTTGCTCCACTCGGAGAGGGGCCTAGAAAAGGTGGCCTAAACAAAGCTCATCTCCACCTTCACCCGGTTGGTTAACCGCAGACCGACGGGCATCTTCTTCCAATGCGGTCGCACAAAGAGCAAAAGTCAAAGGCATGCACCTGCCTCCAAAGGTGTACTCAAATTAAATCTAGCATGTTGGAACATCAGAACCATGCTCGATTCTGCCAATAGTGGTCGTCCTGAGCGACGTTCTGCCCTAATTGCCCATGAACTGGGTCGTCTCAACATCGACATTGCTGCTCTCAGTGAAGTTCGCCTTCACGAGGAAGGCAGCCTCAGAGAACATGGTGCCGGTTACACACTCTTCTGGTCAGGTAAGCCCAGAACCGAAAAACATCTCTCAGGTGTCGGCTTCATGATCAAAAACTCCATTGTCCCTAAACTCGAAAATCTGCCGACAGGTCACTCTGACCGCATTATCTCCCTACGCCTTCCACTAAACAACAAGCAACACGTTGTCATCTTCAGTATATATGCCCCAACTCTCCAAGCTGACCCTGCTGAAAAAGATAAATTTTACACTGACCTGCGCTGTCTTACCCAAAAGGTGCCCGCAGATGATAAGATCATTATCCTTGGTGATTTCAACGCCAGAGTAGGTAAGAATTTTGAAGCCTGGAAAGGAGTATTAGGCAAGCATGGTGTTGGAAACTGCAACGATAATGGTCGACTTCTGCTAGAATTCTGTGCGGAGCAACAGTTCACCATCACCAATACTATCTTTCAGCAGAAAAATAGTCTGAAGACAACCTGGATGCACCCCAGGTCTAAGCACTGGCACCTCATTGATTATGTCTTGGTGCGACAGAGAGATGTCCGCGATGTCCTCCATACCCGCGTGATGCCCAGCGCAGAATGTCAAACAGACCATCGGCTTGTGCGCTGTAAACTCAACCTTTATCTCAAATTCAAACCCAAGAGGGGCAGTATCCCAAGGAGAAGACTCCAAGTTAACGATCTCCAATCAGCCACAGTAAGAGAAAGATTCCAGGCAAACCTTCAAACTAAGCTTGATAACCATTCCACAGATTCTGCAGTTTCCTCTCCCGAAACAATTTGGCAGCATATTAAAAGTAGCATCCTGCAATCCTCTGAAGAATCCTTAGGGTTCTCCCTCAAGAAGAACAAGGACTGGTTTGATGAAAATAATCAAGAAATCCAGGAATTGTTGAGGAAGAAGAGAACCGCCCACCAAGCACATCTTGCACTGCCTTCCTGTCACGCTAGAAAAACAGCCTTTCGTCTTGCTTGCAGCAAGCTCCAACAGAAACTCCGTGACATCCAGAACAAATGGTGGACCGATCTAGCTGCAAAAACTCAACTATGTGCAGATACAGGGGATCACAAAGGATTCTATGAGGCCCTGAAAACAGCATACGGGCCTACATACCAAGTCCAAAGCCCACTACTCAGTGCAGATGGTCAAACGCTTCTGACAGATAAAACCTCCATTCTGAATCGATGGTCTGAACACTTTCAGACTCTTTTCAGTACCAACCGTGTAGTACAAGACTCAGCAATTCAGTCCATCACACAACAACCGGTGAAATACGAATTGGATACTGCCCCCACTCTAGGAGAAACCCTCAAGGCCATACAGCAGGTGAAAATCGGCAAGGCAGCTGGGGTTGATGGAATTCCACCTGAAGTCTGGAAACATGGGGGCCTTGCACTCCATGCTAAATTTCATGAGCTTGTGGTGCGCTGTTGGGAACTAGGCGAACTACCTTCAGACCTTCGTGATGCAGTCATCATCACCTTGTATAAGAAGAAAGGTACTAAATCAGACTGTTCAAATTACCGTGGTATTACTCTGCTCTCCATTGCTGGCAAAATCTTGGCAAGAATACTCCTGAACAGACTAATACCCGCTATAGCAGAAGAAATTCTACCTGAAAGTCAGTGTGGCTTCAGAGCCAACAGGAGCACCACAGACATGATATTTGTTCTCAGACAACTGCAAGAGAAGTGTAGGGAACAGAACAAAGGTCTCTATGTAACCTTTGTCGACCTCACCAAGGCTTTCGATACTGTGAGCAGAAAAGGTCTTTGGCAGATTTTGGAACGTTTAGGTTGTCCCCCCAAGTTCCTTAAAATGATCATCTCACTTCATGAGGATCAGCACGGCCAAGTCAGATATGGCAACACACTTTCTGAGCCCTTTCTAATAAAGAACGGTGTGAAACAAGGCTGCGTTCTCGCTCCTACCCTATTCACAGTCTTTTTCAGTATGATGCTTCAAAGGGCCTCGGCAGACCTCGATGATCAGGACGGTATCTACATTCGATATCGTACTGATGGAAGCCTATTCAACCTAAGGCGACTGAAGGCCCATACTAAGACCCTAAACCATCTTGTCCGGGAGCTGCTCTATGCTGATGACGCCGCCCTTGTTGCCCACACAGAAGCAGCTCTGCAGCGTTTAACATCCTGCTTTGCAGAGGCTGCTGAGCTCTTTGGGCTGGAAGTCAGCTTAAAGAAGACAGAAGTTCTCCATCAGCCTGCACCTCAGGAAGTCCCCCACCGTCCCCACATCACCATCGGCCAGTCAGAACTCAAATCAGCCCAACAGTTTAATTACCTAGGCAGCCTCATCTCCTCGGATGGTAAGATTGACGGGGAGATAGACAATAGGTTAGCGAAGGCATACAGTGCTTTTGGAAAACTCCATAAACGAGTTTGGCGTAATAAACACTTGAAGAAAAGCACCAAGATCAGTGTTTACAGAGCCATAGTGCTGTCTACTCTTTTATATGGTTCCGAATCATGGGTCATCTACCGCCACCACCTGCGTCTCCTAGAACGCTTCCATCAACGCTGCCTCCGTACAATCCTTAACATCCATTGGTCAGACTATGTGACCAATACATCTGTTCTCGAACAGGCAGCAATCACAAGTATTGAGGCCATGCTCCTGAGAACGCAACTGCGTTGGGCAGGGCACATCTCTAGGATGAAGGACCACCGCCTCCCTAAGATCCTGCTCTATGGTGAACTTGCCACTGGCTGCCGCAAGAGAGGAGCTCCAAAGAAAAGATACAAGGACTCCCTGAAGCAACAACTCAGCCTCGGGCATATTGATCACCATAACTGGTCCACTCTGGCCTCTAATCGGGAGGCCTGGAGACAGACCATTTATAACGCTGCTGATGCTTTTGAGAAAGCACGCAGGATCACTCTTGAGGAGAAAAGACAACGCAGAAAGAATCGAACCTTGCAGAATATACCATCTAAGGAGTCTTTCTGCTGTGTCTTTTGCAACCGGACTTGCCTTTCTCGTATTGGCCTTTTTAGCCACCAACGCGCTTGCATGAAAAATGGGTAGAGCCCTTCCCAAATCTTCGTTCGCGAAGCCTAGCCATGATGACTTCCCCAAACAAACAAACCTGAGTGTTCACTGTATAAATTCTTACTTCATTAGGTGACTAAGACATTAAAGTCTGTGAGACAAATACCATAAGATAATTTTGAGGGCTAATGTGAGGATTTGAAATGTGTTCACAGCCACAGAAAAGAAGCCAATAACGTGAGGACTTTATATACATACACCCACAGATACATGTGTGTGCAAACACAGGCACATATACATGTACCCACACTGATTATGTTGTAGCTTATCTAAGAAGCTCAACTCTTTTGGACCTTTCTCTTCTCCTGGGTTGCAGTGCCCATGTAGGAATGTCTGATGTGAAATTTGCCAGTCCAAAGTGGAGAAAGAAAACCCTTTTGGCTTGTTGTGACACACAGATAGAAGTATTTCTGTTACGTGCTTCTCATCTGTATTTCAAACGCCAAGATGTTTTTAATTAAAAAGATTAAAAGGTTTATAGCATCTTCTCTTCCATAGTTCTCTTAGTGTCTGCAGAACAACACTGGTTGCAGTGTTGTGTAAACGCAGATGTTGAGCTTTTAGAGCTTTGTTTAGTGTGTCCTCTGGGTACTGTGTTGCACCACACAGACATTGCAGCCTGGTCAGCCTCTGGTCAGAAATTCCTGCACTGCGCCCCAACTATTTCGTAACAGATCAAAAACCCATTATAATGCCACTTCATTTTTATTTTACAATTCTTTTCCTGGCTCTTTCTAGATGACAGATGGGATTTTAGCTGTGTGTGTTACAGTGTCTTTCTTGTTCTCTTAAATACATAAGCCAAAATTTGATCTCGCTGAAAATTAATCTTGAAGACGAAAGAGTTTTTATCCTAATTCAAACTGTAACAGAGGAAAATTTTTTTCCCATAAAAACCTGTAATGAAGTTGGTTCATCTTGTATGTATGGGAAGGCAGTTACACACAGTTGCCACTCTACTGTCTCTGTAAACAGAGCCATTTACAGTAAATATAACTTCTGGATAGAAAATTGAGCTTTTAATTTTATTTTTTTTTTCTGCACAGGTCTTCCTGTTCTCCTGTTCAAATGTGCCAAACTTGGTACATGGTACAGCTGCTCTTTCTTGTATCTTTCCCTTCTGCTCTTCTCTGTTCTTTACATTAATTTCCAGGGGCTTTCCAGCACCTCTTTTATGACCACTGGCCTGGAACAGGACTCTAAATACATACCTGTTGTTTTCAATTAAAAAAATAAATTCTAAGTTTCTGCTTGTGCACGCATAAAGGAACAGTTCCCTTCTGATAGTGTTTGGAAACAGAGGAGAGTTTGCTCCAAGCACTGTCCATGGGCAGATTTCCATGTTTCAGTGCTGAGGTTACTGAACCACACGGCACAGCACAAATGCCACCCAAACAATTGAGTTCTTAGGGATGGCATCACCTAAAGTGCAATTTTTGGTGTAATGACAAGTACAGATGGTTTGGATCAGCTGCAGGTTTTCCCATGTGGTTTTTTTGGGTTTTTTTTGGGGGGGGGTTTGTTTGTTTGTTTGTTTTGGAAAAAAACCCAGTTTTTCTTTAAAATTAGTAGTTCTATTTATAGCTAGTTGTTAGTGTTACTGTGTGCAAAAAACAAGGATCCTGTTATGTCTGGGTATCATGGATAATCCCAAAGAAGAGTACTGCATGAAAACTAGAGTACACTTGAGGCTGAAGTAGAATATAATCTGTTAATGGGGGTATTTGCTGCTGAAGACAAGTGGCTCTCCTGATGATAATACAATTAAGAGCTTTTTGTAATAAGCAATCCTGCCAACTATATACTTAGTAAAACTACTGACCCTTACACAAAGTATACTTTGATGTCTGTGAAAGCAGTAGCCACCGTTGCTTGAACTGCTTTATGATGCTGTGCAGGGAACGAGTTTGCAGCCCAGTCAGTGCTGCTTTTCAGCCACTTCAGTCACAAGTGACAGCCAACAGCACAGGTTTGCCATAGAAGATGGTTAAATAACTTTTTCTTATGAGAGAATTCTGTTCTAGCAGTCCCAACTGCTAGATTGATTTGTCATTTACCTCACTAAAAATTCCTGTGAGAGGAGTGGGTGACATGACCACCTAGTGGGGCTTTTTTTTTTTTAGTGTGTAAATAATTTGGTTTTGGAATAAGGTGTTCTAATAGTAACACTGCAGGCTGAAGTGAGAACTGAAAGAACCACTATAAACCTGGGCTCAGAGAGATGTGGGTTGGGATGTGGGTTTTTTGGTTTGGTTTTTTGTTTGTTTGCTTTTCAGGGTTTTTTGTTCTTTTGTGTGTGGGTGGGGGTTTTTTGTTGTTTTTGTTTGTTTGTTTGTTTTTCATTTGTTTGTGGGGTTTTGTTTAGTTTTTTGTGTGTGTGTTTTGGTTTTTTGGGGGATTTTTTGTTTGCGTTTTTTGTTTGTTTTGTGGTTTTTGTTTGTTTGGTTTTTTTGTTGGTTTTTTTTGTGGTTTTTTTTTTGGTTTTTTTGTGGTTTCATCATATTTAGTGTAATCAGCCACTAAATTTAGTGTCATAAGTTCCTAAACTGTTTGAGACCAGATTCTGATTTCTCTGAGCAGTCACATCATATTATAGTACATTTGGCAACTTCCTAAGCAGTTCTTGGTGTTTTATTTCTCAGTGGACTAAATCATAGTAGTGTTTACTTGCATTTCAGCAACAATTAGGAAACTTTCTGACTAATCTTGTAATAGATGGATTTAGACTGTTCCTGTAAGTAGATTCATGTTGTGTTTGAGAGTATTTTCCAGCGATTCTCACACATTGTTGAAAATTCTGGTGTAGTTTTAGAAACAAGCTGCAATTGTGTGCTAAACACTTGAGCAAATTCCTCCTGGAAATACAAAATAAATTAAAATATTTAATACTTTAAATTTCCATCTGTGTAATGGTGAGATACAAATGTTAACAGCCTTGTCTCTTTAGTCTTCTCTCTCTCAGGTTCTTCCTCTCAGACTTGCAAAGTCCTGATCTGGTTTTGTTTAGGCTTTTGCAAATTTATTCACTATTTTTTTGAACTGTAGCAAGCCACCAGTAAAGCAGAAATGTTGACTTTTGTTGATTGTTGCTTGCTCCCCACCTGTTATAATTTGCTCTAACTACCCATCTCCCCTTGCTGTATGAAAATTATCTTTTTCCAGCACTTACTTATCTGAGTACATGAATTTGATACAACAGGAGCAACCTTTAATGCTGTTCTAGTTTGGCCATAGCATCCTTGCTACTGCTCTGAGCTGGTTTGGAGAGAGGGAATTAAGGATGAAGGAGAGTAGGAGGGGATAGGTGGGGGATTGGGGAGAACCCTACATATCTCTCTGCAACTATTCTCAAGGAGAGACAGAATAGCATGATAAAACTCCAAAAGCTGTGTTCAAAGCGAAGCAGAGCTACTGTCTGAAATGTATTCAAACCTAAATTCTCCTGCCCCTCCAGCAAACTTACTTTGTGTAACTGTGTGTGTTTTGACTGTGCAAAAGCAAAGCTTCCAGCGATGCAAATAATGGCCTTCTTCTGAAACCCAGATAGAAATAAACTGGGCACCCTGCACAAATGTAAATGTCACTGAAATCTCAAGTGGGTTTAAGATACTGCTTTGAAAATTCATAACTTTGCTCTCACTTAGCCGGGGCTTCTGTTTGGGAATCTGTGTTAAAGGAAGGGATTTTCACTTTAGAAAAACAGTCCCTGTTTCTGTTTGTGGCAACAGAGTTGAACACAAATCTGCCAGCTCTTTGCCCAGCCCTGATGCCAGTCTGTTTAACTGTGCCAGCCAGAGGCCTTGTGCCTTTACCCTTCCAATACAGAGCTGCTGTCATCTTGGAGGAATTGCTGATGCTTCACTTTGTGGGGTTTAAAAATAGTAACCAGGGGAAGGAAGGAAGGAAGGAAATGCTCTCTAATTTGCAATAGGGGTAATTTTCTGTCTGTCTGCTGTTTCTGTTTATCTCCCCACCTTGTGTTAATTATTCCAAGACCTTTAGTCCTGACTGAAACCTTACTAATGCAGCAGCCCTTAGACTACAGCAAGAGCAAAATGCATGGTTCACAGATGGAGAGTGGGACTGCAAAGCCTCTTCTCCTCATTGATTTTTCCAAAGGGAGGACACTCTACTGGTTGCTAATATATTAGACTAAGAGTTTTACAGGACCACAGCAGTGTGCAGTTCTCTTTATTTTTATCAGGAGAAGGAACATAAATGTTAACTTGAAAAGCAAAATGTCTGAGGATACAAACCCTGTGACAGAGCTACGACTTAAAAAGCTGTCCCTCCTGGCACTTCTGAACCAGTTCCCTCTCAGCTGTTCATGACTTCACCTAAAAGTCAGGTTTATATCTTCCTTCCAAGGAAAACTCTCAAAGGATTGTGATTTATACCAAAAAGGACATAAATATGGCCTTGGACAAAGTCCAGTGGATCTGGCCATTTCTCCTGTAGCATCCACTTTGGGAATTATACTTCACTGAGGGAATTAAAGGATAGGATTAGTCCAATATAATAACATCTCCCTCTACCCCAACTCCAGAGCTTTGCACTTCTACTTTAGGAGCCTTTAATTGCAAAAGATAACTTTATTTCAGATTAATAAAATGGAGGAATCCTGTGTTTTTAGATGGGTGCTGCATTTAGCATCACACAAAAAAATCCAGGCAGTCCATGTACTCTGACACTTTCTGGTGTTAGCAGCCATCCTGTTTGCCTGTGGACTCCTGAATTTAAATTGAACTAGTCCTCAAAATCCCTAATTTATCTTGTCCTGACAGCCTGCTTCCATGACTGCTATACAAAGCATCTAAATGGGCATAAAGTCAATCTTAGCTACTAGTATATATTTTTTTCAGAGTCGATGAAATCTGACACTGCAGTTTCTCCAAACGCTGTTGTAAATTTTATTAAAATGGAAAGCCAGACACAGTAAGTTTATCTCCAACTATAAAGTATTTTCTTTATCATGTACTGCAGCACTATAATGAGACAACTGAGCTATGGGAAGAATTATGTCATATCTTGATAAGGAAAATCCCGGAAGGCTTTGAAAATACTAAAAATGTTATAAAACTGTATTATGGTGTGCATGATAAATCATAAGCTATTTTTAGCTTTGATATTTTCTGGTGGATTAGCAGAAATAGTGTAGTTTTATTGAGATTAACACTAATTCTAGTAATAAATCTCTGGGGGAAAATGAAATGAGGACTGTTACCCACCTGAGGATGACTAAAATGATTTTCTTTCCAAAATGTTTTCTATGTAAAATATATCTCCCATACTTATTTTATGCTCTCCTTGGTGTTGACAAGCAACGTTACTTGCACTTTTGCTGCAAAAGAAACAGGGTGTTACATGATTTGCAAACTGATGGCTACGCTCTCTATAATAAGAACAGACATAGAAAAATGTTATGCTGATCACCATCTTGAAAATATAGGGCAGGAAAGAAGCTCTTTAACTTGTCATGCACATAAATTTAAAAAATCTGCATTATGAACGTATTTCACTTAGATGTTCTCAAATGTGGCTGGCTCCAAGTTCTAATTCCTCTGCTACTGGGATGTAGGCTGTATCTATATGGCAATATTAATAAATTTATCCTGGAGATACGGAACTTACTTCCAGTGAAAACTTTGCGAATTGAATTATCTCTGCAAAATCTGGTATTTTCCACCAAAGACTACTGTGTCAATAAAGTCCCTTACTGGCTTAGGGTGATGTATGGCAGGATTGAACTGCTCAGAAAAAGGTCTTTTTAAAAACAGTCAGGCCACCAAATCTTTGTGTTTTACCACTACAATGGTAACAATCAGTTTGGAGAAACTGTTAACAGAGGGCTTTATGACTTTTTGAAAATTCAAAAATGACTTTGAACAAAACATCAGGGTCACCAGAAGTCATAAAACATCAAAATTAACAAACACATCACTTTCCTAATGATCGAAGGACCACTCTATGGACTTTATTTGGACCATTAAATGGACTTACTCTGAGACTTCTTAAGTTATTTGGACTCTTAAAATAACACAGAGCCTTTAGGCAGTTTGGGTTTTTTTTTTTCTTCTCAGAATTAGCATAGCAATGGCATACATTCTTTCTCTAGTTTCTAGCTGGGAAAGGATCCAGTGATAGGGGTGACTCCAATTGTATCCTGTCCAGTGGCAGAGCTGGTGGATCCAGCAGTCAGGATTAACTAGATTGGAGTTTGCCTTTCTGTGCTCTACCACCCAGCAGGGAAAGGGTGTGTCTTGTACTTGTACTCTGGGTCTAGAAGTGGCTGCTTCTGTCTGAGTTGGGTTTCTGAGGAGTGGAGTCCTGGATGGTCCTGGAAGTTAGAAAACTTTACAGTGGCACACAGCAGGGCTGCCAGTAATGGCAGGAGGTGGAATTTGTGCCTCTGACTTCTGTTATATGGAAATAAAAATAATATTAAATAAGAAACCTAAGCATTCAAATTTTAAAATGCCGAGGTGATTACCTCTGCAGTGTTAATTATTATTTATTTATTATTTAAGATCTTAATTATTGATCACATTGTCTCCTAAACATAGTTTTAAATTACATGATTAATAACATGCTTTTTGTTCTAATGCTCCTGACTTGTTTGTGTGTATGGGCTGTCCAGATGCAGGTGGAGAGCAGCTATTTAATATTCTTTGGCTCCACCATGCCCAAGTGTGGCTCTGTGCCACGTGTTACTTCACGACAGTTGAAAGCATTTCCTGAAGACAGGTTGCCTAATTTCCTAATGGACACCCTTATGCCATTCACTGTAATGTGACACATCCACATTAAAAGTTATTACTGTTTTATAGGAAAGAAAGTGAGTCACAGGAAAAATAAAGTGTCCTTTTTGCTGCTGTCCAATATAGGCTGCCTAAGACTTTTTTTTTTTTAAACTGTAGAGTACTTAGCATTATGTATCAATTAATATTCTCAAAATAGACATCCTGTTACCTTCAACTGCAGCTGCAGGTACCCAGTGCATTGGTGAATAAGCCTTTATGGTTTCAAATTGCTAGTCCAGAAAATGAGGAAAAATAATACTAGTGCCCAGCTATTAAATCAGAGAGCATTGCAGTGGATTTCTGTTAGAGACAAGTTCAGAATCCTTTTCTTCACAGCTGCTTTCAGTGACTTGAATCATCAGACTTCTGCAGTTTTTCCTCAAAACCATTTCTCATTCACTGTATCATTTTTTCCAGTAAATGAAGCAGTGATCCTGTAGGAAACAGCATACTCATGTAATGCTGATTCACAGTCATCTTTTGGAAGTTTCATCTTTTGAACTAAAAGAGGGAGGACAAATGGAAAAAAAAACCAAACAAAAAACAACAAACAAAAAATAGCCAAAACAAATCCCACCCCAATAAAAAAACAAAAAACAAAAAACAAACAAACAAAACCCCCAAAAAACCACCCCAAAACCAAACAAACAAAAAACAAAGCAAACAACAGCCCACAACTTCAAAACTTCCTTTGGGGAAAGAATGGTCTGATCATGTAATTTAAAAATCTGTATATCCAGGCTGAATTCCTGCATTTCTTTAGTCTTGTGTTCAGTGCTACCACTTTATTTCAAGGTTAATGGTTGTTTCAATAAAGCAATAATCACAAGTTCTCTAACTCATTGAACACCTTAAATCCCTTTATAACTGCATCTTTTTATCTTCTGGTTCACTATTACACAGCAGTGTAGAAAACCGTCATAGGCAAGACTGTTGTGAGTTACAAACTTGTAAAATTGTTAATTCAAAAGCACTGCAGGGAATAGATCTTGTTAAAAATTTGTGTGATAGCTGTCAGATGTTTCAGAAGATGTAAAGGTGTTTTTCTTGAGAACATGTGCTCGCAGTTTGAGATGGGCTCTTGAAAGTACAGCAAAGTTTTGCTACTGGAAACTTTCATGGGTATAAATAACTTTAATAACAAGGTAGATATTTTCTTCTCTTTATATCCAGTGGAACAAAGTCTGTTGACATTAGGACACGGAGTGATGGCTGGTTAAGTGCCTCTGAAGGCTCCAAGGAGAGTGTGGATTTAACAGGGCAGTAGGGTAGCAGGTTACTTGGACTCAGAAGAGTAAAGCTCATGATTCCAGATCTGTAATCAGCTTTTATTGTTTCTCGTGCTGTGGCTAGGTAAGGCTCTAAATATGCCAAGAACAGAATTTCATTGAGAGAATTTTAATGGAAGGAGTAGAGCTGCATTTCAGTATAGTTCAATTGGTTTAATAACTCAGGAATCAAGTACAGAATGAGGTTTAAAAACAGGAATAGATGGGTTCTAGAGACTTTCTCACTATCTCCTGTGAATCTCTCCATATGACACCCCTGTTAATTTTGTAGTGTGTATATATATATATATATATGTATTTTTTCTGCATGTCTAAATATTGGATCCATAACTGCATAAAATATATCCAAGGCAGAAAAAAACCCCATGAAACACTTTTGTATTCCTAAAATTACTGTAATCATGTTACAGATCCATTTGTAGCATGCTAAAATAACACTAATTCATAACTCTCAATGAAACAAGACCACAAGTTACACTTGGTGCTAGTTTATATCCTTTGCATGCTCCTCAATTTGGTAGAACCCACGTAGGCGATAAGTTGTTGCAGAAGCGGAGGCATTTCTGGTTACACATGTCTGGTTTTCTGACAAGAGCCTGTAGCTGCAAAGAACTCTAAAACCTGAGAGTGAGATTGGAAAAAAATCCTTTTTTTCTGCTTTTGTCATTCTGTTGTGCTGGTTTTAATTAGGAAGTTCTGGACCATAGGCCAAATCTGCGTTCAAGGGTCTTATTTTTCTGTGCCCCAGCCATGTGCAGCCTCTCTCCTGGTCTATCCCGGCTGTCACGCTGCTCCCTCTGCCTCTTAAGACAACGTAGGGCAGAGAATCTCTTGTCCCTGGTGCCATGGCACGTTCCTCTGGTCTTTCTGTTCATGGTAGAGCAGTGGCTGCTGCTCAGAGCCCTGTTTCTGCCAGCCAGAGCAGGGGAAGGTCTCCAGGAACCCTCAGGGGATGCTGACAGTGATGGGGTCTACACAGTTCCTAAAAGGATAATTTATGGGACACTGAGTAGGTGAGTGCCAGGGGCTGTCTTTCCCCTGTTTTCCAGCCTGTGAAATAGAGATGGGTTCCTGTTCTTCACAACCTTGCCCCTCCCTGGCAAAAACAGGATTCCCGAGTTCCCATTCCATTCCCAGAATAAATATTTGTTTATTTACTTACTTATTTGCCCTGGAGGACAATTTCTTCATCCAAGACCAAGATAGGGCTTTGGGATTGAGAGCTTTGTGATGGTGTGAGGTGCAGCAGGATGTTGAACAAGGGGGCTCAGACCTGACAGTGCCAGCACTGTCAGACCCTCTAGATATGTTACTTGAGAGGGGTCAAAAAAAATCCACCCTTCCTCCCCTGCCAATTAATTCACTCCTGAATGAAATAAATTTGTCTTTACTGCTGTGCTTTTAAGGTTTCCCTTTCAAGTGCAAAGAAACACTAGATAAAGCCTTGGGAAGGGGTAGGGACAGGTGGTTTTTTGTAAAAGAGAAGCAGTTTGGATAATGATCCAGCCCATAAGAACAGGAGCTGGCTGGATCTTTGGAGGAAGCACGGCAGGGAACACCTCTGCTCCTTTAGTTCAGGAGAAGGTATTCTCCTAAGCTGAAATGCTGGATTTAAATTTTCTCCTCCAATTTAGGGCCTTCAATGTGGTGATTGATGTCACTGGTTCCTTTCCCTGAGCTCCTTTGATGTGAACAGCTGTATTCTCCAGGATAAAATCCCATCACAGGATAAACTGATACGGACATATCTCAGTGTGAAACAGTGTTAATGTTTTTGTGATGTTCGTTATATGTCATAAAAACAGTGGGAGTGTAAGGCATTGGTAACTGAGCAAAGAATGTAAAAACTCCATAGTGCGAAAACCAAACACATCCCTGAGTGCTGAACTTGCAAGAAATACCTATGAACCAACCATATTCTCTAGTCAGTAAAGTTACCTTCGAATGACAGTGCATTTTCAAACACACCATTTAGCTTTTGAATGCCCTTCAGAATATTGCTGGTGGGTTTTCTTCTCCTGAAGACTACAGCAAGTTGTACGTTTGTTTATCTTACTATTTTTATGCAGGCAAAACATCTGGTGCCATAAGCAGACACAGCACTCTTCAGAGTTGCTTAGTTGGTTTTAATTAGAGGGAAGCTGCCTGGGACAGACAATGTTCTTCTCTAAGCATGGTTTCTGGTTTTTTTTCCTACATTAAAAAAAAAAATCCTTTTTTTCTGTTAAAACATTGGTACTTAATTTTTTAAAAATTACAAATAACAGGTGACATACAGCTTTTTCTTAATATAAAACCCCCACAATCTGTAGTTCAGTGTAAAATGATCATTGTTTAATAAGCAGCTTCGTAAACAGAAACCTGAATTTCTCAGATGAGCATGCATTCAAAATAAAATCACAACAATCTGAAAGGATTACTGATTTGTAGGGGTTTGCTTTTTTCTGCTTCCAGGGACTTCTACAGACATTTGTCTCTGAGCATTCAGGCATTTGAAAATATAGTGGATTTTTTATTTTCTTTTAAATCATAAATATTTGTTGACAGCATTGTGTCTTCGAATACAAGTTAAATATTATGGAGGTGATACATGATATCCTTTATATCCTGTAGTTATAAAATATCACAGCATTTACTTTTTCAAAGATATGCCTTGTGTTGGAGAATAAAGGGAAATTTTTTTTCCTAAAATGGTCGTGTGTGGCCAACACTTGTTTTTATTATTATTTTTTTTTTTTTAGAGTATGTTTAGTTGAAGGAAAGGTGGGAGGCCTGGATTTGAGTATGTTTGTATTAGAAAGGGGTTGGGGAAACTCCAGGACATGCAAGGTCTGCAAGTGCTGTGTGGCTGTGCTAAATTGTTACCATGACACTGAATAATAGTGAGGTGATGAGCTGAATTTCTAATGGCACTAATGGTGCCCAGCAATCCTTGTCTCCTGCCAGTAAAACATGCAGAAGTATTCCATGAATAAACCTTGTTTGTTTGTTTGTGGTTTTTTTAATGCATGATGGTTGTTGTGCAGATGAATAGTGCTGGGCAGGGCAATATATACTGGCTTTTTCACTACTGTGTATGTGAGGTGCTTGTTTTAAGCTGTAAGGATTTCCTGAAATGCAACAGTAAAAATCAGATTGTATCAAGTCCCACGTGTTCTCCTCAGCTTCTGGACTCCAGGGTGTAGCAGGAGTTCACCTCTAAAATAAAGCACTGCAGCCTTTTTTCTTACCTGAAAAGTCAGGATCATTATGAGTTTTAAATTAAAATGCCGTGTAACATTTGGATAGATCACCTGATAAGATTTCCCATTTAAATTGCAACCTGCTGTCTTTTTATCATCTCATCTTCTACCTCTGTCATCGGGCTGCTGAGTAGCTTATATTACCTCTAGTGGTGAGTTACATGAGGTAAGGAAAAATTGATACAGAAGGGTGGGAAGAGGAGATGTCTGGACAACAATGGAGGAGATCTGTTACTCTGCCACTGACTCAGGTTGCACCTGAAGGGTGAGAAATGCCATCTGGCATCATCCCTGTCTGATAAAACTTCATAGTAGCAGCAAATGTTAAAACAGATTCTTCCTTTTTGGCATGTTTTCACTACATGAAGCAGTGTCTTATTTTGATGATTAATGAGAAGACGACAGCTTCCAGACTTTCCCCAGGTGTGCACTTTTAAAATATAGGGTGTGGGACTAACAAATTAACTTAATATTTAAGTCTGCTACCTATTTGTGAGAGTTTGGCTTTGACGTTCTTATCACAGGTGAAAGTGCAGCTTCATCAGTGACGTGGTGTCCATTCACCAAACAAACCAGTTCAGAAATATTCATGGCACAGCCCGGCCCAGCAGAACTACCCCCATTGGCAGGACAGAGAAACTCTTTCTTGAATGCTGGTATTGTGTGGCTGCATTAATCTTTGCAAATTAAGGCTTAATCAGCCTTCTCCACAAAGGATTGATTTATCATGACAGAACTAGTTTTTAAGACCTAGAATTGAAAGGGGTTGCTGCCCAAACAACAAATATGCCCAACCATATTTTCTCCAAGGTAGCACCTCCATAGGAATGTGTTGGAAAGGTTTGAACTAGATGGTAAATATGCAAGGTCTTTGTCCTCAGAACTAGAAGCGGTGACTTTGTGTGGTTTGTCACAATGACTCAGACTTGGAAGGTAGATTCATACTGTCTTTAACATCCCTACCAGGCAACACCAACTGTGTTAATTTTGGACAGAAAGTTGCAGGCTGAAATTTGCATGAGCTGTGTTTGACCTAAAGCTGATTTCATGAGCGTTATAAGTTCAGGTAAAGCACTTCATGAGGATCATGGAAAAGATGTGCTTACAATGGGCTGTTTGCTTTTATCATTTGGTAGATGCATTTCCTTGTGTAGTTTCTCTGAGGTGGAATTTGCTCAGCCTAAGGCTGGACAGCTGTTGCTGTTTGTGGTGACCTCAGCTAAAGTCACACCTTCAGTACTGGTCCCTGGGAGAAAATAAAGAGAAATCTCATATCCTTCCTGAAAGTAAAGTGTGTGTCTGTCTGAAAGGCAGGGCTTTGTTTTCTCTGAATGGACTTTTGGAAGAAAAAAAACCCCAAGTTTCACCTGCATTTGCAGAGAACAAATACAGTGTTTCACAAGGCTCACCATCACCAGCAGAACATTTTCTGAAACAACAGCTGCTGCTGCTCCAGGGACCCCTGTTGGCTGGGAATGGCCAGCAGAGCTGTGGGACCCTCATGGCCACTTAGAACACTCTTAATATTCCAGAAAATCTATTTGACTGTCTTTCACTAAACTAAGAAAATTTAGAGGGCCTGTCATACAATCTAAGAAATTACTTTTTTTTTATGCCCTTAAAAAGGCATCATGCAAGTATCTCAGCAGACAGGTGAATATGAAGTGTTTGGACTGTGGTGAGTCACAGAGGGAGGGAGGCAAGGATGGCTGTTGCTGGTGTGAAATAATGATGAAGTATCTTTAAGATAAATGTCCATTTACAAAAGGTCTAAAAGTTAAAGGTCACCACATTTTGTCTGATGTGATGTTTAGAATCAAAGCATTTCAGAGATGCTTAAAACAAGACACCTACCCACATCTCTGCTTTTCCTTAAGGAATATAATTCACTGGAAATCGCTCAATGGTTTGGACATGTTGAAATGGTTGACCTTTTTGGGACAGTTTCTCTCCAAGTCTCATTCCTCTTGTTCTTGACAGAGTTGGTAAAATGGGGAGTGAGAAGGGGATAGAATATTTTTCATTTGTCTCAGATGAAAACTTCTCACACAGGTGAAAGGAATATTCTCAGTCCCAGAAAGACTAGATTCTTGGCCACTGGAGAGAAAAATAAACAAATATTTCTTTAATCAGGAAAAAAATGAATAATTTATCTTATTTATTAAAAACTAGAGCTTTGTTACCGAACTCCTTATGAATAACTAGTACTTAGAGAGGCATAAACTTCTATCCAGAACGATGTAACACCGATTGGTAGTAGCTTCCAATAAAAAAAAAGGTCCCTCCCTTACAACCTTCTTCCACTAATTTGTAGTTTAGATATTTCCTTATGTTACTCAACTTAGAAACCTCAATTAAGTTTTTTTTCATTAGTCTCCCCAACACCACCACAATTTTCAGCTCAACAGCTTTGGCTTGTGGCCGTAACTGAGCAAAGAGGTTGGACTTCCAGTGGTGAGAGGTGCTGAGAAGTTTCCAGGACCTGTGTATATATAATTACAGCACTCTGGAGGTGTGGTGCAAAGGCCAAACACACCGTGACCTCTTCTTTGGAAACACACAGGAAGGCAGCCAAGGAGTGTGAGCTGCAGAAATCCTCCCCAGTCCCCTTTCTGTTCTGCTCTTGGGGATGATTTACCCCCGCACAGGAACGAGGACAGTTAGTTCTTTTAGTTTCAACCTACTTCCTGTCTTGAGGGATTGCACCTGGATAGGAGAGGCTTGCCAGGCAGGGAGGAGTGTTGGTTATTAAATGTGCAGTGCAGCACTAACCCCTTCTGGCCTCCACATATTGAGGAGCTCCGTGGTAAGAGGTTTCATAACGTGAAAAGAGCGTATTGGCTGCATGTAAACAGAACCCTGAGTTGCTGCAGAGGGGATGAACATTCCCACTACAAGGAATTTATTAAGGGAGAGGGAGAGCTCTGGTGTGTATTAAAGCAGCAGGAGTGAAGCAGTGTGGCACAAAAGGAATACAGGGAAGGTGCCAAGTACAAAAAAATGCAAAGGGTTCCAAGATGTAGTAATGAGAGGCACTGAGAAAGAGACAGCTAGAGAAGTGACAAATATGAAGTGAAACCTTTATTATATAGAGAGTATGTAAGGGGAGAATTTGAATTTGGTGAGATTATGTAAAGTGAAAGATTTCTTCAACAGCTGAATTTATTAATCTGCACTTAGTCCCCCTGCAGCACAAGAAAGTCCAAAGAAAGTTCAGAGAGCCTTTATCAACTTGCACATGTAAAAATCCTCACAAACTAACCCATGCTTTGCATTCCCTGTGATGGATGCCAGCCCTTTACACAGAAAGGTGTGCACAGCACAACACAAGCACCTCTGGTGGGATATTCGTGTTGGTTGCTGATAATGATTATTTCTCATAGGGCAGCAGTTCAGACAAAGGGAAGGCTGCTGTACAGTGAAAAGGGCTGAACATAAACCACTTCTGCACTCTAACAAGCAGCATAAGGATTTTTAGAGCCCTAATAACAGAGAGAGACTTTGGACTTTTCCTGCCCAACTGGCAGCAGTCGCCTTCCCAGGACATTTAGAGAGCTGCAGAGGGATTAATTATAAACATGCAGCTTGATTTGCAGCCATTGCAAAAACATCTGCAAGGTACCGATTGCCGCTCGCACGTACGGCACTGCGCGAGAGCGTCCTGGAGCTTACGAAAATACACGCTGGAGCCATGAATCAAACTCCGTCATGTGACGGAGGGGAGGTGCTGGGCTGGCTCCCAGCCAGTGGTAGGAGCTGATGGGTGGAACAAACGGGGCATAAAAAGACTAATATGACTAACGGATCCTGGATGCGTGGTACCTCTATTTGGATCTACAGGAATGTGGGCTCTGGCAGTTCTGCAGCTCTACCAGCCCTCTGCCTGACACTGGAACTGCTGCTCACAAAGTAGAATCCTGCTGCTCTGTGGTAGGAAGGATAGAGAAAGAACATGGCCTGCATTTTGAAGGTAAACCTCTATCTGTTGCTTGAATGCATTGTTAGAGAGCCCCTCGCTGCTCAGAGGCATGGATTCGGTGCGATCCTATTGCATCTTCGTTGTCTTTTTGAATACTGGGCTTTGTTTGGCAAATGAATATGGAGAGATTCTGCAACTTACAGCTGTGCTCTGCTTCCCTCTGCCATTCTTTTCCTCTTTCCCTGCATTGTCAGAACTGTGAGCTAGTGGGAAGGGAAGTGTGTACTGAATAATAGGAGGGGGGAGAGGGGCTCTGGTTTATCTCAGCTGACTTTGTCTACGCTGAATTCCTTCAGGAACAATAGCCTTTTGGGCAACAGACTTCCAGCACAAAGGGCAAAATGGGGAAGTTACTTTCTTTTTCTTACCTTGCAGCATTTACTGCTTTTAAAGCAAAGGTTGCAAATGTACACAGCTGTCCCAGTTGCTCCTTAAGCACACACTCCCCTGCTGAATCTCCTCAAGATCCACATGCTCCACACGATTATACTCAATATTTACCTGCATTTTTCTAATCGAGCAGCCTATTTGATAGGGGCTTTTCCCCCTCCGTGCCAGCAAATATAAGCGTGAACTTACCGTGGGATCACACGCTTTCTCCAGCCTGCTTTTCCACACCGAGACAAAAGTATTTGCAACCCGCATGTCATGTACATGGAGGGAGCATCCCTAGGAGCGAGTGTTGAATGGAAGGGGAGGAGGCGGAAGTGCGGTCAGTTGGGAACACACGGCGTTTGTTCCCTTGCAGGGCTGTCACTTGCCGGGAGTCTCTCTCCTGTGCCCGGCTTGATCCATTCTCTCCCTGCCTTGCTGCTGCTCTCCGGGGATGTTTTGAGTACATTCGCGCTTTGTTTCTTTTTTCGTAAATGAAACTGATCTGTGAGTTCTTTTGTTATTTTGCAATCTGATCTTCCAGCAAAGAGTCGATTATCTTAAACTTTGGGATGGCCTCTCACAGCAGTTGCCTTCAGCGTATCAACAAAGTGGGATAAGTTGCAAAGCTTCAAAACAGTTTCCAGAGGATAAGTGTTCCTGTGTCTCCATGAATCCAATCCTGGACAACTTCTTATTTTGCTGCACTGTTTTCCCCTTTTCATTCATTCAGTCCCAATTAGCGGGTCAGTGGCACATGGATGTTTTTTGAGTTTTCTGTCTTGAGCATGTGTGTTGTGGCAGCTTATATTAATAAAAAAGGCAAAGTCTGCTGCAAGTGCAGAAACTTCCGTGAACTAGCATGTTCTGCTTGGAGATAGATAGTAACAAACCCCTTTAATCAGACAGCAGTAGTGTAACTGAGAGTTGTGACTTGGGAAGAAGCTCTGTGAATGGAGCCTGGTTTCACAAAGATGAGTGTGTGCACCCTTTTTAAACGCTCCCTGAATGACTTAGCTTGGATCTGCAGATAATCCAGAATTTCTGACTTTTTTTACTGTGTGGAGAGATCACATGTAAAATCTTCCCTCTGGCTGTAACAGTTAAATAAGAATGTTCTTTTAAAAGAAAACTCCAGTGTCTCTTTTCCCGCCCTCCCAATTGTTTCCTCTGCACAGTCTGGCGACACAGCCTGCCACAAACATGCCTTAGAGTTTGAATTATAATACAATAAACATCTTCACTTTGCCCAGGCCTGAAGCTCCGTTTGGGTTATCCTGATGATTAAATCAATAGATTAATTGGTATTCCTTGACAGACAGCCCTCTTCCAGGTTAATTCTTAATCTTGTTAATACAGGCAGGTGCAAGGATAAAAAGTGAAACAGATATGATGAGAAGATTAGCTTTGCCATAAGGCAGGCTGGATTTTCTCAGACAGGCATCCCATAGGAGTAATTTAAATGTCTAGGTAAAGATACTTAATGGTGTTTAAGTTTTTAATGTAATGTCTACAGGTACTCCTCAAGCTTTTTCCCTAACAAGGAAATTCAGAATAGTAAATATATTTTCTTGTTACACCAGGCTAATTCCTTCATGAAAACATAAACCTGTCAACAACACCCTCCTCCTTTCCCTTAGGTTTGTCCTGACTCTCCTTTTTATTCAGTCAGTAGTTTGTGTGGAAACAGGAAAAAAAATCAAAAATAAATATCTGTAGGTATAAATTTGAACCAGGTGTTGGCACATTGGATGGGAAGCCAGAACAACTGGGTGTCCTTGCCACTTCAGCCCTGAGTATCTCTGTGGCTCTGCCTCATGGCTTTCCCTCTTCTGTTCCTAGATTTTGAACCCCCTGCCAAAGATAGTGAGACTGGTTGAATGCTGGAGTTCTGTATGAGTGAGAGTTTAATGTAAATGAGATTGGACAGAGGTGTCTGTAAAGTGAGAAGTACAGAGGTGGCTCTTAAGAATTTACTGGAGTTGCTTAGAGTGGTTAAGAGCATATTAGGAGAGGTGTGTGACCTTTAGATATCAATATTTCATTTTAGCGTGACCACTGCATGAAATGAAATAATCTATGTGCAGCTTGTGCAGAAATGCCTCGGAAGATGATTCTTCCTAGGGTACCTACTGTCCCTCTGGTGTTTGTTGTGCACTCTCCCTGCCTAAGATTGATGGAGCTGTCCCTGATCATGGCTCTAGAAACTTTGCTTCCTATTCAGAAATGGGACCTTCTTGGCAAAACCAGTGAAACTCTTCTTCTGAGGAATTCTCTCTTCTGTAAAAGAAAAGCGGAGAAAGAGGTGAAATAAAGACAAGACAAAATAAAAAAAAGTTTGGCTATGTTAGTAAATTTAGCTATGTTAGTGTGACTCCGCAAATTGTAACTGCTTGAAAGAAGGGTGCTGCCTAAAATTGTGGGCAATTAAGATAAAGCCAGCTTACATAAACAGAAGGGCTGTCAGGAAAGCGGGAAAGACTTTTAGCACTTAACATTGCAAGGGAGATAGAAGGAGGGGTGGGGGGAACCTAAGCTCTTTGAAATGATAAAACTTTATGTAACTACTCTATAATAGTAAGGATAGGAGGTAGGCAACCAAATGTCTATTTAGATAAGGCAGCCTTCATAAAGAGTGTAGATAATTTTGAAACTCGCTGTATAAAAAGCTGTTGTGTTTCTTTTCTCAGCGGACATGTATGGGGGGACGAAATCCCCTCGCATTTCCCCAGCTGTAATAAAAGCATGCTTTATATATATATATATATTGTTTAAGGATTTCTTTGAATCAGGGGCAAGTTCCAAAATGCCTGATGTGTTTTTATTTTCTCCGTCATGAATTTAAAAAGTGTGGCAGAATAGCTGAGTGAAGTGTAGGCATTTCTTGGAAGCAAACAGTTGATCTTATGCTTGTTACTATGGTAGCTGCATGTCACCTTGCCAATTACTAGATTAGCAGTGATTACTAGTTATGCAGTCACTATTATCCCCAACGATATCAGAGTCCTTAAGTTCTGCTGTATCAGCCACTGACTCTTGAAAACGATGACAGATGTTACTCAATAAATTACTTCAAACTCCACTTTTTGCATAATTGAAAAAATGATATTTCAAAGTACCTGTCATCTTACAAAAAATACAACATGAATGATAATGGGATTCTGTAAAATCTTGATATCCCCCACTGAGGAATGGACTGTGATATTTTAAAGCAAATAGAACAGGTAACTTAGTTTGCACGTGCTGAACTTTGCAGGGGATTATGTCTTACCCTATTTCCAAAGTCTTCCTTTTAAATTGGAGGTTTTGAAGAAGATGATGGAGGTTAGTTATGTTGTCATCATAGTACAATTTTTAACTGTGCAGGCTTGAAGTGGTAGAATATAATAATAAAAAAAAAATAACATCCAGGGAGGACTAAGCATGAAATCTTGAAAGATGTTTCCTTCTGGTTTATGTGCTGTGTATTTACTGTGCAGTGAACAACAGAGTTTTTATATGCCTAGAGGCTGGATGTGACCCTGTGCCAGCAGAGATCACAAGTGAGTTGAAACCTTCAGTGAAACTCTATGGTCTAAATAGTATTTGTATAATGTGGTGCAATGTTCTTATTACTACAGCTGACTGAGAGTTCTCTCAAAGTAAGCAAGTGACCAGCTCAAATCCACAGCTTCTTTAGTATTTTTAAGTATAATTCAAAGATTGAAAGAACTGTTTTGCAAAACATACCTTAAAGGTTACAAATAAACAAAACCCTCCAAGAACATGCTTGTAAACTCTTTTCTGGAGGATTCTGTCAAAGTTGACCATGGCTGTGTGTTGATCTATGATCCTTTTGCTTGTTTCCTCTCTGTGGTTATCTCCACTGGTTTAATTAAAGTCACAGGTTGCATTTTCCCCTTAGCTCACATGGTGAGCTGCTTTGGCAGGAATTGTCTTCGAGAGTTTTCTCTGAGTGTTCAGTGGCCTGTGTCTGATTGGGGTCTTCAGACACTGCAGTAATACAGATAACATTACTATCTACAGGCATATGCTCCATCTGCACTTTTGAGACTAAAATAGCAAAGCTGATCTCACTACATTAAATTTTCCACCCTGGCAAGTGCCTGTTTGAAGAGGAGAAGCAGAAGATCTGGAAGCATCTGATCCTGGTGTTTGGACACTTGTAATCCTGGATATTTAGTTATTAGTTTGATTTGTACATGACAAAGATTGTAGATGTTTCCTTCCAAATTTCTACATCATCAAAAGCACATTCCCTGTTTCAGTGTGCTCTGTGTGCAGAGTAGGCAGTGAGTCTCACCAGAACTCCATTCACTACCAGGGATTTGCAGGATGCAGACTCTTCCATGGAGATGACCTCTATATCCTGCTTGAATCAGGTCCAAGATAATTCACATTCTGCCTTGACTGTTAAATTGACTGCAGCAGTGTTTATGCATGGCATCCATCCGTTTTCCTGTGCTGAGAGTTGTACTTGGATCCTGTTTGATCCTCGTGCTGTGCTTTGTCCTCTGACATGACAAGAGATGGAGAGATCCTAGGGAAGGGAACAAAGGTGACCTCCCCTCCTCGTGGGAGGATGCTGCTCTGGTGGTTCATTTCCCAGCACTGGCTGAATTTGCTGCAGGTTTGCTGTAAAGTGAGCTCTCTTCTGAGCCTGTCTTAACCTGGCCATCAACAGTTTTGTGAGCTGCAGTGCTTCTGTTGTGACTGGAATCATTCCTAGGAGAATGGGGTTATATCTCTAGGGAGGGAAGGTGTAAATATGCAAAGGTGTCCCTTATGAGGTATTCACAAATGAGCTGGGAAGTAACAGGTGGATGCAATGAGGGGTTACAGAGAAGAATTGGGATTTCTGGTAGTAACCAGGTTTCTTGTGGATCACTCCATCCTTATTTGCTATGGGTAATTTTTCCCATTCTCTTCCCCCTCCCCAAACAGAACTGGCAAAACTCCATTTTTAATTCTTTCTAATGCTCCTTCTACACTGGATATTTCTATTTTAAATACCTTTTGTTGTTGTTGTTGTTGTTGTTGCTCTACATTGTTCACCTCTAAATTGCTCCAAAGTAAATGAAGCTGCATTAATGAACCTGGCAATGTGCAGGGCTAGGATTTGCTGTATTATGGTCCAGTGGTGCTTAATTACTATGTAAGATTTTATGGAGTGTGGTACATGGAATTTTGTCATGTGGTTTTTTTTATTATGTTGGCTTCTTGAAAAGTTAAGGAAAATTAAATTCTAAGAAGTGTAAAACCACTTTTTACTCTCACTTGCAATGACCTTAAACTAATTATACTTCAGGGATAATATATTAGCCCCCTCCCAGAAAGGGACAGCACTCTAGTCAGTCTAGTCCTACAAGAGAACTTGCTTTGGTTGCCTGAATTCAATTTT
Organism: Neopelma chrysocephalum; assembly: GCF_003984885.1. Lineage (NCBI taxonomy): Eukaryota > Metazoa > Chordata > Aves > Passeriformes > Pipridae > Neopelma > Neopelma chrysocephalum. Next base: position 5,650,977 of record NW_020897721.1, read on the forward strand.
GATGCCCATGTAGCTAAACCAAGGAAATCTCCAGTGTAAGCATCCTTCGGTTGGTTTAAAACTGGGGGGTTTGCGTCTGACTTAGAGGTGTGAAAACTAAAACCACAAAACCAGCACGAAATTATGAAGTGTCTCATACGTTTAAGTAGCTGTGCGATAAAGCAGTGATGGGGGGAAGGTTTTTTGCTGTGCAGTTCATCTTTAGGCAGTGAAGCATGTGTCATCCAGATGTTTAAGGCTTCCTCCCTCTTCCCAGGGATACACTGTCCTTGTGTGCTGTTTGAGCAGCCCGGGCAGGTGTCCCTGCCCATGGCAGGGGGGTTTGAAACTAGGTGGTCTTTAAGGCCCTTCCAATCCAACCCATTCTGTGATTCTATGATTATCACAGGTCGTGGAATCACATATTCAAGATTCAGCCTCTTTGCAGACCTGTGAGTGAGCTTCAGTGGTTTAGGTCTTGTTCATTTTTTTTCAATTTTCATTTTGAAGTCACGGATGCCAGATAACTTGGCACGTCATAGTATGACAGAAACCACCTCAGGAAGCAGCAAATTCCTATACTTTGATGTAACATATCCAAACCCTTGAGGTTTAGGACAGATGTGCTCTTACTTATTTCTAGTGAGGTGGCAGCCAAAAGAAAAGTATACCTTGTTTTTTGACAATAGCCAAACATTCATAATTAATTCAAGGGAGTCTGAAACGCAGCTTAAAAGTTCTCACTTTTTAGGTTTTAATCACAACTATCACAACATCTGTGCATTTAATTTTAGAAGGCAGAGCTTTTAGCATTTTTTTTCTGTTCCTTTACCGTGTTTCATTCCAGTAGTATCTACGTGCCTTCCAGAAGTGTAGCACTGGACATGGTGATCTGTCCAGAGTTTGTTCTTTCACCTTTTCCCAGGGAAACAGTATCTAAGCAGCAGATCGATTTTTTTTTTTTTTTAAGAGGAATTTTTTTTTTTGGGTGTTGCTTAAAGGGAAAAAAAAGTTTTCTGTGTATTTTTTAGGAAAGGAAAAGGTCAAATACACATGAAATGGAAATTGAATTTCTTTATCTTCTTGGCGGCTGTTGGATGAATTTAATTTTTGGACCAGTCTCATCCCCAGGGCAGCTTCTACTGTAGAAGAAAGAGCTGTTTTGTGAAAGAAAAATCAAACTATTGATTGTAAATTTGTTTTAGATTTTTAGTTTTATTTTCAGATATTAAATAATTTGTTTTGTGGTTGTTATCCATGACACTTTCCCAATACTTTTTTCTGCCTATCAGCTGCTCTCCATCCATGGTCTGACTCATAGCACAGGAGGTTGGAAGTGTGCACATACATAACAAAGAAGGGATGGAGGTTTATTTTTTCTTGCTAGTGTTTGAGACCTCTGTCCAGGAGCTAGGAAGAATTGATCTTTGTGGGGATCAGTAAACAAGGTGGGTAAAGGCAGCTCTGGTTATTGGATGTATTCCCAATAAGTAAGGCAAAACTCAGCCTTGGGCTGTGTCATCTCTTAAAGCTGAGCGAGCAGTTGCCTTGCTGTTGTCAGCATCAAATGCTCCCATGGGATGAATTTGCTGTTGCAAAAAAACCCCTGCATCCGCTGCATTTTGTGTGGTGGTTCTTGTAAATAACCCATGGATTGCTGAGGTGAGAAAGGCCACTGCTTTTCCAGTGGCTTCATTGGTTTCTACAGAACGGGAACATGGACCATAAAAGAACAATGCATGTTGTGTTCCTGCGTCTGAGGACACAATAAAACGTGGCTGGATGAGGTGTGAATTGCTGTATATCCACTCAGAAAATGGCAAATATTGAGCTATTCTCTTTACTCCCCCCTGCCCCTTCAGGAACGCCCTGTGGTTATACAAATATTGCCTTTGCATGGTTAAATAGATGCTTCTGAGAGTAGTGTCACAAGTTTATATCGAGTAAGATATCCTTATACTGGCACAATCGTATGCTTTCCAGGAGCTGTACGGGTTGGGTTTTTTAAATTTTTTTTTTAACTCAGTTAACCAACTACAATTAGATTATCAGTAGAAAATCTATATAAATGGGATTTGTATTTGAAATAGTAACAGTTATTTTGCTTCTGATCATTTTAGCAAAAGCACCTGAAAAACATGACAGTTTTTGGTTTACGTATTTGAAAGCAGATAAATACCATGCTGGGTATCCTTTTTTCATCTTTACTATTGAGAAGAACAAAGGTGAGGCAGGAACTGAAATGAAAGGGTTTAGGACGTGAGGTCTTGTAAGTGATGCTATTCAGGAGCAATGGCTCGTGTTATCTAAAAGCAGTCCTTTTAAGCAGTTCTTGTCTACCTGCATAGCATGTGACACTTTAACATGGGAGCACCACGTTTGCTGATAATTAAATGAAGCAGTAGCTTCTTAGCAAAGATATATTATTCAGCAATTTGCATTAACAATAGGCAGTGGAATGCCAGCCTAGGCAGGTAAGATGGCAGGTGTGGAGCAGTTGGAAGTAATCAGAAAAACATGTTTATTTCATGGGAGCAGCACTTTGTACAGAAGATATGCAGAATGAATTATTTATGGTTCCTGTCTCTTATGACAATGTGTTCCTTGCATGTCGGTTTGGTGAAGGATTAGGCATTTTATGTCTCTTTCTAAAATTCTTTGCCCTGAAATTATATATTATCTCACTACTAGGAAAAATTTGCTAGGGGTTGGCAAAGGGAATGTCCTCCTGAGCATGTAACAACATGAGACTTGGTGATTTATTTCTAAATAGGAAAAGCCAGAAACCAAATGCCAATTCATTTCTTTTCTCTGGAAAGTTTCACAACCCTTGGTTAGTCATCAGCTTTTAGTTTCCTCTAAATCTATTGTTTAGCCAGATTGAAACTTAATTATTTTCTTGGAATGATGAGATGACGTTACATTTAAGAAATAACAATGTGTATCTATTAACTCTTTAATATTCATATTAAATAGTAGTATTACTACTACTACTATCATTGAGGTACTGGTTGGTGTATTTTGAATAATCATTATTACATTATTTTACATTAGATTATGAAATTATGTGCTTTTGTTCTATGTATGTACTCCTCAAAATTCCTATGATCTGGCCCTTCTTCATGACTGGAAATCACTTTATCTTTTGGATTAATTGAGAAAGGCTAGAAGGCTTTCATGTTTTCATGTGTTATGTTCTGCTGTGTGATGCAGTTACACCAGAATAAAATTCCTATACGATTTTGTTTGTTTTGATTTGTCAGAGAAATAAATATTTCAGTTCCAAGTTACACGTGTCCACGCTGGGGCTTATCTGATTATTAAAATTCCTTATAGTTTTACTAAACTTTTCTATCTCAGTCCTCTCTGCCGAGTGCATAAGTTGTGTACAAGTTACTGCATGTCAGGTGATCTATTGTAATTTTCCTGTGTTTGCATTCAACTGTGACAAGCTAGTCAGGTAAAAACGAGCTGTTAACAGAAGAGAGCTTTCTATTAGTGCTTCTCATGTGGAGACAAAAGTAGCATTTTAAAAAGTGGAATGGAGAATGAGACTGACTCATTCTGTGGGATCCTTGGGAGCTGTGGAATGTGTAATGTGAGGAAAAAGCTAGTTGAAGACACATCTTTGGTAATTGGGGTATGGAAATTTTGCCAAAAGAAAAACTTTTGTAACTTTTTTTTCCATGTTATTACTGAGAGAATTCAGGCAGCTGTCTCTGTGCCTCTCTATCACTTTTCTGTCTCTTCTTCATTTTTTTCCACAGGGCATAAAAATGTTTTACAGAAAAAAAATGAGTTTTACCCTACTAAATGTTTTTCTTGAGAAGTGGGAAAAGAGACACTGAACATTCCAAACAAGAGAAAACAAATGGCACCTTTTGGAAACACTTCCTGAACGGCAACCTTACTTCAGGGTCCACATTCTCTCAGCCAGCACTAAATTATCCATAGCTGTTACAGGGGCCTGGAATTCTGTCTCTGCAGGTCACAACCCTTATTATGAAATGCAGTTTATACTGTGTTTTTACTTCGTGTTTGCTGCCATTCGCCCACTCATATTTCATTAAACCAATTAAGGTATCTTAGTGGTTTTACCAGGTCACTTGGGGTGAAAACGGAGCGCTGAGGACCTGGAAATGTCATAGAAGCTTCCCCCGTTGTAACCACACTTCCTCCTGAGAATCCTAAATGTGGGGACTCGGTCGCCTCGTCTGTGACTTGGTGTGGTATTTCAGATGATGGTTGGAAAATGAGCATTTCTGAAAATTCAGCTTTCAGTATTTGCTAAAACTAATGTTACAGTTGATGGCACTTAATTCATTAACTCGAAGATCCGTTGTGCTTTTCTGCCCCCTGAAATCTTGGGTGAGGCCTTATTAGTGCTCACCACTCATTGATTCCAGGGGGAGAAGCTGACTTTGGTGTACTTGTCCTGAAGGCAAACTGCAAGAGCTTCTGGAGCTCCTCTATTTTACCTTTTATCTCAGATCATCAGCTTCAAATCTGCCTGAGGCCTCTGCGGTGCGGAACAATTGTACAGCAAAAAGCACATCCCCCAAAAGGCAGATATCATGGAGGTCACAGATATGTGGAAATGGATTGCAGTTTGGTTTTAGCCTCAAAATCTGCAGGGAAGCATTATCAGTGACACTGAAAAGAAAGCGCAATTTGACAGTGTTGCTTTTTTTAAGTTTGTTTTTTCTCTGTTTGCCCAATCCTGCTCACGAAGCGAAGTCCTAAGCCCCTCATGAAAAAGGCCAGAGAGCTGAATTTGCTTCTGGGCCTCAAGGCAAGGTACCACGGCTTGTCATGGCTTTGCTAATGGCACCACTAAGCCACTGTTGTTGTGTTTGTAAATTGTCTTGTGAAGCATTGCATGAAAGTGCTCTAAAGCGATCCATGGAAAAATGTCATCCATTTTTGGAAATAAACGTTTTTGAAAGAAGGAAAATGGAATACTCATCAGTGGGAAGTCAACTTGGGGAGTGTCTGAGTGGAAATAAAATATAACAAAACCCTGAACATTCAATTGATTGAAAAATTGTTTACCGTGAGGAAACATTTATTTTCTTGTCCCAAATGAAAATGAGTTTTGAAATTGTTGTTCAGTCTTCAAGGTCTAGGTCTCTAGCACCCTGAGATGTGTGATGACTAGTCATATGTTTCTTCAATCACTAAAGAGTTCTGAAAATAGCTGTGCACTTTATTAGTTGTTACTTTTATTGTTTATCAGTATTTTATGACTAACAACAAAAAAACTGCTGTTTTCATCAAATCATAGAATGGTTTGGGTTGGAAGGGACTTCTAAAGGTTATCTCATTGCTTGAACCAAAAATGTTACGTTAACATTGATCTAATATTTCCATTTAGTGGGCACAGGATTGTTTTGGTTCAAAATAGTCATTAATCATCTTATATAAATGGGTTACGCTTTGTTTTTCAAGTCAACACTTGTGACCTCTCATCCAAATGAAATGGGAAGAATTGCTTTACTTTCGTAGCACTACCATTGCTTGACTTCACCTTTCCTACCATCTGCAGTTGGGAAAAAAATGTGAAATTTTAGGATCTGTACTGAATCATGGGTATGGTATTCCAGATGACTGGAAAGATGAGAGCTATTTTGCATACTTCTGTAGCTGCTAGACAAGCAGAGTACAGAGGAATGTAATTGGTAACCAACTCGCTGTCTTGATGATGTTCTTTAATATACTCTTGAGTAAAAAGCATAAATTATTTTAGTGCTTTAATAAGCTTGTTTCCTTTCAGGAGTTTAAAACTACTTATACATTCAGTAAGAAAGGTATTAAAGACTTGAAAGAACGAGTCAGGTTTTGCTGATCTTCTGTGAAAAGTTCCTTCCTAATATTCCATTTATATGATTGCAGACTATGATAATAACTTAATTAGTGTGATACATGTACAGTATTGTTATGTATATGTAATGTACTTGCTTAATAGTTTCCTTGGTTTTGTACTTCTATTAGTCATCTATTTGTTGTGCAGTCCATGAGGAAAGGTAATGATATATAATAAGGGCTGTATCCAAAGCTGTGGAAAGAAGTAATTAAACTTAATTGAAGTAATTTCTTTGAAGTATAATAGCAGATGCAAAGGACTAATTCAAAGCAGATTAAGGCAATGAATGCTTTGAATTGCTAGTCTGCAAATAGATAAGTATTACTGTTATTTAAATAAACTTATATGAAAGTGTCTTTTGAAATCTGAGTCTGGAGATCAGGTCTAAAAATAGACAGTTTGGTTAAGGTTTGATAAGGGATGTCACTTCTGTTTCCGAACTTATTACACTCTGCCAGTCAGAAATGAAATCTCAGAAATGCTGTGTGTGTCTTATCAAACAACTGCAATAGAACTGGGAATTAGCCTGGGCTATCCCTGAAGGTTTTTTCTGATGGTAACTTAATCATCAGCTGTGACAAGCTCTCGACTGGAAATTATAGGAAAAAAAATACATTAATGATTCTGAAATAAAACTACATTGCATTTAGAAATGTTACCTGAGAAGTCAGAAGTTTTCTTGTATCTTTGTACTGTAATATTCCTATGGATTTCAAATGTTCAGTTGGTTTTACATTAGGAGCTTAAATCAGGCTTATTTGTGCAATAAAAAGGCTTGCTCTTGCAGCGGGGACTGAATATGAAAGTTGCATTAAAAAAACCCAGGTAAGATAAAGTTAGCTTTTACAGCACGTTTTATTTCTTTGCAGAATGGATGCAAACAGGAGAACATTAAACATAAATCTGAAATTTTGGTTTTTTTACTCTTTAGATCTTCAGAACTGGTAATTTCTTTCCACCTGCACAATGATTCTAAGTAAAAAACAAAACAAAAAAAGACGTTGAATATCTCAACTGACTAACTGCTCTGTCAAACTCCAGAGTAGCTAGGTGTGAGTACATCCTTTTCTCCCCACAACCACGATGGGAGAAAAATATAGGAGTGAGAGCTGTGAATGACAACCATCCTCTGAATTGGGCTGATGGGCTGAGTGGGGTGGTAGGAACTGAGACAAAAGCAAGGACAGTCCCTGGCTGCATATGGATGGGGAAATAGGCTTTTGCAGTACTGAAGTGGTGAAATGAGATTAGCCATGTGCAGACTAGAAGTTGTCTACTATTAAGAAGAAATAACAGAGTGGTAGTCTGGGCTTTTTTCTGTTTTAGTTTCATTGTTGCTACTGAAGCGCTAAACAAGTGTGGGCAAGTAGAGCATTGACTGCAGAACTATGAGAGGGACTGCACTGTGAATGTTTCCTTGGGGTTAATTTGTATCTTAGACCGTTGGTAACTCGTGGCACAGGTGGGGTTTTGTGTACATCTTGCAATAGGCTGCATCACCAGGGGTTTCTGAAGCCTTTTCCCTGTGAGAGGAAGGAAAAGTTGGCTTCTCCTTTCTGTGTTACAACAGTGTTTGTTTTATGTGTGCTGGTTGACAAAATACAGATCCAAACACTTTTTTTTTTCTTCTGTTTCTTGTTCTGCTGAGAGAAACACTGTTCCATGAAAGCCAGCTGTGGGAGGGCTGGTTGTGTGGTGTGAAGGGATTGCCTCCCAGGCTGTGTGTGCCTGCGGTTCCTTTGCCAGGGGAGTGGGGCCGTGGGGCTGTTGCTGCCTCTCGACAGTGGATGGCACCTGGGCTGGCTGAATAAATGAGGTGCCTGAAGGCATTTCTTGTAATGACAGCTTGTCATCTGGCTTAATTAAGGCCTCTTTTCAATAGAGAGGTCTTTAACTACGGATTTTTAGAGTTTGTCTCTTCCCTGGTAAATGTAGGTACCCAGTGGAGATCAGGGCTTGCCCCTGTTCCTTTTCTGCCACGGGCCAAGAATAATTCTGAAGTGTGGCAAAGCAGATGGAACAGGCTTGTTGGATGCAAGGCAAGTTTGTCCCCTGTCCTCATTCCCTAGAACAAATAGCAAGTGTGTCTATGGGAAGTTGGGGGGTGTGTGCTTTCTTTCTATAGGAACTAAAATTAGAAGTGAAAAATCCCAAAGTCTGATGTTTCTCCTTTGCAAAGGATAGTGGGAGACAGACAACCACCCACTAATGTCCTAGTTGTTAGAAAATAAAAGTCTTATGAGTATGAGGGAACTGGTTTTGCCTAACCTGGAAAAGCAAAGACCTAGGGAGTAGCTTCTAGCAATCTAGGATTAGAGAAGATGGAGGCAGGATTTTTTCAGAGGACCATAGTGGGAAGAGTCACGAGCTGCAACGAGGAAAATTCCCATTGAATATAAGGAGAAGAAGTATGCAGTAAGACTTGAATATTACTGGCATAAACAGCCTTGGAATACTCAAGACTGAACACGGCAAGGCCCTGAGCTGTCTGATGTGACTTTGAAATTAAGCCTGCTTTAGGCAGGAGGTTTGACAAGGTGATCTCTAGAGGTCTCCCAGTCTCAATTACTACACGATTTTATGCTTTCTTCAGTGCTGCTGCTGCTATTCATAACTTTAATTGTAGTGTACCATATGTAGCAGGTTTATTGAAACATGTCTAATAGCTGTGTTAACAGAACCATCCTCACCTGAGGGCAGGCTAAGAATTTTGGGTTCTTTCATTAAATCTTGCTGAGTTAGCATAGTGTTACCTCCAGAAGGTAAAAACACTGGAAGTTTAATTTATGTGTAGAGGGGTAGATGGAAGAGCTGGGAACAGTGGCCCTTCAGTCATGAAGTAGAGGAACCATTTACCAACTGGCTCAGGGCATGAGTAAATTACTGACTGGCTATCGTGAGTGTGACATTCTTGATCCTTTTCTAAGGCCCTACAATTAAGTGCAAGCTTCTCTTGAAAGGAATTACGGTTTGCAATACTCTTAAGAATGCTTAAAGGATTGTATTTGGCAGAAGACTTTAATGTGACAGAGGGTTGGTTTTTTTTTTGTCCTAGAGCCTAAATTTAATTTGTTCATGCATAATGCACTCAGTTGAGAATTTTCTGAAGTGGTGGAGTGTAACTCTTTCTGCATGTGTTCAGCGAGACAGGAAAATCTAGCTAAACTGAGAAGCTTCTAGTAATTTGATGGTTTGTGAGAGAGCAAGTGCCAACTCAGTCCTATCTCTTTTCAGCTTTTCTTTCTGCAGTTCATTGACTCATCCTGCCCTGTTTCTCCCACAGGGCCCTACTTAAAACCTATATCCAGGGTTATTCAATTTTCACCAAGAAAGTTAAGCTTTTTGTAATTATGCAAGAGAGGCTACCTGCAATGAGGCTGATAGCTTACTATTGGTATGGAAATTCTATAGGGGTTTTTCTAGTGTTAAGGTTAAGTGAGGGAATGCTCAATATATATGCCTTTAATAGATCTGAGTATGATAAACAGGAATGATTTATTCCAACTGTCTGTTTCTGCTGAAATCCACACCTTTCCTTGTTTCTCAAAGGTTGTAGTGCAGGCACAGGAAACTTTGAGTTCTGCTAACCCAGGCTGTGCATGGCAAGACTTGTGCTATTTGAATTTCACAACGTTATTTTTACTGGAATGGCAGAATGTACAATGTTTTTCATGGACAATGACTGCTAGATGTGCCCAAACCTAGTCTTACAGTTTTCAGAGAAGTTAGAGAAATGCTTTGTTGTGTTCTCATCTTACATTTTTCTTGAGCATTATGATACAAATGTATTGTCAGGCTTCTTTGTTTTTTTTTTTCCTTATTCACCACTTGTTCACCATAGCTTAAAATCAACTGTCTGCTGAAAAGCTTACTGGTAAAGTTGTAGGAAACAAAGGCATATCCAGTGGTGTCTGAAAAGTGAATTCATTCTAACATTTGTGGTCACAATTCTTTGCTTCAGTGCTTTGGCTCTCCTGCTCGCAGTTCTTATTTGTCATCTGGAAAGGTTCAAATGACCATCCTCTGGCTAAGACATGGCCATGTTTCATTTTTTTTGGATACAAGGCTAAGCTTAGTCCATATTCTCAGTCAAACCATGTAAATGGAGGGAATTGTATGCTTTGCATCCCTCTGACTCTGGAGGTAAATTACTTATTTTTGCTTTGGCTCAAAGACAGAAAACAAATACACAAGTTCTAGAATTTATTACAAGTACCCCACAGCTGCAGAATCAATTTTATTACAGGAAATAGTGTTTTGCAGGCCCACATTCAGTGGCAAATATTCACTATTTTAAAATAGATGGCTGTTTGTAGGACTGGCTTAGAATGCATGTGTTTGCATGCACATCCACATTCTGGTGGACAGATAAGGGCAAATGTCACTACTGACTGTGTCCCTATGTCCTCTGTCTTTCTGGATTTAGCTTCTGGCTTTTCAATACTTTTCCCAGTTCCTAAATTTTTATTCCTTGGACATTGTCTGATATGGACACAATATTTTTAATATTTTCTGAGTTTGATAGACTGGAGGCCATAAGTGGATTATTACACTTGGCTAGAATAAAACTTCATTTTTAGCAGTTCAGGTATTCAAGAGCAACAAAATATTCCAGATTTTCCCACTGAAGGGTCTCCACTCCACCCTACAGAAGCTGCAAATAAACACTTCTTTCTCTCAGTTTGTTGGTTTAGTTGCTGTTCTGTGCTAAGTGGATCAGAATTTTTTCCACTCTGGCTTAAGGCAAAACTCCCTGTTATGTTCTCTCCTCTGGAGCTGTAGCCAGAGTTTTTTGTGCTGTTTTTCCTCTCTCCAGAATCTTTCAGTATCTCCTTTTAGTGAAGGATATAAGCTAAAGGACATGTGAAACTATTGCCTGCACTGACATCTGGACTGAACAATACTGTTGTCTCCTTCAGCACCCTCTGGTATTTTAAGGAATAATTTCTAAAAAAAAAAAAAAAATTAACAAAAAATAAGCAGAGACTGGACATAAGTCAGAATAATGTCCTGTCTTAAATCCAGTTTATTGTCTCCTGTTTGGTTTTTGTCTAAGCAAAACAATGGTTTGGTGCAGTTTGCCAAGTAGTTGTATTAAGTGCAATTCTAACTTGGCTGTCAAGGACAGTATCCCAGAAGGGTCTTCTTGAATAACCTGCTGCTTTCTGAGCCATCTAGTTAAATTTAGGATCTAGGAGAATAGAAAAACTGCAGATACTTTATTTACATGTTTGTTTTCTAATGGAGCAAGATATTTTTTTCACTACAAATGATTTAACAACAGAAATTTCTAATCCTCTACAGGAGTTTGAAGTTTTAGTCTCTTGAGTTTCTCTTGTTCAGGCTCTTGCATATTTCTAGGAAACTTGGGCAAGGTCAGCTCTGACTGTACTCAAATGGGATTAATTAGCCTGCTTTCTGTGAAGCTTGACCTGTACTGCCAGAAGAAAGGATCTCACTGCTTTCTTAAGCACTGCTTAACAGAGCAGTATTGCAAGTCTAAAAAAAAACAAACAACTTTTTGCTCCGATCTATTCCAATTTGTTGGATCCTCAGGATTGTCTTACTAAAGCAATGACTTTCCAGGGCAGATACATGAAGGATTCTTTAGTTTCAGTAATGAGACTGCTGGCTGTCCTTTCATAGGGAATTGTGTTTGCTGTAAGCATTTTAAACATTTTATTAGCCAGTCAGGAGTTTGAAGCCATTTTATGTTATTTTGTTGCTTTTGAAGCAAACTGTGTTCTCCAGAGGACAGACTGAAAAAAATTTGTTTGCAATAGGAAAAGAACAGGGAGAGAATCATGCTGGGACAGAGAAATAAATATGGCAAGTATTTTGAGCAGTACTGAGTCACTCCACAGAGGTGTTGACAACAGGCTTGCATGCTTCTGTAAGTCAGAACACATTTCCACGGTATAAGAGATGCAGCACAGAGCTCCATAAAAATGTAGAAGATTATTGCTTCACATATTTTTATCTCCTACCAATAACCAGATTTCTGGGTAAAGTGGCACAACTTCACGAACTTCTTTGGAAGTTCAAGGCTTCACTGGAGTAAGAACGAACAGAATTGAATTCCGCAGGGCTTCTGCTCTTATTGAGGCTGCAAAGTAACAAGGTAATGGTTTGCACAGCATTTCCAAGGAAAAAAAGCATAGCTTAACTGAGATCAGATGTAGTGACAAAGCTGTGTCCCCAGGCCAAGGTGGGTGGGTGTCATTTCTCAGGAAATGTCACGGTGGTCACACCCGCGTGTCTTATTTGGGGACGTGTCTGACAGTTCAGTAATGAAGAACCAAATTATTACATGCAAATCATAATTTAACAAAACAGAAGGTGTCTAATACTGGCTTACTTGATGGAGAAAATATTTATTTCTCGCTAACTTCTTAAGCTGCTTGAAAGCACTGGGATCTTGACTGTTTAACTGTGTCATATAAAAGGTACTGCACAAACTCCCTTTTTCACACTAAGTCCAAAACACTGCTCATTGCTAAGGCATAAATGTATTGCAGAAACAGAAGGTAAGCTTTGAAAATCTGCAAGTGAAACTGCAGAGAGCAGGTCCTAAGGTAGTTGCAAAATTTCAAAGACCTGTAAGAACCAGCCCCGTGTTTTAGAGGATCCTTCCAGGACCAAAGACAGCAGGGAAGTCCCCAAGGGCCTGGTGCTCCTGTGGTGTTTCTCTGCCCCTGCTGTTCAGCTCTGCTAGATATCCAAGCGAGTGTCCTCTCTGCTGTTTTCTGTCTGGCAGTCAGGGTAGCCTATAAATTGTTAATACATTCATCATAAGCTCTGAAGTAGTTACTGCAGAGAGGACTGTTGCTATTTCAACTGCTGTGAAAATGTGTTTGTTTTGAGGGATGCATAACTCGGAATAAATGTTTCATTAAATGTGTTATGAATGATGTATTTAACAACTGGAGCAGGTCAATAATCTTTAGAATTAAATTTAGTGGGGTTTTCTTAAAGGTTGCCCATTTCAGTGGTGAATGGTAAGCATGTGGTGCTATAAACAAATGCTTCATATGGTCTGTTATGAGTGCTTTATTAAATAGCTAGTCAATAGCTGCACTTACCAAATGAACTTAATTTATTGTATTTATTTTTTCCTAAGGGTTTCACAGTTCATTATAAAAGATTTATTGAACATATATAAACCAGTTTAGTAAGCTGTGTTCTGTCTCTTAAAATGAATGCATCGCTAGTAGGGCTTGGTATTGCTAACACTTTGTTTGAACAGTGTTTATAAGTTACTAAAACATCATCAGAAAATGCTTGTTTATTGCACTTCCTTAGAAGTAATTGGAAATAAGGTTTAAAACATTACATTCAGTCTGTAGAGTCTGGTGCTTCCTGTAGTTCATACTTACTGGTAAAAACAGTTTGTGGGGATTTGTTCCATATACTATAGTCTTGTTTTCCTAGGAAGCAGCAATGAATTCAACATTGCATATGGAAAAGATGACAGCAAAACCTGCTTCACAGGAACCATCCATCTAGGAGAACAATGCATGTGGCACTATGACATTTTGAAAGTTATCCTGCCTTACTTTCCAGCTGAAGATGGGTTGATGGATGTTTTTTAAGACTGATATTTGGAGATGGGTTGATTCCTTTCTCTGAGAATCATTCCCTTTTCTTTTTTTTATATAGCATACCTGTCAGCAAAGAAAACAGTTTCTCTGCTTCAGTGACTGAAGCAGTCTTCAGTCAGAGAAAGAATAAATAGGGCATATTCTCATATTCAAGCTGATCTTCATGGTTGTGGCTAATATTACTGGCAGCTGGGCTGTGAATATCCACAAGAACTGGTTTGTCTGGCAGAGTCACACTGGTGAAGGAAATAAGAACTTGGAGCAGAAACACTAACTACAGACAGTCAGAAACCCACGGAGAAAGTGGGACTGGGAGCTGTGCGGTCCCTGCTTTGGGCCAAGGTCCTTATCCCATTCTAGCACTCATGTCTTTTTGTTTTCTTTTCCAGCACTGTCATGAATTAACATATTTAATTTTTATATTCCTCGGCTGACCCTCAAACTACTTTGGTCCTCAGCCAGTTGGTCCCATCACCCTGCCAGTGCACCCTCATCTCGCTGTGGAGGCTGATTAGAGCTCCGTGGATGGGATTTTGTATGTGGGGCTGGCATCTGAAACAGAGCTTTTGAAGCGTACCCGGGATGCAAAAAGTATTTTTGCTGACATCCTAAAACCCACTGAAATGCTTTTGTCTGAGGCAAGGATATGGGACTGCAGAGCTGAGTATGGATATTTATATGCAGCCTGCAAGATAGAAAAGAAATGAGACTTTATTTTGATTGCTGTTCTGCAAAATGGCGTATATCACACATGAATAATTTATAATTTAAAAGCTTAGCTGAAAGTACCTTCAGAACGTGCAGCTTCATGGGGATTGTTCCCCTGGTTGTTTAGTTGTTGTTGTTTTGTTTTGTTTTGTTTTCCTAAACAATATATGATGAAAATGAATTGGGAGCTGTAGTATGGAAACAGAAACAAATGTCAAAATGTTTTCTCAAGGATTACATCTGGAGAGAGCACACAAAATTGTAAGTGTAAGGTGCTATACCGTGTGCATGACAGAAGAAATAAGAGAAAACATGAAAAACATTTTTTCTATAACTGTGCCTTGGAAGCAGAGGCAGCAGACACTGATAGTGTTGGAAGCATCGTGTGCTGCCCTGTTATCATTACTGAGAAAGGTCATGGAAGGTGCAGGAGGTTGTTCACTCCTTCAGATAAAAGTGAAGATGCTTGTATTGGCAGGTTATGTTTGAATGCAAAGCATAGGTGGGCAGGATTAATCCATTTCTGCACATCATTTGGTGCTCAAAAAGCGGTCTACAGCCCATAAATTTAAGCTGAGTGATGAGTTATTAGAGATTTTTGCCTCTGTCATGTGGTTTCTTAAAAAGCTCCAAAACCAAACACCCTTATAACTGCATTAACTAATCAGTGTGTGTTTGTAGGACCTTTTTCTGTAAATTTTGCTCTCCTTTCAGCTTCCTTTCTTTTTTGTGTTTCCCACAAGTAAGTAGTTGCTGTACAGCGTTGACAGTACAAATTTTCTGCTCCCTTTGTTAAACTAATCACTAGACTGTGTCATCCTGAAATCTGCATACAGAAAAATGCTTCAAGTACAATAACACTGTAAAATACTGGATTCCTCTTCCAAGTTAATGAGTTACCTCAAGCATGGAGGAGAAATACTCTGTTTTAAACTAGAATTGAAGGGTCTGAATAACTGTACTGTGATGCTATCATTGTAAACATGCAGGAAACTATTAGACCTGTTGCCGTTTGTATTAATAATAATTTTAATTAAGCCATGACATCCTGTTCAACCCTTTGTACACTAAAACAAAATACCCAGCTTTACAGACAGTTTGATACCAAGTCTGGTTGTACATGTGCAAGGCTAGCTTGTTCTGTCCCAACTCCCTTCCACCTGCCTCTCCCACTGGAATGTAGGGGCTGTGTAGGTGACTCCAGTGCATTCAGAGTCTTTAGGACTCCTTATTATATTTTAGTGTGTCAATTACTAACTGAATAGCTCAGTAATTTGGCTTGTTAAGGTCCAAAATTAATTCTGCCTCTTCTCCTCCCACTTATTTTCTACTGCTGTTAGCAAAATCTGTTTTCTGTCTGATTCAGCAAATGGATATGCAAAACACTGAAATAATTTCCTCTTTGGACAGTGACAGGACAAATACTGCAAAACATGTGTTGGCCACAACAAGTAAGGACGTGAGCCCAGAGCTCACAGAAGTCAGTGGAAAGAAGCTCCTTGACTGGATTGGATCTTAACTCAGTCCTCTTGCTAGCAGAAAAGGAAGTGAGCTCAGTGGGATAAGAAGTCATGCATGTCTGATATTGCATGGAAAAATATTTGTGCCTAATATATCAGGAGATTTGTCAGCTTATCAGCAGCGTGAACACGACTGTGTGTACACCATTCTTCTCAAGGCATCGACATTATTTGGGTTAGATTTCACTTTGCCTTATATACATTTCCTTGCACCCATCTCGGAAGCCTCTGATTCTTGTTTTATGCTCCTGCCTTGCTTTCTGCCCTTTTTAAGATGGTGTGGCACTGACAGATATTACAGTAAGAATCCCATTTGCTACAGACCTATCTGTCTTGCCACTGTTCTCACTTTCTGTTTGACTTTCCAGCCACCCTGCTCTTTTCCTTGGATCTGGTTTGTCTATTACTCGCCATGTTTCTATCAAAACCAGAATCCTGCTTTTTTTTACAATGTGGGAATTAACAAGGCTGGTGATGAACTGGAGAAAAGATACTTTGATTCCTAATGTCAGAGACCACACAGTACCATGGTGATATCCATCGTGTGACAGCTCTTGGGTACCATTGCATACACTGTAATGGTAAAATCTGCATTGTTCCTCTCTTTCCAGTCTCTAGTAGATGTGTACTATGTCACAGCAGCTTCCCATCTGCTATGGAATGGCCCAGAGGATGGTTCTGAGTGGTGTAGGTAGGACACATTTCATAGCAACTGAAATCTCTGAGTTCTGTTGTTTGGCTTTTTTTCTCCAGTAATCTGTCAGCCATTTTTACCAGACAGTCTTGATACCAGACGTCCTGAGGACCTCACTGCCATTGTCCAAGCTTGCTTGGCCCCGGCAGATGAACCTTAGGATTAAAGGGTGGGCTCAGTTCAGCGCATGCTGTGTCTCACCTAAAAAATCCATTGCGCAGGCTGGAAAGGTAAAAGACCTTTCCCCAGATCTTCGTTCGCGAAGACTGGCCATTATATATATATTATTATATGATACCAGAGCATGGATGGAAGGAGTTGTGGAGAGAGCGGGGGGAACAAGTTTGTTGTTTTTTTTTTTTGTCCTTCTTTGTGAACCTGCTTCTGCCAGTCACACATCTATTGTGGTCAGAAGAGCTGGAATCCAGGTTCTGACCCTTAGAAATTAAGAATATTGACCAAAAATGCTAATCAGTTCCAGAGACTGCTCTATGAATACTTTTTTTTTTGGTGGTTTGTTACTGTCCTTCCCCAGGGAGCCTGGTGAGAGTCATAAGGAGGTGTCTGAGACAGTGGGTATCCGAACCCAGCGTGCGCCGTTAATCAGGCAGCTGAAGAGCAGCCACGTTCAGACTGCTGCCAGATGTTTTTCTCTGCACAGATTTTCAAGCTGTGAAGCCGAGGCCCTGCCAGGACTGATAAGGCTGGGCACAAAATATTGGAGATGGCATCATGTTGACCCAAAGGGTAACATTTCAAAAGCATGTCATGCTCGGTATTTGAAAAAAAATTTGCAGGATTTCTGGGACTCAGTCTCATTTTTTGAAAGGCAGTTAAAAGCATCTGGGCACACAATAAGAAATATACTTGGTGCCTGATTTCTGTTTCTTTGATATCAGTGAGAATTTAGGTCGTAGGAGCCTGTGTGTTATTTTTAAGGCTTGCAAGTCCTCTGAGTTGCTTTTCAAGCATCTTACCTGGAGCGGTGTTTATTTTGAAGGAGATAGTTTAAACAGGTGCTTGTAGATATGACTGAGCATTTAAGAGCTGCTGTGTGGGGTGCTCTGAGTAGTGAGAATGTGCAGATCTGAGCCCTCCCGTTCCCACTTCTGTGCAGGTGCTTTAGGGCTACCAGCAATGTCCTGAGCAGCTCCAGTCCTGTGCTCATCCAACCTGATCCTCATGAGGACTTTAGGGTATTGTTCTAATAATAAGGATGGAAATTACACTAATGCACATATAAGCCTAGCTGTGAAAGGTGAGACCAAGGACCTACTTGGGAGAAATAAAAGCCCAAAGTAAGCATCAGACAGCTCTTGCCCTGCTTTCTTCCAGATCCCAGCAGTTTGGGAGGGCAAGTTTCTGAGCCAGCAGTGGTTTCTGTTTGCTCCTTAACCCTTAATGAACTTATTTCACGAGCTTGTGCAGTCTTCTCATGAACCCAGAGTTTTACTGTGTCCTGTGGCAAGGACTGCCACAGCTTAAATAAACCACAGGACAAGAAACACCTCTAAATTCACATGATGCACCCTATTTCTGTTCTTTAAATGGGTGCTGATAAACTATCCCTCCTTAGCCTCTCCATACCACTCCAAATACTATTTCCCCTGCTACCTGGGGAAGCAAGATACTCAGCACAGTTTCTCAGTGTGCTCTAGAGAAGTCTCCCATTACCTGAAGAGAAGCTCATCTTTCAGTGAACAACAGTTGTTTGGAAACTTTGAGTGTGGAAAATAGTGCTGTAGCGTTCCAGGTGGCACTCATATAGACAACACCTCTAGATATTACGTAGATCTGTTATGATTCAAAAGGTTGTTGTACTTTAAAGCCATAAATGTGGCCATTAGAGACGGGAAGTTTGTTGCTGCATTAGTAACCTGTGTTCTGATTACCTGACTCTTAGGCTGGGAGGTGGGAATTCCTGCATTTTAATCCTTATTCAGGTTGTTTTCTTAAATGTGAGACAATGTGATTGTATTTACTTTTCTCCCTTAAAAAAAATACACTGTTTAAAGAACAGTGTTTTCTTTTATCATAAGAGTCAACGAGCCAGTTTTTTTTAAACATATAAGAGTATTCCTTAAGTAATTTTGCTGTTGCTGATTTTTTTGGTTTATTTTTAAATATTAGTACTTTTGATAATGCTGATGTTAAACTCTTTGCACGTGCATTTGCTTTAAGAAGACCTTGTAGGAAATGGTAGGACACAGCAAAGGCAGTTTAAATATTAGAGAATATTTTAAAAATTATTATTCCATTGAATACTTTTGCAAGTAGTGTCTGTAACCTTCAAGCTGTCTTTTCAAGTCCCATTTTGGTTAGGAAGATGAAATTGTGGCATCTAATGGATATAAATGCTTCAGTGCTGGGCATAATAAATAAAGAGATAAACATCAATATCTATTACTTGTAAGCAGTGGTTCATAGCCTCCTATTGTCTAGAAAATACATTTATATTGTATCACCCCTTAAAGTCTGACTTTCTGATCTTTTTCCAAGTATTCCAAAAGCTTAAGCTTTCTAGACAGCACATAGACATTATTGGACATATAAGGAAAATCAAACTCTGCTGTGAAATCCCTTTTTATTACTATACCCACTGGTATTAGATCACATCCCTGGTAGAAGTGTTTTGTGGATGAAAAATACAGTCCAGAACCAAGAATGATGGTAGTGTCTTTGAAATACTGAAGAAGGTCTGTAGTTAACAGATCCGTCTATATGCATTTTGAAGCTCCCTTGTCCACAAAAAACCTTCTCCATTCCAATTTGATAACATTATATAGCTGTGCATTTATTTTAATGCTATGGCAAGTTTAGGTTTATTAAAATGCAACTCTAGACCAAGGAGTGGCATCCTCCAATTCCCATTTCTGTGGATGGGCTCAAGTGACTTGACCTTTCTTGTTCTCAAAATTGTTATCTTCTGTCCTTATGGAGGACAATGCTAAGCTGGAAAAAAACCCACAAAACCTGGAAAAAAACCCCAAAACACCATGAACAAGATGAAAACCCAAACCCCAAAAAAGTGCCTGAGAAGTTTCGAGAGAATAGCAGATCAGTGTAAAGTAATTGCTTCTTTACCTCTTGCTTGTGAGCAGGTTGAGGATATTTTTCATATGAGTCCATATGGAATGACATGGTTTAAAATAGATGGAACACATCGAAGTCTTTCTATCACTTAAATGTCTCAGCTTTCCATTGCAAAGTGTGACCTAGATTCTTCACTTCTTGCCTACAGCAAAGCTTTTCTCTGTACCATGTGAAATGAGGGTTCAAGAAAACCTGCCCCGTAGCCTTGCATTGCAGATCCCTTTTGGAGGAGTTCTGGAGGTGTCCCAGGCTTTCTGGTGAGGAATGGTCATCAGGATTGTGTTTCGTGCTCTAAAGAAACACAAGGAGCACAACAAACTCCATGCTGACAATCCAGGAGCCTTTGTACACCTTGGGCTTGGAGCTCAGAGCTTTTCTTTGTTCCTCTTGCGGGGAGAGGGTTTTGAGGATCTGTTTTTCCACCAGAAAAACTTAAATAGCTGTAGGAGGGTGCCCTCTCCCCCCCCTCCAAGCACACATAAGCAATTAACTGTAACTTGTAGGTTTAACTGGGAGGTGGGGCATGGTGGGCATGGCATTGTTTCCATATTGTGCTTAAGAGTTGTTAAAGGGCTGTAGGAAGCAGTTAGGACACTTCTGAATAATTGAGATTTTCAATTACCTTCTTCTGTTCTCCTGGCAGGACAGGGAATCCTTAAAGGTACTCAGAGCACTAACAAAATTCCAGTAGCTTGATGTCTGTCAACAGTCCTACATTGCAGCCCTGATTTCTGAAGGTGTGATCAGTGTGGAGTATACAATATCCATGTGGATCTGTAGGTCAGCTGGAGCTTCGTGTTCAGAGAAGTTGAGCAGAGCCTGTTCAGAGCAGCTCCATGGAGTGGTCTGTAATCCTTGATGTGAAATGGAATTGGAAGGTTTTACGTTCCTTCTGCAGCAGGAAGGAAAATTAAGTAATGCATATTACCTTCATTTATTGTAATGTGTCTTAACTTCTAAATCTCACATTGCTTCTAGACATTTGTAAGGCCAGGGGAGACCTGTCTGTAACAGCAGCTGTTTACTGTCCTAGTGGAAAGTTCATAACGCTGTAAAATACTGGATCTAATTCTATTAATCTTGATATTATGTCAGAGGTGGTTTTAGTGAAGCCTATGATCATTGCAATAAATATTTACTTACAGCTCCAAGATTTATTTTTTTGTTTATTTTCCCTGCCAAGTCTTTTTTTTGTGTTGTTGTTTCAAGACAAATTCTCAAAGTAGTTTGCTGCATGTAGGATTTGGAAGGTTATTTTCCTGATAACTCTTGTATTTCCACTTGGCAGCTTTAATATGACCTTTGTCCTAACCAAATCTTAAGCTTCTTCCGTAATTCTTAACAACTGAATGTTTCGTTCTTGGAAGCCCTCTGACTTCCATACAGTTTCACTGACCTAGATTTTGCTGGTTGGGATTGATTGCTGGGATGATCTAAGCTGCTGTCTACTAAAGCCTTAAATTCTCTCCTTTTTATAAAGTGAAAACTGTTTCTTAGCTCCTTGTTCAGAGTATTTTCAGGAGAAACAAATTCAAATGTTTTTTTAACTGAAGTTTTCGTTCCTGGGGAGGTGATGCAGCTTGGATTTTGCATAGAGAAAAAACAAATAAAAGTGCAAACTGGATTTGCTGAGGCAGCAGACCTACAAGAGACGTGACAGCTCTGTGCCTTCCCAAAGCCTGGGAAATTGTTCTTCAGGCAATTGGGATGTTAAGGGGTGACAGTGATGCTGCTGGGCTTTAGAAATGTTGGAGGAAAACAGTGGTGGGTGCTGCTCACAGTATGCTGCCTGTCAGTCCCTGAAGTCCTGGAAGAATATTATTGTGGATTTGGAGACCGTCCTGAAGTGTTGTGTGTTGAGTTTTGGTTTTTTCTCTTATTTTCTTTACTTCCCCCTCGCCTCCATTTTCTATTGCTGAATCTGTGAGGGGAATTTTTTTGGGGGGGTGGGGAGAGGGTTTTGCTCTTCCTTTGTTCCTTTTTTTTTTCCCCTTGTCTTTTGTCCCACGCTGGAAGCAGAAACAGGAAGGCATTGTAGAGGTATATCAAAATATTGCTGTGGCTCTCAGATGACTAAATACCTCTGCAAATAAAATCTGAGAGTTCTGAGGGCATGATTTACAGTTTGGTAAATGGATTGGGAAAAAAGCAAGATGATAAATTCAGCAATAAAAACTGAAGTTTCACTTTTCTGTCAGAAATAATTTACATATGCTGTTATCTGCCTCTCAGTGTTCACATAGGGAATGCTAAATGTAAATATTTCCATGGACTGGAAGAGAATATATAGTAACAAAGGAATGATATGTGTATGAGAGAAAGGTAGGTAAATATTTGGATTGATTCCAGCCCACTTCTGGCTTACTTACAACACTGAGGATGTGGGTACAGGGGAAAGACTATTGAGGGTTAACAATTGCACACATATATCTTCCACTAGGATTCATTCCTTTGTGGGATGAGAGGAACGTCTTAGTGTCTTGGCTTATGGCCAGCGGTTATTGGAAGATTTAATGAAGTTTTGTGTTATTAAAGTAGGACTCTGGAAAGGCAGTGAGCTGGTCTGGCAGATGGAGACACTTGTAAAATAAATAACACCTTTTGTTATCAACAATGCCTTGCTGTTTATGTGTAGTATTTTCTCTCTGGGAATCCCACTGGTGACAGACATGCCCATATCCCAGCATTCTGGGGGAGTTGTGCATTACCTTTCCTTAGATCCAGTCCCTGTTGGCTGTAGCTGATCATTATTCTGCATGTTCAACCTGATGTGGAAGAGCCCACACCGAGTTGCAGTTGTCTTCCATCTAATTTTCCTGGTTAGCCTCTTGCATGAAAGGGTGTCTGCAGTAATTTTATTCCTTGGTCTGGTTTCATTGCCCTTTTACAAAGATGAATGTCAACGATCACGGAACTTGAATACTCTTTTGGTCTTTCATAACCCTTTACCAGTGCTCTGCAGAATGACATCTCATTTAATTCTGTTGAGGAGAATTAGTGCAGAGTCAGAAAATACTGATGTTTCATATTTGTTTTTATGACCAGTTTTGTCTTTGTAAAAGCTTTGTCCTGGAGAAGCCCCTTGAAGCACGAGGCAGAAATAAAGGTGGTTGCCATTCAGTAGGACAGCTTAGCATTCTAGTTGGTGTGTCTTAAGATTTTTCTTTAGGGTACGAGGAATGATTGTTAATCACTCACTCCCATTTCACTTTTGATGGATGGTAACGTTTCTAATAGAGGTAGAATCTCAGTCACATCAAGGTTTTTGTTGCTTAGTAGTTTTGTCAACATATGTGCACAACTAATTACATCAAGATTTACTTTTTGATACCTGAGAAGAGACAAACGAGAGACAAAAAGCATTTATTTTTAAGAATAACAATAAATAAGAGTGCTGGAAGCACACTAATCTGACTTCAGGTCCCCTTGTTAAGTGTCTGCAAAGGGAAAGATGTTGTCAGTACCATGAAGTGTCTTCAATCAAACCTGGAATCTTGTGTTGCAATTTAGAGCCTACTGTTAATAGTATTTAATCTAATGGTGTGGTGGCAGATAAACTTTTGAATGACATCTGTTGCTAAAGATTCTGTGATTTGAAAGACTTAAATGTTTGCTGGGTCCTAATTTGGCTGCATTTTCAATTGTTTCTCCATTCATATGATAATCAGGCTGCTCACAGTTGCTAATTATTACGGATGTTGTTTAAAGAATACAGAGAGCAAAACCATGTCTGTGACCAGATGCTTTTAGAGATGTAAGCATTAAGATGATAAAGCTCACAAAATTCACAGCCCATCATGTGCAGGATAATGATTAGAAAGCAGCTAAGCCTTTCTTGTCAACCTTCTAGCTAAAAGGAGAAAAAAAAAAATCTGTGTTTATAAGCAACATGATAGCATTTTAACTGAGAGATGAATGTCAGCATTTCCATAAATCTCCAATTTAGAAAATTAAAATACTATGGGGACCATAAAGGGCTGAAGCTGACGTCTAGTTTCAGTTCTGTGCTGCTGGAGCAGACAGGCTGTCAAGGACGTTCAGTTTAATTGCTGGGGGAAGGCAAGCACAAAATTAAAAGAATGGGGAAGGCAAGTGATGAGGGTTTCATGTTCTATGTGGATTCAGCTTGTAAACTCCTTTCCTCTCCCTTTCCTCTTTTATCTTTCTATCTTCACTTCGGGTCGTTCCATCTGCCTCCCTCCCTATCAGCTCTCACCCACCCTTGCTCAGTAGCTCTGAGACTGCTCTACTTTAGGGAACGATGGCAGCTTTAACAGGCAACACGTGCATTTCTCTCAGGAAACCTGCCTTTGCTCGCGTTTGGGGCTTTTAATGAGCACCTGCCAATTTGCAATCTGTGGCATTACTCAACATGTTACCTCCGGGCAAGTGTCTGAGATGCCTTTCGGTTTTCATCTTCCTCTGTGCCAAATGATGCTTTTCCTACCGAGGTTCCAGTGTAAATAGGCCATTATTTTCTGGAAATTTCCAATTGCAGACTGTCTGATTTGAAGATGGGCAGTGAAAAGCAAGCTGAGTTCCCCCTGCTCGCTCGCCTCTCACAGTTCTAATTACATTTTTTCAGTTTTCTCCTATCAGTTTGAAAGTGTTGGCTGATATTTTCTTATTATTTTTGTTAGGGTCTGATATGTGCCAGTGCTGCAGCCTGGAGGAAGTATCACTCCTGCAGAGCTGAGCAGGGAAACACTGGAGGAAACTGTATTTATAAGACAAGATAAGGAATAGATTATTTTGCACTGATTCGGCTTTGACTTTGGCTGCTCATGTGTCCATGAGAATAGAAATCCAGTGAAACGGGTTGGGGGAAAAAAAATTGCCTGTCAGAAATAGGCAAAGGTGATAAGAGGGAATGTAATTATGTTGTTGCAGACTTAAAACACGGTCGTGTTTCACCATTGCACACAGCGAGGCGTCTGACAGTTCTCACACAAGAGGGCGCTCCTGGAATTTTAAAAGAAATATTAGGCTCTATTAGGACCTTTTCCACATGTGTGTGTATTTATTTTAATATGCCGTTTTCAAAGCTGTCGTGCTTTACTAAGGTTCAGTCTCAGAGCCTTAGAAAGTGGTGTCTCCCTTCTATGTTTACCCTCGCAACGATCATTACAAATAACTATTTGTATTACAACTTTTAACCACTAAATCCACTTGATGAAAAGTGGATTGGCAGCACAGCCGTGCAGATTTTGGAAACAGTGATGTAAATAGTGGGTGATCACCCTTATGTAAGATGTAATATTCGAGTAATGCCAGTCAGAAACAGGACCTAGTTTTTGTTTTCTCTCAAAGCAAATATTTGTATTGGGAAAGTATCATTGCATTCTAGTACCTGGAGAAAAGCATCTGCTTTTAGGCTAATGTAGAAAAAGAAGCACACTGAGAAACCAGAATCACCACAGAAAAGTGAGGAGAGTGGTTCTGTAAGGATTTTTGTTTGTTTGTTATTGTGGGGGTCGTTTATTTTTGTTGTTATTGTTGGTTTTGTTTTGCACATTGAAGAAGTGTGTTCAGCCGAGATCACTGTCTTGGGTACAGTCAGAACAAGTTCTTGTTTGTGAAGAACTTGGCAATAATAAAGTGTGGTGGAAATTCCATTTCTTCCTGAGCTTGTGTCCTCTGTTGTCACTTGGGTATGATGCCATTTGAATGCTCAGCAGCCTGTTTAGAATGCAAACTGGGTGACCTGAAGCTGGAAGGCTGTGTAGGTCAATTAGTATTCACCCATTTCTTATCAGCTTCCATGGTAAGAAATGTTAAATGTTGGTGAGAGAACACTGACTTTCTGGGAAGACAAATGTGTTAAATCTACTTCTGGGGTTTTTTTGAGCTTATGGGAGCCAGTTCTTCCAGTTCTCTGGAAATGCAAACCCTTTCCCATGAGTTTGTTACCTCCTACCTACACTGTTTTTAAAGGGAAAACACTTGCTTAGCAGAGCATAAACCACAGTAACACAGATGTTAATGCATTAGTTGTGTGATGCAGTGTTCTTCTGGGCCTCTTGTGAGTATTGAGACAGGCAATATTTTTCTCTTAATGTCTGGGTGTGAAGATTAGTGCCCTGTCTTTCAGGACAGGAGATTGTGGAGGCAATCAGTCTCATCCTCGCTTACCTTGGCAGTGAACTGTTATTTGTTTTGCAAAATTAACATCTAAACAGCCATAAATAATCACAATACTAGTGCTGTAACTACACAGTCCTGGTAAGTTTGAGGGTATTTTTCAGTGTCTATAAAAATGAATGATTGCTTTTAGTAAGGCATTTAACATTCAACCTCTATTTTTCCCTGGTAATGAGTTCTGTGGCCAGGTAAGCTAATGTGTTGAAGAGTACTTGCTGTTAACTCACTTGTCTTGCTTATCTTCTGTCTTTCAGATTCAGTGACTGGCCTTGTTCTTCACCTGTTCATAGGCTTACAGGTCTGCAAAGGACC
This sequence comes from Neopelma chrysocephalum, assembly GCF_003984885.1. Taxonomy (NCBI): domain Eukaryota; kingdom Metazoa; phylum Chordata; class Aves; order Passeriformes; family Pipridae; genus Neopelma; species Neopelma chrysocephalum. Next base: position 5,676,888 of record NW_020897721.1, read on the forward strand.
TCTGTGATCACCCCTGTGATCTTGCCCGAAGGCAGGATCAGCTCTGTTGGTCCTTTGGGCTGGTGATTGTCTAACTAGTTCTTAACACCTTCAATAAGCCAGACCTTGCAGGCTAAACTGCTGTATTTCATTACAGTCTGAAAATGTTTGTCCTTATCGGTCTTGCTGAAACTTAATCCCTTTACTACTTGTACTTTTATGTATTTGAAGCGTATCACATTGTCATCTCTCCTTTGAATTAATCGAAGTATTTACCCCAGCCTTTCCTCATTTTTTTTTTTTTTTTAAATCTCTGGTCTGATAATTCTCTGGATTCCCCATTTCACTTCCCTTTTTTTGATGTCTGATGCTCAGAAGTGAGAATAATATTTTAACTGGTATTTTACAAGCTTGCAGTAGAACAAAAGTATTTTGCAGATGTTTCTGTATAGAGATGCTACATGATGTTTACTTTTTTTTTCTTTTTATTTTTTCTTTTCCCCAAGGCAAACAGAGGCACTTGAAATTCCAAGTTGCTCTTTAGATCTTTAATAGAAGTATGTTTCAGTTTTGCTATTTTCATGGTCTTAATCAAACTGCCAGTCTGATAAATACAGTCTTGCGTTTCCTTCATAAGCAAATTTCGCAATTGGTTACATGTGCTCCTGTCATAGAAATCCAGTTTCTTCTGTTTGTTTTAAAATAGGGATATCAGAACTGACTTTCTACCGTTTGCTGTCAGTTTAATAGTATCTTTATACTTTCAGTACATGCCACTCCTTCACAGTGTAAATTGATCACTTTATTTGTCTTTAATCATTAATCCACTGTGAACAGGAACTGTAAAATCCAGGATTTTGTTTTGTGGTGGTTTGTTTTGTTTTTTCCCTCAGTGCTTGTAGTTAACCTGGAAACTAGCAGTAATAGTTTGAATTACTCTTTTCTGCATATATTGCACTCCTTAAAGTTTCCCTTCATCTTGATGGGGTGGAATTGAGTTCATGATTGAAATGTCTGTAGTACCTGATCATCTTCTTTCCTTAACCTAAGTAATTAGGTGTTATATTCACATGTTGCTGCTCTATTCTTTACTTAGACTCCTTTTCAATGGAGTTTTGAACGTAGCAGTAAGCACAAAATATAGATTTTTTTTTTTTTCCTGAGGAGAAGGAGCTTGAAGGTTTTCCAACTTCTTGATCTGTCAGATGGAAGTGGGTTTGTTAAAAAGCAGCTTGCCTTTTCCTGTTTGTTTTACCTTACCTGCTTTTCACCATGAATTGCACCAGCTCTCTTTTGATTCACATTTCCTAAATCTTTATATTTTCTGATCTGAGGCCCAGGCAAGCACAACATATGAGAAACAATCAAAATGTTAATGTAATTTTAAATTGCTTTAAGTGCAGCCCTTGTGCTCTCTCTTCCTAGAGAATGACCTTCATTTTTGTCCCTGCAGGGAAGAAATCTTCCTTAGGCAACTGTAGGCCATAATATGCCACTGTTTTTTAAGCAGAATTCCCCATTGATTTCTTCGGGGAGTTCCACTTAAAATGCGACATCACGGCAGAGCTCAGTCTAGTTACATATATCAAACAAAAGGATGCAGTTCACATACACTTCTGAATCCTGTGTCTGAGCTCCAGTGGCCACTAGAGGGAAGGAGAGATCCCAGACTGTTTCCATTTCAAAAGAAACATTTTTTTTTCTCTCATTGGTTTTAGATTAATCTCTAAGAAATAGCTGCTAATCTATATTAGCTCATCTTTTTTTATTATAAGAACATTAAGCATGGGCAGAAGCGTTTGTGATTCTTAACTTCACTGTGTGTTTTCTAACTGTTCACCAGAAATCAGGTTGGTCCCACAAAAAGACTTTCAAACTGTCAGTGCAAAAATAAAAAAAAATAAATAAAGGGTTCTGATTAAGGAAATGTGTTTCTTTTCCCCCTCTCATATAGCTCTGGAGTTACTGGCAAAATATTGGATTAGTGTTGCAAACTGTCAGGTCCTTCACTTATAATACTGTCACACTGTTTATTCCAGCTACTAATGACTATGGAAGAGTAGGCACTTCATGTTACTGAAGAATCTAAATTGCATTCCAGACAGGTTGACACTGATGCTTCGAAGTGCAGGTTTGCAAGATGATTATTCCTGATCTCAATAGAAGAGAGGTGTCAAATTCAGTTTTACTAAGGGACTGATTGTACTTTGCCTTTTAACTTTAGGAAGCTACAGAAACAATCCTATTGATTTGGCTCTAAAAGTGTTTTCCCTTCACGTTTTCTTCTGCCTGTACATAAGCATCGTATGCATAAGCTCACATGTTCCTTTAAATTTCTAGCTACCCATTCTCTGAAAGCATGACTTAATCTCACACAAGCTTAATATTTTCTGTGTTTTAGCTGTCATTAATCCTGAAGATGCATCAGGAATTGAGCCATGAGGATATTTGAAATAGATGGGTGCTTCAAGAAATGGGGAATTCCTTTGGGGGGGAAAGGAAGAAGTATGTTTTAGGATTGCAAAAGGGTTGAAAGGAGGAAAAAAAGGCACTTTCTGAATTGAAATATGTGTTGGAAAACTCACTCAAGTCTCTGTGTTTCTTTGTTTGAAGAAAGTGGGGGAAAAAGTAGGAATGCTAGAGTAACTTAGGGTCCTCCATGTGTTTCCACAGAAGCACATGTGTGAGTAGAAATGGCAAGATAGGCTGTTCTTCAGTGTGAAGTTTGTCCTTCACATATCCAGAATGATACTATGCTAAGTGTTTTAGGATCCTAAAAAAAACATAAATGAAAAAAGTCTGATCTTCTGTTCTGCAACATCTGTTGAGGGTCATGCAAATTCTAGTCCCAAGTGCCTCAAAGAATAGAGATCCTGAGTGTGTAACACAGCTAACACAATGAGCCAGATTGTTTTAATACCCCTTTGGAAGGAGGAGGAGGAGTGATGTTGGTGAGAAGATCCCAATAATGAGATCTTTTGGGGTGTTTTGATAGCAGCTAGTGTAATCATGGAAAGTGGTGAGCATGCTGTTACAGCCTTTTCAAGATGAATAATGTTACACTTAAAAAGAGGCTTAGGGTGAATTTACTGATAAAGCAAGCTTTTATAAGGTCTTCAGTATATACAATGCTTGCTGGCACTGGATCAAATGATCTAAAAGAAATATGTGCATCCCCTAAGATAAATAACATTAGGCTCTCTTATGACTTTCAAAATACATACTAATTTAAGAAGAATAGATCCAGATACCTTTTGTCCTGAAGTAACTTGCCTAACCTCAGTATTTGTACAGTGTATGTTTGGATCACTTGTGAATATTAACATGATCCAAATTGTTACCCTGTGCAAACATTTACTAAAGCAGTGTGAGGTGTAGTCTGTAGTTTGACAGAACTTAAAATGCCAATTAAAAATGATGACTTATTTAATGCCAGACCCTGCAGTGCTGCCAGGCCAGACCCTGCAGTGCTTACTCAAGCAAAATTCTAATTGCCTCCAGTGGGAGGTTTGCTGGAGTAAGAACAGTGGAGAGAGGCAGAGGCATAAGCAAAGGCACGACCTCAAATATTACTCCAGGTGTCATAAGGGGGAGCATTTTGTATTCCCTGACACCAGTGAGGAGCCTGTCTCGCTGACAGACAAAGATTGGATGAACAGGGATTTCTCTGCATATCTGGAGCTCCTTGCCATTATAGCTCACTTCAGGGAATGTGTTTGCTGAAAGCTGACTTTGCATTGAAATGTGCAGGTTTAATGACAGTGAAATAACTCCTGAGCTTGTATGTGTTGTCCCAAATGGATATGGGATGATGAAATGGGGAGTAGGAGGGGAGATGACATCAGAAAGTACCCACAGAAGTAAAATTTTACAATTTTTATTATTTTTTAAGTTGTCTAGAGACAAGATATCTTAAGAAAACATAAAGTTGCAAACAAACCAAAAATATGTTTTCCACCTCTCTTAGGCTTTATTTAGTGGTCTTCTGGTTCTGGATGTCCTGCTTCCAGCAGCCAGAAAAACTGTGCATGTCACCATGAGTTAGTAAGGTACAAGGAATGTCATCCAAGTGATTGTTCTGTTTGCTGTCCTTCTCTGTCCATTGTTTGACTAGTACTTTAATGTGCTTTTTGAACTCAAAATAAACTGTCTGTGCAAGATTTTGGTTGCTGCTACTTGAGATGTGTTTGCTAGACAGACAAGTTGGTAGGGTTTGCTCTGGCTTCATCACTGGAGTTATTCCTAAGTGGTTTTGACAGTACCAAAAGCCCCAGAGAACAGAACTGATTGATTACTATTGACTGACAGATTAGTTGGTTTGTTTGGGTTTTTTGCAGGTAGTAAGTTACTCTCTATTCCGTGTGTACCTATAAATTATGCTGCTTTAGTTACCTTTATTTTTAATAATGCTTTAATTTAGTATACAACTTGCACAGTTTTACTACTACCACATTCCAGTTAGTAGAACAACTTAATTGCAGACTGAGACACATTAAGAGGTGTGTGGTAAGATGCTAAACCAAAATAGTAAGAAATACTATTAGAATTTTTGAAACCTAAGACAGAAAAATTTATTAGACTTGATTTTTTTTCTTTTCATATCTGTGTATTTTTAAAATATAGAAGCTTAAGTGTGGCCATTGGTAATGGATTATATACTTTTCTAGTGACCTTAGTTTTACCTTCTCCACTTTGTTCTCAGAAAACAGAAATGCTCTAAGAAAAAAGAAGAGAGAAAAGTTGAGCTTTTATGATCCTTTTGAAGAGCTTTGCCATTTATTGCCAGAAATGCTGTTTTTCTACTAATTTACCATGTCATTGTGAGCAAATAATGTCTTACTCAGGCTTACCAGATTTGTGACTTTATTTTTAAAATTTTGAAATTCTTGAATTTTGCTAATTATCCTGAGAGATAAGTAGATGATCTATTTAGGGAATAAATTGCTGTTTAAGTGCAGCTGCTGTTCCAGCAGCAGAGATGTCAGCTGTTGCCTTGGTGGTAGAGGATTTAACCAGTGGGCATGGGCATGTCAAAGGAACTGGAAAGGCACATGTTCAGTGCAGGTTCATTTTTTTTTTTTATCCTTTCTAGTCTCCATACAAGAGGGAAAGTGGCAACTCTGCGTCGGAGGGCTGAGCATTAAATTTAGAGACGTAGCAAATATGAATAATAACTCTGTTTTTATATATGACATCTCCATCTCGGTGGTATCTTTCTATCACAAACAATATTGAAGCTATCTGAAACTCATTTACCTCTGATAAATCTTGGGGGCTTCCCTCCTCTTTGTGATCTTGTTCTTTAAATGACAGATATTTCAGAGGAGTGTTCAGTTGATTTAGAGCTCTTTACTCAATGCCATCTAAAACTGTGTTGTTTAAATCACTGGAAATTTTTGTATTAGGTTTTGACATCAGCAGTACTGTGTTTTGCAAGAATTATACTCTGGTAAGACTTTGTCCTAGGTCACTGCTAGAATGAGAAATGTGTAGTTACCATAAATTCCGTTTTTCTTCAGTAGTTTGGCACTCCATTGTCATACTCCATTTTGACTAGGACAATCATCACAATACCATATATCATAGCAGCAGTAATAAATAAACTGGACAATAACCCTATCTAGATTGTGCTTAAAATAGTTTTCATATTGTACTCCCAGACAGCTGCTTTAAATGATGCCAGGTATTATGCAAGTCTGTAACATTTACCTGGCTATATTTAGATTTTAGTATTTAATATGCTTAAAAGCCAGTAATTTTTAAAAGTATATATAAATACCTACTGATAAATCCTGTGATTACAGATTAAATTAATTTTAAATTAGTAATTTATTATTCTCTCGACACACCTTTTTAATAAAAGTGGTAGTTTGGTCTTGTTGTTTGTTTTTTTTTTTTGGTTTTGTGATAGGAAACTTCACATTTTCTTGACCTATTGAGAGTATTTTCCAAATCATGAGGTATACTGCTTATGTTCTTTCATGGAGTTTCTTACATAAGAAGAGGCTGGTTTTGAATTTTTCAATCTAATGAAATTTGACACTATAAATATAGTGCACAAAAATACACAAATGATCAGTGAAATCAAAAAATCCCATCCCACAAGGAAATATAAATTCACTTTAAAATGTGAACAAACTCTTACCGATTATTTATTTGTAGTACTTATTCAGTGTTTCCTTATCGAATGCCTTAGACTAAATAACTGTGTCTTAAAGGGGATGACAGGCACTAATTGCATGTAGGCCTGTAACTTGGATTTAATGTGATGGTGGTGGTTTTGTTCTGTCACAAGTCCATGTCTTTTAACATGGAGTTGTTAGGAGAGCTGACAGCTATTTAGGTGGCTCGTAATCAGGGAACGTTTCATGTACCAGATCTGGTTTTGTAGATCAATTTTTCTGTTGGTTTTTGTATTCCGTATCTGAAAATTTAATTTATTGTATCAAAAACTGATTTAAATAGACTTGCAATTCAAGGCAACTTTGATCTGCCTCTGACTTAAAAAACCAAACAGCTTTATCTTTCTATCATTTTATTTCACAAGTGTGTAATAGCTTCAAGTGCTTAAGAAACCCACAGTGATTTAAATATTCTCTTTCTCCTAACCTTTTCTGTTGGTTCCTGTAATTCATCAGTGCAGGTGAAATGATGAGAACTGTGCAGACTTTTTTATTTTTTAATGGTTGACTTCAGTGTAAACTGTATGAGATTTTTTTTTTTGCCTTTAGCCATAGCCTTTAGTTTCAGCTGATTTCCACTTGTGTTCTTTGTGGAGGTTGTGTTTGAGTGCATATTCAAAGACTTAACCATGTGCATGGATGTCTGCAGGGCAAGTGGCTTCTGCAGTGACATTAGAGACCTCCAGTAATCATAAAATCAGGGGCATTTAGAAGTGTGTTCCAGGTCAGGAGCAGATGTTTCTGGGGGGCTCAAATGTGTCCACTTAAAATGTGATGATTGACCAATATTTATAGACATCTCTTTCCCCCTCACAGTTTGCTTCTTTGTATAGATCTTGTGTGTGGCCCTTACGAGAGATGTATTTGTTGACAGAAATGGCTTTAAATTTGCTCTCCTGAAAAGGCAGCCTGTTTCCAAGCCCTGTGCCAACTGAAACACATCCTACTAATTATGACTGTAGGGGAGACCAAGCAAAGGAAAGATTGAACTGTGCTTGTGGCAGTCATTCATCACACAGGAGGACACACATGGAATTTATTCTTGTTATTAGTTTCCCAACCTGGACACTGGTGACTGTTCTCTTCTGCTCTGGTTGTGCACTCTTGCTGTTTGAGCCTTCCTATTGAGCATCCTTTTATGTTTCTTAGAGATTGTAAATGTTTGTATTCTAGATTTGTTCAGTTTAAAGAATAATAATTATATTTGCTTTGTAGTAACTGTGCCATCTAATCCATATTAAATAGTGCAACTATACACGTAGAATAGTTTCCAAGGAAACATCCTCCCCTCTCCTGCCCCTGGACCCCTCCTGGAAATTTTGTAAGTGAAGTGTCTCACTTTAATCACACCCTGTTGTTGCCATCCTAATCCTGAACTCATATTCCTAACAAAATTATAGCTTTCTAAATGTTTGCAATGCTGTTGTGAAGTTTACCATGCATTCCAAATGATTTAAGATACTTAAATGGTGTTGGAACAAATTACAGCCTTCATTATGACAGACAACAGATGAGTACATTATACTACTTATTCTCAGCTTCTTTAACTAAAATACTGTGATTGTTTTCCATCCAGTAGTTCTGTAATTACTCTTTCTTTATGTTCACTGTAAGGATTAAGATGGCATTTTTTTCCTCTCTTTAAATGGCACAATCAATATAAATCTTGGGCATTGTTAGGAAGATGATAGATTATTTCATTTATATATCAGTGTGGGTAAAATGGTGGTTTAAGCTGGGTAAAATTTGGCAAAGATACTTTGTTACTTATTGTTTTGATTCTATGGAAAGATTTCTTATGGTAAATTTTGAGAAGTTGAACATATTTACTGGATTACTGATAGGATCTAAGCTTGTAATTCGAGGAGTGTGAAATTACATTCAACTGCAAATAAACCAGAAAATTTTGCCTGCTGTACTGTCTTCTGAGAGAGCCAGTAAAGAAATAGTGTCTGGACAGCTTTTAGATTTTGTTTGTTTAAAAAAAGGCATAAAGTTAGTGCACTGATTAAAAAATAATTTTTAAAAGAACTGCGATCTGAATTGGCAACTGTGAAATAAAGGATTTGGAAATGAAATTTTTTCAAATATCTTCACATTTCTAATGAAGCGTTTGGAGTAACCAGTACTTGCTGTGGCAAAATGTCAGAATTTTATATATGAGGGATCAGATAGCTTTGTGAAGGGAAGTATTCAGTGACATACTGCTGGTATTTATTTTACTTTATCAGTGCTTTTCTTTTGAAGGAGCACTCAGTGAGGTAATGCATCCACACACACAGGCAGGCACAGTGGTGTCTGAAGCAGTTGAACCTGAGACCTCTTGTTCCTACCCTCGATGCATGGGCTGTGTTCCAGCTGGATCCAGCTTCTGGGGGTGTAAGAATGGGGAGGATGTGGGGGAGAAGGGGATGCTGCTCTCCTGGGCTGCTGAAATGACTCCATGTCATCAAAAGAAAAGTGTTTCCATAGAAGTATTGCCGAGAAAAGAAACTGGTACTTAATGTAAGCATGTCCTGTACCGACTGCAGAATATACTGATAAATGCCAGATCTTTGCTCACAGAAGTTTCCAGAAGTCAGATAAAGTCAAACACTTTTCCAAGGACTCTTTGCCACTGCTTTGAATTACTCCTGAGGAAATTACTTAGAGGGCTTGGAGAACCGAGATGGTAACGAATGTAGTGCAGAAATAATTGATCCTTCTTGTTTATTAGGTTGTGTCCCTGTTGTGGAAGTTTTGTCAATAACAATAACACTGTAGAGATGTCTGTCTGCAGTTAGTCTGTAGCTAGATCAAACATTTCATGGAGTTGTAGTTACATGATTTCTCCTTGAAGAAGGTGATGTATTATTTAATTTGTAACTAAGTCCTGGGACATCTTGAAGCACAGCATTGTTATTTATCTTTGCTATTCCAGGCAAAAGTCCACTGGTTATGTACAGCACTAGCCTGACTTTGTGAAAATCAAGCTTGCATACAGTTGATAATGATTTTGGAATATTTTCAGAGCAGAATTAAACAAGTAACTTCTAAATTTGATTTGAAAGTGAGGGGCGTTTGAAGGAAACCTTTGAGCACAGTGTTTAGTGAGCTCGTGCCTGTGGTTGTTACACAGGCATTTGATTTGTGTTTTATATTTTTTTAAAATGAATTTGCTTTTAAATACCAGCCTAGCACAAGGGAGGTATTTCCTCAGTCAGTTCAAACACTCCCACTTGTTTCTGTGGTGGTAATAGAGATCAGTTTGCCTGGGTCCAGTGCTGAGGTTCTGAGTTAGCTCACAGTTAGCAAGTAGTCTTGCTCAGGGTTGCTCTTTACAGTTGTTTGGATGCTGGACAGTTAAAATGATCCTCTGTTGACATTCTAAATGTTTCAACCACCCTACATAAAAACCTGTTACTTCAATTTGTATGCTGGTCTTTGTGCATTACTCATATTGTGCAAAGTCGTCTCTGATGATTTCCTTCAGTAACCTTCATATGGTGAATTAAACCTTGAGTTCTAAGTATCTGATTCCAGTGACTTTCACTTCAAGGAGGCTTTTTATTAAGCTTTTAGCCTTCTATCAGACAGAAACGTGATCATCAAAGAAAATAAACACATAGTCTTGCATCCTCTTCTTACTTGAACAGAAGTAAGTGTTCATAAATGTATAGCTCTTAGTTTGGCAAATACAGGTAGTCCATCAACTACATTTACATTTTGAAATTTACTGCAGTGAGGGTCATTCCAATTTAAAAGAAAGTATTTGGTAGATGAGTTGGCAAGCAGAATGACTTTGTAGTGTTTAAAGGAGCTCTGCCAAGAACTGGCTGAAAAATGCTTGTTGTCTGGTTGTACCTTTTGAAATGAGAAGGCAGAGAAGACTTTTGACTTTAGTAGAATAAAATATATAAGACACTCCCTTAGCCAGTAAAGGAACTGCCATATTCTAGCATGTAATTCTTTTGTGATCTCTGCCTTGAAAATGTGAATGAAGGGAGAAGAAATTTCATCACCAATGGCAATTAATGAGAAATTGTCTAATGAGGGATGCAGTCATAAAATAAAGTTACTCTTATGAGTTACTCTATGGAAGTTCCAAAACCCTTGTCCTGAAATGCCGGTATTAGTGTAGACAATGTAGCATTTTCAAAATATGCTACGAATAGTCCAGAACAATATTAAGGAAAGTCCAGGACAATATTAAGGAAAGTCATTCTGGACATCAGGAGATTCAACTGTAGTGAGAGACCTGAGAGTTTTTCTCTCACTGTCAATCAGACAATCATGGGCTGCCAGTATTTTTACCAAAGTGTTGCTCTCTTCATCTTGTCTTCTTGCCAGTGGGCTCCCGTGGGCTCTGCTCAGTGCAGCACATTCTCAATATAGTAGATGCTTCATTAGTGCAGTTGAGCAATGGGGCATCTGGCCCAATATTTGCATGACACTAGTAACAGTAATGTAAAGAAACCCTTTGAACTGTGTGCAGTTTGGATCTCACTTGTAGGAACTGTAGGAACTAGAGACTGAAGGCAATTATTTACATTTGTTTCAGATTAGTTTCCTGCCCTTCCTAAAGGAAAAAATATCTTTCTCCGGTTTTTTCCTTTGTACAGCCATCTGTTTTAATTAACTCTTCCACTTTCTAGAAGGAAAAGAACAGTAGGAAGGAAAGAAAAACCTTTGCTTTTTTAATGCTTGGGGTGAGTGGGAACCTGCCTGACATGTCTGAGGAGATCTCTCTCTTGTTAAAACTCATGATCTACACCCAGATTAATCAAAGGAACCCCGGGGGGTAAAAATTCAAGGCTCTTTGGGACTGGAGAAGATGGTGTGGTCCAGAGGGGAAAAAACCTTCCCAGAAATTTCCCTGCCACAGTTCTCTGTCACCTAAAAGTAAAGGAAATTTAGTTCTAATCTGCCACTGTGCAATTGGCTTTTTTCTTAATGAGAATTTATCCTCACATTTTAGTCTGGCAAAATACTTAGTTTAAGATTAAATTCTTAGTCAGTAGGGTGGGGGTTTTTTATTAATTAAAACAAGGTAGGACATCTCTGTGAAGAGAGTTGATAAAAACCCCACGTTTTTCTTACCTGTATTGTCCAGTCCTGATGATTTTTATGCTTGAAACAGTTGCAGGTTAATACCTGGCAGTAAATACTAAATCTGTGTGTGGTGACTGACAGATTAAGCACTAGGGATTCCAGCAGAGATTAGACCACACGCTCTGAAAGTGCAGATGTCAGTACTATTTTACGTCATGCTGCTGAGTTTAGCTGCCTTATGTTTCTCATGAAAACAGGGGCTATTTTGCTTTTTTTCCCCTTCTTTTTTTTTTCTGTCTTCTTTTGTGTGTGTGTGTGTGTGTCCGTGTGTGTCCTATTTTCTCACTTTAGTTGCTTCACAGTGGTGCTTTTGGCGCTGTTCATCCTTGCAGAGATCAAGTGATAACTGATGCAGCAGAAACATGAAAAGCAATATAAGGCTGTGAGCCCACTACATGAGTTAGGTAGGTGGCCTTTTGGTTGAATCTGAGAGAGGAGGAGAACAAGCTAGAGGATTTGGGAGTGGGAGTTGAATTGAGGCAACTTAGTGGCAGAATATAAGTAGGGAAGCAGAGATGGAAAACTAAATGAGACACGACTTTGGGAAAGTTGTGTCATATGTGTGTGATACTTGTCAGAGCTGCCACCTTTCAGCTGGGTTGCTCAGAGTTTGCCAGGACTCACATAGTTTACTAGATAATGTGCTTATGTGTTAATCTCACTTGCACTTTACAAGAATACTTATGAATTCATGTAGAACAAATAAAAGCCATAAAAGAAGTATTTCCTGCCCTGAAGCCTTAAAATCAATGCGGGGAGAAGCAAGTTATACGTGCATAAACCCAGCAAAGTGAGAGAATGGATTCACTTCCACCAACAGAAAGCAAGAATTGCAGCCAAGTCTGAACAGAACTATCTGCGTGTCACTGATCACCACTACTCAGGGGTGTTGCAGGATCTACTGAACAGGAACAAATGCTGCTAATAAGTCTAGTAATATTATCAACAGGCCTGCCCTTTGTAGGAGACATGTCATTAGTGACTCTTGTTAGTTTTCACGGCACTCAAGGGATGGAGCGTTGGAACAGTGCCTTAGGAGACAATGGCCTTGTATCACTGTGAGTATTTAAGGAGAAATTGTCTGCTTCTCTCGAGATATCTATTTTACTCCATTTCTGGGATGTTCTTTAATCTGTTTGTACTGGAGGTGTGCAATTAAAGGCTCCTTGGCCTGTTTCTTTCCTTCAGTGAACCCTGAAAGAAATTAGCTTTTATTACATAGGACTCTGCATTAATATGATGATTATATTATATTACATACATCAGGGTTTCTGCTAACTGCCTGCCAGGAATGAATTGTTTTTCTGCACTCTGCCTGTTCCCCTTATGTATTTTGACTTTGGTGAAATCAGGGTTCCTTGGGAGCATCAAAACCAGGTCGTAGCTGACATCTGGAAAAGAAGTAGGTCAGGTCAGCGTAATCTCCAGGAAGCTGGTGCAGAGAATTCCCTTGCCTCTCTCAGCAGTGATTTGCTTGCAGACCTGTGATCATTCAGGTTTTTCCTCTGGCTTAGCCTGGCAGGAACTCTGGGAGTGTTTCAGCTTTGTGCTGCAGAGGTGTGGTTTTGGCTTCTGGAACCATCTGGGCTTCCCTCTGCTCATTAGGTCCTGGCCATTGCAAAGACTTTGTGCAATATTGGTGCTTTGGCTTTTTCTGTTCTGTAGTTACAGTAGGCTAAGTATTTCATTGCTAAATCAAAATATATAACTCAAGTCTTTCAGCTTGATGCAGGTTATTTGGGTGAGACATGGTTGTGTATGACACAGAGGTCAAACTGCATCAGAAGTCAGAAAGGATGTGTCCCTTGCTATGCAGAAAGAATTTAACATTTTACAAGTCTGACTCCCAGTTGCAGAGTTCAGTTCAGGTAGGTGAAATCAGAATTAGTCTCTCTCAAATGGTCCCTTTGTGCCCAATCCTTATGCCTGTGTTTTCTCCAGACTGAGATGTCTTCAAAGAATTATCGTTTTTTCCCCCGACTGTAAAGCAGAACAACCCTTCCAGCAACTTAACCAAAAATATCTGCCAACAGAGGGAATAAATTAGCAACCAAAGAGTTTGGAAGAGCTATTTAACTTTTTCAAATAGAGGACCATGTCTTACTCATTTCACATAGCTTCTGAAGTTGGACTTTTCTTTATTGTATACTGCAGAATCAATTTTGAATGGATAAGAACCAAGTTGCTTCCAAAGGAGGAGGATCCTTTAACAATGTAATAATATTAAAGGGATAGGAAACATGATAGTTGCAAGTTCTGCTATGTTAAAGCTCTCAGACCTAATCATCCCTTGCAGTTGTGCCATATGGAGGATCTGAAGGACTTGTTGGAATCTACTCTGCTTAAACTCATGCTTCTCCTTAGAATAGTTTGTTTGGGTTCATTTTGGATGTGTGGTAAGGGGGTTCTTTTCCTTTACCTGACTTTCTCAGACTCAAGGTTTCCTTCACAAAAAATGATATTTTAATATTACAAAAGAGCTTTGGAAAAGACTCTAGAATTCTCCACTTGTGGGATGAAGTATTTATTTAATCTTGTATTTAGAAAATTATATTTTACACTGGATAGCTCTAGTGCTATGAGCACATTCTTGGGACACAGCCAGACTTCTTGGTTTCTCCACTACATTTACAAATGCACAGAGGACATCTTTGCATGATTAATACTGGTTTTATCCAAGGCATTGAAGTCCATTTTCTTGTAAATCTTCTGTATTAGTGTGCTTTAATAGTTAGCCAGAGATGTGAACAGAACTGTGCCGGCTGATGAGTAATAAACTGTAGCTGCTTAAAGAAAAGACACCTGAGTCAGCAGGGACTGGAATGGGACCTCAGGCACACGAAAGCATCATCTGTGTAATTCAGGGGAGAGAGAAGTTCCTCTGGCAGCAGTGAGCTGTTATCACTAACTCCTGCCAACAGCAGAGGGTGGAGCTGCACATGTGAGGCTCCTGCTGCAGGGACAGGGGTGGTGGCACAGCCCACGGGGGTGACACCCTGACGGGCAAGACCTTTTCCACTGAGCCCTGTCTGGAGATGGGTCCCTGTCCCGTTCCATGAACCCAGTCATACTGTCCTTCTTGGGAACGTGTCCTGCTCTTCTGTTTCCCCTGGAAGAGGCAGTGCTGAAAAAAAATGCGCCATTCGTTTTATCTTAATTAACCTTTTAAAAATTTGTCTGTGTGTTTATATAACAAGTGCAGGTCAAGGAAAGGCAAAAGCGATTGGTGCTTTAATGGCAGAAAACCTGTCTGATTTTGAATGTGTGACTCTTTCACAGTTTAATTTGTGTTAGGAACTTCTAGTGACCCAATATTTATTTATTTATTTATTTATTAACAAGTCTGAAGCTGATATGGGTATAAAACTGTTTCAGCTGAGTCTGTCAAGCTGAAGAGTTAATATTGCTGTTGAGCTGCCATATTTTGATGCTGCAAGGTTGTACTGGATGGGAAGTTATGTAGATATCAGTCTTTTTTCCTTGTCATCAATTTTTTTTATTTTTTTTTTTTAAAGCAGCTCTCTGATGATTTATGATGTTTTCACTAGAGTGGTTTCCTGTCCTTGGACCAAACTTTTCACATGCAAACACCTACTGCAAGACATTTCTTTTCAATCAGGTGTGTATTTTAACTCTGGTGATGGTGACCTTCACACACAAGGTATTGACTGTCCCTTTTATAGGAATGATCCTTGAAGCCCCGTCTTGCTGGCCTCACATTATGTGATTGCCTTTTCATTCACACAGTGCTTCAAGGTGGGATGGTTGTAATAAGCTTCATGCTACCTCTGATGGCTGTATCGAGTTGAAGGAGATGCAGTCAGGCTGCACCTTTGTTTTACACGAGCTGCATCTCTCATAAGAACACTTTGCTTGTTTTAGCATTGCTAGGAGCAACCATCCACTTGTTTTAACTGAAGGCAGTGATTTTGTTGTCTGTACTTCCTGAAACTTCCCTCTGTGCATTTATTCTTTGGTGGGTTTGTATATAATTATAATCTGTGTACTTCATTTCCATCACTGTTTAATTCAGTTTGTCTGACAGTAGCTTTGCATTATTTTCTTGGGTAGTTCTGAGGAAGTTTGCATGGTGTAGTAAATGGACAAAGGTTCATATTGGATTTGTTTAAAATTTGTGTACTTGTGTCTCCTTCTCTATACCTGGTATTGTCTTTGCTTTGCAAACAAGGCACTGCATTAATGTTATTCATGCAAAATGTTACCTTCCAAGCCACTGATCCCTGTTGCTCCCTGCTTCAAAATGGTGCATTATTTCCTTTACCACAGTTAGTGCAAATGACCCTTAATACTAACCATTGCTTTACTACCTTGTGTATTTTTCTTCCTGATTCCTACATGCCTTTGTATTAAGTTCATCTGTGTTTTCTACTGTGCATTTGTTTTTTGCTTGCTTTTTTACCTTCTGAGGTATTGGATGAATGGCCTCTAAGCCTGTACCACACGTCATCTCTGTTTGGATGTGATCTTGCTCACTAGTTTTGCATCTATCTGTATTAATAGAGTTCCTGAACATTCTTATACGTTTCCTATATTTGTATTTCCCCTTATTAATCAATTGCACTTTAGTTTATCTTTTTAAGATTTCATAATAGCAGGACTTGGCCATTTCACACAGCATGGCAACCGAACAATCTGCTTTTTCTCCAAATCCATTATTATGCTTTGTGAGTATATGATGGAAATTGTGGATTGAAAACACTTCTAGAATTCTGTATAGGTCCTCCTGGTTTATGCTGAAAAATCCAAATGCTGTTTGTAGCCCGTGGCAGTGGTAACCCATTACAGATGATAATGTGACTGCTCCTATTCGAGTTCTCTCTGTCTGGCTTCATGGCAGTTTTTCATTGTGATCAGAAGGGTTTCCAGCTTCTAACTAAATTCTTTTCATGTCTGTCTGCTCAGGGGCAGGACTCTGGTCCATTTTCATGATCAGTTTTTAATTCGTGTGTGGGTGCAGGAGGGCGATTCAGTATTCTTAGCTTCTGATATCAGGTATCTGAAGGAGCTAATTCCTTTCTTTCACCAAGTTCACTGGAGGACAATAAATGGGGATGGAGCCAAGGAGTCTAACTTGAGCTTTTTTGCTTTTCTGTTTGTGTTTTCCCATCTCAGCAAGCACTTTTAAAATGCAGAGCTTTCTAGATGTTGCCTCACATGTAAATATGCCATAAAATCACCTCTTGGGTAGCAGTATAATCATAAAACAGCAAGCTTGGGAAATTATTATCTTTTCTGTTGGGTTTGGCAGGTTTTGTTTGTGTGGGTTTTTTGAGGGTTTTGGGGGGGGTGTTGTTTTTTTAGTTAACTCGTCTGAAATGAGTTGGACAGAGATTGGTTACCTAATTAACGAACATTTGTATAATCCTCAGAGACTTGTGAATGAAAAACTTGATTGAACTGCAAAATTGGTGGTAGTGATGGCCTTCTTGGTTCACACTCAGCTTTACTGTTGCAGCTGCACATTGAGTGATTTCCCCTCCTCCCCTGTACTTGAGCACTTTCTTCTCTGCACTCAGTATCAACAGATGCATTTTTTGAAAGAGCTTGGTTAGATCAATTGTCTTTGTAGCCCATAACTGTTTCAATAGCAACAGCACTACCTTGTAATCTCCAGCATACCCCCTTATTGGCTTTGGGGTGTTGGAGATACATTCCTGCCTCTTTATTATCTGTTGATGGACAGATTTTGCAAGAATTTTAGAATTTCCTCTCCTTTTGCTGTAAGATATATTGGTTGAAGCTTATTGAACTGCTTTACTATCTGTTAGCCTTGCACCTGCTCTTGAACGATCTGCCTTCTTTTGCATTTGGTATAATTTGCAGCACTCACTTATTTATGACCACTGAGTATTTTAGAAGTGAAATCTTCTTCTGCTCTTTCAGTTATCGATCTAACACTGATATCCCAACTCGAAAATATTGATCCTAGTTCCACAGAACTGCTGGATCATGTTGTGCATATGCTAATCTCCAGGAAGGTCCCAGGTTTCCCCAGCAATTCACCTGAGTGTGAAGTTGGAGGCTGTTCCACCAGTGTCTGTGTCCTCAGGGTCCCAGGCAGGGTCCTGTCCTTGCCCTGCCGCCTGTCCCCTGTTTTCAGTAGTTCCCAGGCTCTGTGCCTTCTCTGTGGTCCACCCAGAGCTCTCACAAATTTCAGATTCAGCTCTTCCTGAGGTTGAAGGCTGAGGTGACCCTATGGATTACAGAAGCTGTTCTTTAAAGATCCTCGTGCCCAGCTGAATGAGGGCAGGGCATCTTCCACAACGATTGCAAGAAACAACAGACAGCTTTGTCTGGAGGATGTGGGCCCAAGGGTGTGTTCCATGTGCAGAGACCCTGATCATAGTGCAGCCAGGGGAGAGAGGACACTGCATCTCGCCTTTCTATACTAAACCTGTGGTGGTTTGAAACCCTCAGAAATCTAATTTCTAAGTTTAAGCCTCCCCTCCCACAATTTGTCTTAGTGTGAGAGGGAAAAGTGATGGCATGGGCTTGATATCCTTCTCACCTCATGTGGAGAGCTGGGAGGGATTTAGCACCATAGGTGTTGATGCAGACTCTGGCTGTGTAAGTTTTCAGACAAAACACAACTACTCAGTGTTTACATACATATACATATAGGTAACAACTTAGCTATCATCTCTACTGTGAAATAATATATTTACATTAGATTAAATTTCTCTTTTATTCTTCAACAAGAGTCCAAGAAGAAAAAGAGAAAAGTCCTCTTGCTACTACCTTAGATAAGTCTCTCCTTTCTTCCAAAAAGAGTCCAGGAGAAAAGGAAGAGAAGTCCTGCTGCCTGATTCTCGTTGTTTCCCACTGAGAGGGCTGAGTCTGTATAGGTTCTCCTCCACTTGTGGTCATAGGCAGAAATGGGAACAGAAGACATGTTGTTTTTACTAAAAGCTTGCTTAGTAACCTTTGACTTTTCTTGAAATTTTAGTTAGTCATTTCTAAAAATAATTTCCTATCCTTGTAATTAAGCTCTCACCTTAGAGCTCACCTCAGAGATGTGTTTCCTTTTTTTGTTAAAAAGAATTGGTTGAATTATGCTGTAATTTTCATCTTGGCAGTATCCTCAAAGAATCTCAATTGATCAGAGATGAAGTTTTTTTTTTCCCCTTCTGGAAATACATCAAATTTGTTTTAATCAAGCAAATTAAGTTTCGTTGTTCCTCTTTTTGATCTTAAGAGAGCACTTTCCCTTAACTCAAGTTTGTCTAAGCTCTGTGGTTCCCTAGAGCATACACAGGAGCTTCTGTGTTAGAATTACGCTTTTCACTAAGTCTAGGAATCTTCTTTGGCCTGAACCTGTTTATACAAAAAATCTCTTCAGAATTCTATGAGTGATCTGGGTATCATGACTTTGTGCCCTTCTGGATAGGTATCCCCCTAATTTTAAATAATATCTTCAATAGTGTGTTAGAAATAAACTGGAGTTGTCTTCTTTCTCACTGAAGATACTTGCTTTAACCTGAGCTTTTTAAGTAAATAGTTGTGTTTTGTAAAGATGTCATAGTTAAAAAGCATTACTGATTGTGGCTGCAAAATTTGCACTTAGGTGCAAGCATACAAATGTCATTCATAATTCTGGATTTCTCCCACTACATGTACTACATGTATTGTATTTTAAAGATGATATTGTAATGTTCTGACTTGTAAGGTGAAGCTCTCTACTAATTTCAATTTACTGAGGTCTTGTCCATCTAAACTGAGGTGGTGGTAAAAACTTTAGAACCTTAAGAAGCTAGTTAAGGACAAGAATCTCTTAGCCTTCAAATAAAGAGCAAGGAGAGCAGTATTTGCTTCAGGAAGCTTAACAGTGAACTTAATATGCATAAGTCCATTAAAAATGGATTTAAACTGTAAAGTCTTAGAAAAATTCTCTTCAGAATTTGTATAAACATTGTGCTCCTATGAAAAATATTTTCCAAAGACGAGGGGCTGGGGTTTTTTTGGGTTTTTTTGATTGGTTGGTTGGTTGGGTTTGATTTGGTTTGGTTTTGGTTGATAGAGAAAAAAAATCACTTTATGCCTACTAAATAATACTCCCTGGACTGAATCACTTAGTCCTGTCCAAGCATTTAATATTGAAGACACTATTTTCAGGTTTGATCTGCATCTTGCTCATGATGTCAGAAGTTAGATGCTGTCACATTCCAGTGCATAAAGGCAAAGGCAGATTTGGGGTTGCACAAAAGCCATTGTATGCAACCTTGAGAACTGCCATTTTGGGTGGGTTTTTTTGATTAAAATTTCTGTGAATAAAGACAGTCTCTGAAATTCTGACAGCAGAAGAGCCAAAGGGAGGGCAAATGTAGCTGTAATCATCTTACTACAATTGGAAGCTGCAATGCTCTGTCTCATCCTAATTATTGCTGGTGGGGGAACAGTCATTAGAGGGTGATATTTTTTGGTATTTAACCTCTGTGTAAAGGCAGAGCAAGGAATGGCAGAATATGGGGAGTACTGGAAAGAAAAGGAAGATATTTTATTTCATTTCTATGAGGCTTTGCAGGACTGAAAGCTGTGTGGAGTCTTGAAGACAATGGAGAGATGTTCAGATGAACTGAAGGTGGTGACAGAGGGAGTTGCCTGCCAGTGGATTTCCAAAAGAAAAGCTGGGGTGAACATTGCAAGGAGAGGATGAAGCTGAGTTCTGCAGGGTCTAACAGTAGCTTCTTTTTCACTTGGATGGAAGTAAATTAAAAGCTTTGGGGAAAAGAGAAGATAAATTTGGCAGCAGCTCTTTGGGGGTGTCCGAAATGAATAAATTTTTAGCAGCTGTGTGAAGGAAAAGTCATCAAAACTGAAATAGTAGAGGCCCAAATTAGTTTGTACTGATGTGCACACAGCACAAGAATGTGCTCTGGAAATGTTATATAGAAAGTAGCTTCAGGACACTGAAGCTTTCCTTCTTGAGAGGGAAGGGTCAAGGATGACCCCCCAACTGTGGGCCCAAGTATTACAACTGCAGTGACAGAAATATTCTGCAGTATCAGCCAAGATCTATTGATTATTTCTCACACATGTACCGTGGATTCAGAGAGCAAGATGAGCAAATCCTTGTTTTTCTTCTCAGCAGAAATGTCAGGGAACAAACATTGGCTACCTTTACCAGAATTTCTGCTAGCTAAAATAAAAAGCAGTGCTTTAATGGGAATTGGAAAGCTCTGTAACCTAACTAAAAGGAAATGTCAGTGTTGGTTTGTTATTTTTTTTTTTAAATAAGGCTTGTTTTATAATTATTATATGCGCCTGTATAGCAGTTTCATTTTTTTTTGAAATTACAAATAACAAAGTTGAAAATTGTGTTCAAACTCACATTATTCTGGTTGTACATTTTATTATCCTTCCATTTTCCTCTACTACTGTTCACATTGCAAACAAAGAGATTATATTAATTGATTTATGGTATGTAACAGGTATTCAGGGTATGGAAGCTAAAGGTAATCCTAGAACTGGTTTTCTAGGTCATAATAACTTTATTATTTCAACCAGTTTGTGTACAATAAAGGTCAATAATGAACTAGAAAATGATGCTTACATTTTCTTCCAAGTTTAAAAAAAGTATGTAGTGCTTTTCCGTCAATTAGCAGCAGGAGAGCAAATTATAGTTGTATTAAACTGTGCTTGCTATATAAATCACAAATCTTGTTAGCAAAGAATTAACATCATAACTGTTAATTTAAAAACTGCCTTTAGCTCTGAATAAGGATTGGCTGTAGACATATTTTAATGGTATTGAAGAAGTAAAAATAGATCTCTCTAGAATGAGCCTTTCTGGTGGTACTGAAATTAATTATCTGCTCTTTTATGAAGTGGTAGTGTCTGTCTTAGTTGGGAAATGGTCACGTGGTAGAGAAAAGACTGGCTATCTTTTCCTTGATTCATGGCCCTGATTCTAGATTTAAAAAAAAACACCCCAAAATCTCTTTTTTTAATAATGAAAAGAAGGGGTTGTATCACCAAAGGACATAGACATCTGCTTTTCTCACTTTTGTTGGCTATTCAGGTACAGATACATGAAAACTGCATGACTTCTCAGATGAGGATTAATAATAAGGAAGTCAAGGAGAGATTTTTTAATTTTTTTTTTCCCCTCCAGCATATCAAATATGTTTGGGATGTTTCTGAGACAACAGACAAATTGCTCAGTTGCACGCTCCAAGACTTTACTCCTGCTGGCTAATGAAGTAGAACAAGACACAGAAGAAAAATACCCCTTTCTCATTGGTTTGCTGTATCTCATTAATTATCTCGTACTTTCTTTCAGTGTATTGACAACCTCGAAATGGAGCCCATGCAAATGGTAAAATGTGGTTTGCAATATATGTTAGGCTTGGGTTTTGGTTTGGGTTTTATTTGTTTTTTTTTCCTGAAAGGGCAGGACAGTAGTGTTATGCATGTCATTAATCCAAATTAAAGGCAATCCACTTTACTGAAGACATTCCCCTCCTATATTCCCTTCGTGGTTATACTCAGTCTTATTTTCTTGCTGGCCTCGTGTCCATCCTCTTCACAACAGATGGAAAATACCAGATGAAGAACACCTTAATCTTCAAAAATACCTTATTTTAGTGTGAGTCTTAGCATGTTGTATCCTCTCTTATCCTGTGACTTGGCTGAGACAATTCATGCTCATATATTTTGAGGTCTTCAAAAGCAGTTTAGTACTATCCTCCCTCACTACTGCTGGTAGCTTTGGTCTGAGATACACGTTATGCAAGTATTTCTTTGCTCTTCCGTAATTACTACTAATTACTAATTACTACTTAAAAGACTCTTCCCAATTTGTTGCAGTTAGGCTTGATCAAAGACTGATATAAACAGACATTATGGCTGGACACTTGTGTTTATTAATCTCTGAGAGCTTAGAGGACTCAATTAGAAGAGAAGAACACATAATGGTTGTGTGCAGTGCAAAAGAATAAACCAAATAATTCCCACAACCTCTTTAATTTTTTAGATACTTTCTATTTGGTTTTAACAAATGTGTTGGTCTCTGGTTCTTCAAGCTATTTCACATTCTGTTTATACATTTTTAATGTTTCTGTAAGCCACAATGTGTAGACATTAGATACAAAATTCAAATTCTTCTTCTGGATGTTTTAAATGAAGAACCCCTATTTTTCACGTCTCTCTTTGCTGTTTTCACTTTACCTGCTTGTTTAGTCATTTGGAAGGTGTTTAATGCAGGCTTTGGAGGGATGGAGAAAGTTGAACATCACAGTAACTTGGACCCTTTTTATTTTGTCAGCAATAAAGAGGTCCATAACACAGACTACTCCTGTTAGCATTTGTGGGGTTTACTATGGGGCAACAAAAGGAAAAAAAATCTCCCAGATATTTCATTAATCCCATACAGCCATAGTGTGTTGCACCAGGTGTGTGGTATTCCAGAGCAGAAACTATATTCCTAGTTCCTTTGAGGAACTCATCACACAGAGCTACACTATTTGGGGCATGTTCTTTTTTACTTTGTTTGGGTTTTTTTGTTTGTTTTTGGTTTTTTTTTCAATTATTATTATTACTACTATTTTTATTTTTTTAGCAGAGATGTCTTTATGTGGTGTGTGGCATTTTGTTGGGTTTTTTTGGTTGTTTATTTATTTTAACCTAGTCAGACTAGCTAGAGGGGAACGTGGATTGGAGATGGTTGAATAAGTTGAATAAAGTGATTTGAGAGCTGCTGGAAGACATGGAGGAAGTGAGTGACTTGTGCTTCTTTTTTCATCTGTTCTCCCAAGATATGTGTATTTTTTCACACATATGATTTCTTTTGAATTTATAGTTTACTGGCAGCATTAGCCACAAGAATAAGTTGACCTCAGAGATCTTCAGTGTTATGAGACTGTTATTTATGATCCCACATTAAGAAACTGAGGCAAGGAAGTTTTAAAGGATGCTGCCAAGGACAGACTGGCATTGGCAGTTTTTGGTTACTGGTCTGCAACTTGGGCTCATTGTCCCTTCTGAAGGACTCCTGGGTGGAAGTCACCCAGTGATCCTTTGTTTTAAAAAAATGAAAAAACCACATTTAATTCTACTGAAGGTTAATAAAGCCTTTTCTATTTGCTGGGTCTAACAAAGAAAAAAAAAGGGGAAAAAAGAAAAGAAGGCATAACAGATGACTTTATTGGTGCACATATATTATAGTTGCTTTGACATTTATGTTTTCCCTGCTGATAGATGAATGATTTCTGTGGAAGTAAATCAATTGCACCAAAACTAGTAGCACAAAGCACCAGGGTCTCCCTGGTCTAAAACAACAGAGGGTTTGAAATATTTTGAAATATGATTTAAGACATTTCTCTTCTGGAAGAATTTGTTGGAGTTTTTTAGCCTTAAAATAGATGAGACAATTATGCAACTTGGTGTTCAGTGTAAACATTTATTCAAATTTCAAGGAGCTGCTGACCTTACTTCTGAGCAGGAAATTAAGGCATTCACTGATTTCTTCCCAGACATTTAGTGTTCCCTTCCTTTTTAATTCACCCCATATTATTCTGCCTGCCTCTGAATATTGTAATCCAAACTTCACTTAACATTCAGTCAAACTATTGTAACTTCTTACAGTGTTCTTCTGCTAGCAGATAACAATCATTTGTTATTCTTATCAAAGCTGATCTCTTAAGTAATGCATATTTTAAAGTATTTTCTTGCAATCACTTATAAAACAAACAGTCAAATCATGTGGAAAGAATATTCTAAGAATCATAAAGGTCTGAGAAATAATTAGGTAATTCAATGATTAATTTCATGTTTGGGAGTCAGGAAAAAACATTACTGTGTATTATGACAGAGTTTGTAGGAAAGGTATTTAAAGATATTTTGAAAAACCTATACCAGCACTTTTGATGAAAAATTTTGCTTTCACACCACAATTTGAATAGCAAAACATTTACTTGGTTTCACTGGCTCCCTGTGGATTCCCAAATGATTATTCCATCTTCCCTAACTGTGAAGCAACATGAAATACTATTATTATAACAGTCTGCTGTTACAAAATAGCAGTCACTAATACATAAACTGAACTATACAGTGAATTTATAGAATACATGGATCTTAAATCCATAAGCTCGATATGGTCTTTGGGGAATCTGTCCTTTAACACAATAGTGGAATTAAATCGTGTATATAAAAGTACCTAAAGCTCTGAGGTTCTTCTTCATCTGCCCTGACCCAGGTGCTGAATTTGGAATAGATCTTATCAGACTGATAAAATATTTCTGCTTTGGGAAGGTCTGCACTGATCACTGGGATTCAGTTGCTTCACCTGCTGCAATCCAGGTGTCTGGTGGCATTTCCCGTGTTTTGGGAGAGAAGGACATGCACACTGGTGGGCACGACACAGCCTTCTTGGGCAGCCAGCAGGAGAGCAAGGCTTTAAAATGGTGGTGGACAAGTGTGTTTAGGTAGCTGATGTTCAGGTATTTTGTCTGGAGCATTTGTCAGAACAAAGGCTGCAAATGGAAAATAGCTGACCGAAAAATCAAAGCTGATCAGTCAGCTTTGGTGCAGTTGTAACAAGAGGCAGTGCTGATCTGAGAAGATGAAAAACAGATTTTGATGTCTTCTGTGGAGTGGGAAAGAAAAGGGTACGAGAACAAAGAAGGGCCTTTAATAATTGTTTTCAAAAGAGGCATTTTCCTCACAGAAGCAGCTTTTCGTTCACCTTTCCTTAAGGTTTCCCCTATCAAAATGTAGCTATGGGAAGGAAAATGCATAGAAATCAGGAGGAGTTTTGCTGATTTCAAGGAAAAAAGCTTTGATCACTATATATAAACTATCTGCCTAGAATGAAGAAGTCTGTCTCTTGCTCTAACTTGTGTGCCCTTGTGAGGTATCTTTGTTGCATCTGTTCCCATAAAACTGCAGGCTTTCACATGAGACGTTTATATCTTTCTCTTCACAGAACTGACATCTCTATGACACCTTTTTTCAGATAATATTTGTTCTGGCACCTTTTTGGTCTGCTTTTTCCCCAAAGTGTACTGTTTTGGGGCACTGGATGGCTAATTTCTCTGTTCCAGAGGTGGCTGGATTTCAATGTACTGTAAGAATGTAATCTCTGAAGCAGTTGGAGTAAAGATAAATAAATCATAAATTAATGTATATTATTCATGTTGTTCTCTATGAAGACTGCTCAATGATGCAAAGCTTTACTAGTGAGAATCTTCAGCAGTGAGGATTATGAAAATATCTGAATATCCATCTTACACATTTAAATACAGGTTTTTAAACAGCTATTTTCCACACTAGCTAAATGCTACCAATCAGGGAAGTGACACAAAAGAATGATTCTTAAGCTAATGCTCTTTACAGTTTTCCTGTTGCATTCTGTACCACAGAAATTTCTTCTAAATAAGTGCTGCAGCTTTCAAAAAATCTGGTTTACAGCCACAGAATTAACCTTCTGCAAACTCTTGTTGTCTCCTTAAAAGCAAAAATGGCAATGCAGTTTTTTCCTGTGGCCCATTGTCGCCAGTGTGGCCTCACAGGGAGCCATAAGGGAGTTTCTTTAGGGAGCTGCCTTGTGTTGTTACTGTTATTCACAACCCTTAATTCAAAGGCTTCACAATAAGGGAGTGATACCATCAGCTCAAGCAGCATTTTGCTTATTCCCTCCTTAGAAGTGTCGTTGACCCGTGGGGAAACTATGGGATGACCAGGCAGTTGCAATGCAAGATCCTGAAAGGCCAGAGTAGTAAAACGTATTGCTAAATGTCAATGAATACATTTAGGCACTGGGATGCAGAAAAGGTACCTTGTTTTCAAGACTCAGATTGAAGAGAACAGAAAGCAGCACACAGATCTATGGCAGAGACATAGACCAATGGAGGACACTTCTTAAAAATGTATACGTCTGTAAATCCTTTAAAATGTCTTTTGGAGGACTGGAAGAAGATAGTAATTAATTTTGCATTGACTGCTTGTAAAATATACACAATTAAGTGAGTGTCTTCAGCCCCCAGGTGATTAAGATTGAGGAACTGGAAGAGGTAGGAATACAGGGCCATTCTCCTGTCACCACTGGCATGAGCAGAACCTGTGTGTGGTGTCTGTGTCAACACAGAGATTGTGAGGGGAAATTACCAGTTATAGAACTGGAGCACAGTTCCATTTTTACTGAAACCTCCTGGGGTTTATATTTATTTATTTTTATTATAAGTAAAAATTATTATAAATAAAAAATATTTATTTGTATTTATTATATTCTGCCTCCTAAGGGATGAGCCTGGGATTATGGATAGGAGACAGTTTTATTCATTGAACAATAGCAGAAATAGTCTTCCATTCGCACTCTGGATTCAATAAAAGGAATTATTTTGTGTATCATTTGATGCCCAAAACATGCTATGTGCAATGGTAAAAATAACTAGCAGTCAAAGATTTTATAATGATGACAGATCTTGACACAGTAGGTAAGAATAGCTCCAGCAGAAGAGAGAAAAGCAGAGAATAAGGTTTTCAAACGACTCATTGGTGCATGTATTTTTTTTTTCAGGGTAGTAGGATGAACAGTTTGTATGTTAGGCGGTGAATTAAGCCTTGGTATTTTAATGAGGTCCAGACTCTCTCAAATTTTGACAGAGGAAGAGCCAAAGTTCTGCTTCTGCTATTTTTGGATCAGTATCAGTAGTGGAACATCCCAGATAAAGGCAGGATTAACTTCCAACAATGCTGCTTCTTCATTAGTAAAAACGAGTCTGCGGTTTCACAGAAGTGAATGTCAGCCAAATTTTGTTGGTCAAGGTCTTAAATGTTAGTTTCTCAGTTCTGACTCTTTCTTAGATCCATGAATGTCACGCCAACTTCGTTCTTAAACTCTTATTTTTTTTCTTCTTGATTTTTTTCCAGGGAGCACACTTGAATAGGAACAGATGGCACCTGATACTGTCAAACATGAGGGCTTTTCTATAAGTGATTTATAGCTGTGGCTCTTTCTGTATTTTGAACGCACAGCTTTGCAATTTAAATATTATATAGATTAAGTCCTTTACCTCAGGATCCGCAGCGTGACCGTACTGTCCTTAAACCAGTGTGTGGGTTTGTGCAAGGATAGAGTTGCTTGTCTGAAGCTAAAAAGTTTGTTGTTTCAGCAGAACAGAACATCATATGTCATATAACACATAGGTGAATATTTAATTTGTTTTGGTTTATGCTGTTTTCACAGCTTTTGTAATATTTTCACAATTTAATTTCACCTTTACTGTCTGAAGTCATGTGGCTCAATAACAGTTGTGCCTGCACTAAATGGCTGAGTTAAAAGGCAGTATTAATGCTTGGGCAACTCACAGGGGTATATGCACATGTTCTTCTATTTGGATTGCATTAAATGAGTTTTCAGAACCATATGGCAACGTACCTTAACTATTCTTTCTGAAAGAGTCTAACTGTTGCAGCCTTCTGTTCTAATTAGTTACATCTTCTGAGCTTTACCAATTCACTGGAAAAACTCCACGCTTAATATTGCTTAAATTTTACCCAAATGCATTTTGTTCTTGCGGGTGTATTTTAATACTGTGTGTGTGAAATGCAGATCGCTTCTTAGTTACTCACTTTACTTTTAATATCTCCCCAGACAGTACATCACTATTTTGAAACAGTTTCCGTTGTTTATTACAGTCAGAAGTATTTCTGCTAAATTGCTGGGATTTGATAGGTTGTAGAAGCCATAAAAATATCCTTCTGTTGAAACAAGAAGGAAATTTCATGGCAGAACTGTGAAATATATTTGCTGTGTCCATTCCAGTCCCCTGGGGACAGGGGAGAGTGGAACACACGGGTTTCAAATGGCCCATCATTTCCAGATGTCTGAATATTCTTGCAGAATACATTCTTCTTAGAGGACTTCACATTACATAAAGGATTTGCCATCTATTTAACTACTTTTTAAAAGTGGTCAAATCATTCTCACCACAGGAGTAAATTATAAGAAGGAGTTTCAAACTTTTCTTATACCCTTCCACCTTTGCCTTGCGATGGCAAACACAGCAGCACCTTCACCACCACTGAGCTGTCCTGCTGTTTGCACTTTTCATTAGTGGTGCAGTTTGTTCACTGTATTAAAGGTGGAACTGCACCATGTGTAAATTTTAACTTGCATCTTAAACAGGAGTATCAAATTGATTGGTTTTGTTACCTAAAACAGTTCAGAAAATGGGATAAGCACTAAAAGTTAGTTAGCACGACCATAAGAAGACTGCTAGCTGGTTTTTTTCATTTTGTTTTAGAAATTGGTAGGCTTTTTGTGTTTGTGTGTAGAAAAGAAGAAAATACCTACCATAGACCTTTTCATCAGTAAAAACAAGAACTCCATTCTCTTGTTCCCAAAGGCACTGTGCAAGTAAGAATAATATAAGCTGTAATATCAAATCAATCACATTTACATTTCAAAAGCATCCTTTGTAAAAATGCCCCAGAGGGCTGAATTCAGCTAATAAAAACACAAATAAAATAAAATATTTAACAGGCTATATCAAGCACAGGTAGGTTGTGCAGCTTTTGGAAGCCTGATCTTAACAATGATCAATAAAAATTTTAAAATTTTTCAATGAACATTTTAAAACTCCAATGTCTGTAGGTAGGGACCAAAGAATAGAAACACACAGTGCTAGGAATCAGTAATATCTGCTCATCGTCACAGAGTAAAGCCACTGAGACTAAACAGGGATATTGGCCTGAACATAAGAGAAAAAATATGGGTGTGAAACTCCACAACGCTGCACTGAAGAGCAGTTTTACCTGGAAAAAAAAAAAAGATCTTTTTTAATTGATTGTTTGATATAGAACTAAAGTTGTAGGATCAGACACTCAAAATTCAAACATTTTCTTAAACCTAAATTTATTCCCAGATTTTCATAACTGGGTTGTACTTTCAGTTATGCTTTGAAAGGAATTGCATGAACAATGGAGATTTATGTTTAAAAAGGCAAGGACAGGTGGCCTTGGATGGCTTTTGATCCAAGGACATTTTAAGCTGGCCTTTTGCCATAAACATTTTCATGTTATCGCTCTTCTTTAGCACCAAAAAGGTTCCATTTAAAGGGTTTAAAACAGGGCAGACCCACACACTCGTGGGTAATGTTACTGTCTCTCCTTAGCTTCTTCAGAGCCTTTTGGGTTGCTCTCCAGACCACTTTAAATAAAGATTTATTTTTTTTTTTCTTTTTAGTTTTGAATGCAGTATTTTTGCCAGTAGATATTGTTCTGAATTGGACTAAAACTATTGCTGCCAATGGGGAAGCAGTAGTTGCCCTTCATCTGGGAATACCATTATGAAGCAGAGATGCTCTTTTACGGAACAGATGGTAGAGTGATAGCAGCTTCCACTTCAAACATGAGCAAGCACGGGGTGCATGTGGGCAGAAGGTTTCATTGCATATGATTTTATGAAGCCTTGGATATATAGGCAAGAGAAGGTAGATGGAGTACCGGAGCAGTGAGAGGGGGCTGTGTTTAAAGCATCGGGTGTAGTCACAAAATCCTTGGCAGTCAAGTTCAGAGGAAAAGCCAAAAAATCCTTCTGGACTAAATGTCAGCTAGAAAGAAGTTTGGTACTGTGTGAGTAAAGAGAATATCTCCTTTCACTTTGATTTATGTTGCATTCAAAGCAAATCCGGGTGTTTGGGGTTGTGGTGTTTGGGTTTTTTTGGGTTGTTTGGGTCTGGGATTTTTTTTGGTTGATTGGGGGGGGTTGGTTTTCTTTGCTTCTTTGTTTTGGTTTCTGTGTTTTCGGACAGGATTGCACGAGATACTTGGTTCTATCATAAATTTCTCATCCTAATGGCAATAAGCTGCAGGACTCCTGAGTTGGCTAATGAATTCTGTCAAAAAGGATTATGAGAAACATGATACAGTTCATTTGCTATCATGTCTCATGGTTGCTGTAAACAAAAATCTTTCTCCATTGAAGCATTTTGGTTTCTGATAATAGATAATGTATTTATGTAAAATACCCTAGTAGTCTCCTCTGAGTTGTGCTGGTCCATGATAAGCCCTGGACTTGCTGGCTGTACACACATGGTGCCACCAGAACTTGCTTTATGGTGGCCAATGTGGGACAGATACTGCACCAGTGACAGGAGTCTGAGCACTTTCCTTGTGACCTGATGCAGACATTGAAACACCTTCACAGTGACTCATTTGCCTTGTGGACATATCGCTGCCTAACCCTCCTAATGAATCTCTCTGTTCTGAAAGCAACAAGATCAGACACTAATAGATTGTCTAAAGTGAGTTTCTTAATGAGTAAAAAGTAATTCCATCAGTAGTGGAATTCATACAAGCTGGTTGCCTCGGGATGGGAATCTTATGTCCTTGTATGCTTTCCTCCCTCCTTCCACCTCACAATACCTCTTGCTTTTCTGTCTGCTTCCTCATTGCCTTTAGAAAATAGCATGTCATTGCCTCTGACTTTTTTCCTTGGTGTTGTCTAGTTCTTTTCCTTAGGAGCAGGGCTTTCTCAAATCAGAGCTATGATAGATCCTGAGCTACAGGAGCCCTGGGGACCTGGCTGGTCTGTGTGCATTGGTATGGACCAGAGGTGCAGTGAGTGTAGGTAACTTTTGAGCATACCCTCAGAAGATTTTAACTTGGAAGGAAATCTGACTCTTGAATTTGGTGAATAGACAGGCACATCATAGATATCTCTGACGAGTTAGAACAGCAGGCTAAAAATAACAAATGAGAGAGAAGATGCTGGAAAAATATCGGAATGCTGCTCACTGCATCTAGTGGCCCTTCAGCTCAATCTCACATGTTAGTGCAGACTCAATCAATTCCTATTTGTGTCGTGCACGTATTAAGAGGAAATGACCTCAAGTTGCACCAGGGGAGGTTTAGATTGGATATGTGGAAAAATTCCTTCAGCGACATGGTTGTCAGGCACTGGAACAGGCTGCTTGGGGAAGTGGTGGAGTCGCCATCCCTGGAGGTGGTTAAAAGATATGGATGTGACACTTGGGGCATGGTTTAGTGGTGAATTTGGCAGTGTTAGATTAATGGTTGGACCCGATGATCTTAAAGGTCTTTTCCAACCTTAAGAATTCTATGGTTCTGTTCACCAACTGGCAAGTAAATGTTGTCCTTTCTGGGCATCCCTTTCTTCTCCCCACTTGCATGCATGTATTTCCTTCTCTGTTTTCTGATGGTATCCTAAATTCATACGTCAGCTTCTTTATTCCTCAGGCTAACTTTCAACCTTAGTTTAGTTTACTTTTTACCTTTTATTTGCTTGTATGTGTGCAAATTCACAACAGGCACTACCAGTGAATCCGTGCCTCCCTCTCCTCAAGGGGCTGCTACGTTTGTGTCATGACTTTGCCCCCAGGAGCTCTCACCCTGTATGTGTGTGTCACTGCTGTCAGCTCACACACAGACCATTAGCAGCAGGGAGCTTTCTACCCTGGAGTGCTCTTTTGGTGTCCTACAGTGCTCTAAACAACATCAACCTGTAGTTTGTCTGTCCGTGTTTGGCTCTGTGGAATATGAAATGTTAAGGCCCATTAAGCTTTTGCAGCAATTGAATTTTTTTGCTGGAAGTGGTCTTGGGTATTTTAAGCAATGTAAGGATGGGTATAAATCGAGTGGCATTTCAAAGTTTTCTTTCACTTGAAGTCTCATCTCAATTGAATTCCAGTGAAATTGTAGCAAAACATTTCATCTAATTGTTAAAGAGTTTAGAGGCAGAGCTTGGTTTTAAATGAAATTTGCAGAATATGATAGCTCATAAAGCAGCCTTATTAGGGGTGAGGCATAAACTTCACTGGCAATTGTCCTGTGTTTTGTACAAAATTCAGTGGTTGGTTTTGAAACAATTAGAACCAATTGCTCAGAAGTTATCTTCCACAAAACACTGAGGGTTTTGTCTGAAATTAGTAATAAAATCAGAAAGTGTCAGAGGATAGTGTTTTCTTCAATTTATCTTGCTTTATAGGAACAATATAGCCTTTCCCACTTCCTCTGCAGTTTGCCTTTTAGTATTTATTTTCAAACCATTGAAATTTTGGAACAGCTTTTAAAACAACGGTGATGAAAAGTGGTGCCGTGAAGTTGGAGGGGACACCTCCCTGTGTCAACTCATTTCAGGGGGACATCTTCAGAGTCAGCCTGCTGTGCTCACCTCATGTTTGTGTAGATGAAGTACTTCTATACCAGAAAAATGCTCACTGTCAATTAAAAAAGTATTTCAGTCATGGAAGTTCCTGGTTGGGAGTTACAAGGCGATGGAGTTGGCAGCGAGTTGGTCTTTGGCCTCTGAAATAGTGGAGTTTGTTTACTTGCTGGATGCTGTTCTTGCTGGCAAATTCAAGCCTTAATGAGGGAGAGCTGTCCTGAAGGATGGTCTGAAATACATTTTAATACTGTGCTTTATGCACAGGTTGTTTTCTTTTTGCTTGAACTGTTTTGTTCATGTGCGTTACCTTGACGCTTGGATCTAAATATTTCGGGGCTTGGGAGAAAATAGGATTGAGTGGATGGTGAAAAATCAAGATATGCATATTTGGCCCAAACATTGTCCTTCTTTTGCACTTTCTTTCTGTTTATCATAGGCTTTTCTTGAGAACAGGATACAGGAGGGAAAATACTGACACTATGTGCATCTCTGACAAACATGGAAAGGAAGGAATGTAAACTCAATCTTGAAGGGTGTGGAAACATATCCTTACTTTTTCAATAAGGGATGCATTTGAGGTAATTTACTCTTATCTCAAGTAATGTGAACTACGTGAAAGAGAAATGAAAGGGTATTCATTTCACAACTTGTTATCTTTTATCTGCTAACAATATCCAAGGGTTTCTCTGAACAGTTGAAGTGTTAAGTGGTTCAGGAGCCTGCCTTGCTCTCTCTTTCCTGGGTAGATATAATCTGAGCATTAATGAAAGTGATATTATCCTGCGTGATAGATTTTTTACCCTCCTTTTTACTATTTATTTACCAGTCAATAATGTTACTATAAAGCCAGAAATTCTTGGCCTTGGAAAATATAAACCGTGTTATAAATTTTTGTTGTCCTGTTGATAAACAACTCAGGGATAGTTCCCAGCAAATTTATAACAAGATGATGTTTGAGTTAAGTAATTTCAGACTCTGGGCCAAATTAAATTGCAGTGAAGTTTTGGCAGAAGTGTACAGGGTCCATGATGGTTCTGGCACGTGCAGTTATTCTGAACATGGTTTAGATGGGCTCCAGGTGGAAACTTAGGAGCAGTTCCTGACTCCAGATCAGCATTCAGATTCTAAACAGTCACTGCTTTGTTCTGAATTCAAACCACAAAAGATGAGAAACTGAGGACCCAGGATGCCTCACGCATCTTTCATTTGGGATTGTTTGGATTCTGCTAATAATTGTAGTGCAGAGGCAAATGTTGGTGTTCCTTGCCAGTCTCAGTTTGGAGAACGGGACTAACAGGTACAGTAGAGTTACAGGGTGGTCTGCAGAGCTTCTCTAATTTCTACGGTGTGCAGGTTTACTTTGGGGAATTTATTATTTGTCCTTTGAGTGTTCCAATTTTTGAGATGCTGGAAAAAAAAGAAAGCACAGTCATATAGTTTTAGTTTGAAAGTAGCATGTGTCTACAAATACCTGACTCTGGTTGTTCTGGGAAGGGTGCATGGGGTGCTTATAGTGATTAAATCTAGCATAAACAGTGGAAAAATGCTGAAACAGGGCTTACAGTAGCTATAACTAGGTTGCAGGAGAGCCTGTGGGAGTTGGAGTACATTGCTAACATGCTAGGTTTTGCTATGAGGGCAGATCATTCCCGAAGGCAGATTACAACAATGCATCTTTAAGGCATCTAAATGGTTTTGAAATTTCTAATCCCAGTCTGCTTGCTGCAGTTTAGTGCTGTGTCAGGTTCAGCAGCACTCAAAGACCACTAATAAGAGCTTTTATGCGTGATGGTGAACAGTTATTGAAATGTTAGTGGGACTCGTGTATCAAGGGTGTGCAGTCTAGTCCCATTTCTATTTAAATCACAAGATGGGAAACTAAGTGATGTGGAGAAGAGTATGACTTGCAGGAATGGAGATGGCCTTCCTTATCAGCAGAGCAAATGAATCATCTTTGCAGTGGGACTTACTGTGGTAATGAGATTAATACCATATAGTCTGGAGAAATTCATGCAGATGCATCTGTTTAAAGAGGGGGGGGGAAAAAAAGCCTGCCCCACCAGCAGTATGTTTCTGAGTATTTGCTTTATTTTCTTTCTTTTTCATCATCAGTTTGATGAATCTGAGAATCTGGTACTGGTCAAGAATACAGAATTTGTGCACAGTGAGGAGGGGTTGGTATCTGGTTCACACAGCTACAGTTTTTGTGTGTCCATGAAATTTAAATACAGCAAATACATTTTATGTTGCACTGCCCCATATAATTGCATGCATGATATGCTTTTGATTTCTTAGCTTTCACTAGCAGTTGGAACAGGGTGCCAGTGTGCCTAGCCCACAGTGCATGGCACAACATTTACTTTTTCTTTAGTTTTAAGTAGCTTAAAAAGAAACCATTGCCTTGCTAGTCTGCACTGCTGTTTGTATAGAGTACTGCTGATGATTTTTGAGACTGCAGAACCAGAAACTGAGAGAAAGTTCTGTGGCAAAAAAACAAATGTGAAAATTGCTTTGGTGGCAATAGAGAGGCTGTGTTGTGAAAGTACCTAGTAGAAATATGCTCCTTGCACTTGGGCAGTAATGACCTTTAAAGGAATGCTGAATCACTTCATAGAGATCCTCTTTATAGGTTATGAGAATGACATGACACTTCATGCTCCTCGTCATTCACCAATTTTTAATTTACCAAAGACAATTTACAACTTTGTTCACCTCCAGTGGAAACATATACAGGAAACACTTGTCCCCCACTGAGGAACAAACAGCCCCAGCAAGCAATATTCATCCCTCACATCACACCTTCCTTCCAAATATAAGATGCTTCAATTGTGGTTTCTCTAACCTAAGTGCTGTGGCATTAAAAGAAACTCTAATGCTTGTAGCTTGTCTTTCAGACAGCTGATGACAGCAAAAAAGGCCAAGTTTATTTAATGTGTCTCTTGACAAATAATAAATCAGTTTGAGCTCTCACCCAGAAATCTTGTAAAGCTCCTTTCCTTGGTGCCTTTGGAAGCAGAAATTCTCCATCCATAAACATGGTGGAGAAAATTTATGACTGCAATACTTCCCTTTTAATTTGAAAAAACACCTGAACAACAACACGAAGGGGCAGTGAGAAAATATTCTCCCTCCTCCTTGTAGTCAGTGGCAGTAAGTTCACTCAATTGTTTTTTCTACTCCTATAGAAATAAACATCCTATTGAAGTATCAGTGTAGGCCAAACATCTCCTTTCTGATCAGCCCCCTGTTCCAGCAGTGCTTTCTTGGTCTTCCTTCAGGTTGTGGCATCTGAAACGTGAAACTGCTAATAATTGCAGTGCAGAGGCAAATATTGGTGTTCCTTGCCAGTCTCAGTTTGGAGAATGGGACTAACAGGTACAGTAGAGTTACAGGGTGGTCTGCAGAGTTCCTCTAATTTCTGTGGTGTGCAGGTTTAGTTTTGAGAATTTATTATTTGTCCTTTGAGTGTTCCAATTTTTGAGATGCTGGGAAAAAAAGAAAGCACAGTCATATAGTTTTAGTTTGAGAGTAGCACGTGTTTTTTTGCAACTGGCAAAAAACTGAGGTCCCCTGGCATTCACTCAGGGCCTGACTGCTTGTAAGTGGTCCCTGTGCTCCAGTGGGTGCTCGTTGGTCCCTAGGACACATAGAATCCTGGTGGTACAGGGAATTCTTTAAAGGATTAGGAGTCCAGCTGGATGAAGACCATTGATAGCAGCATTTCCACCTTATCCCCATTGGAGCACACCAAAGCTCTTGTTTTCCCTCTGGAATGTTTTGCATGGTGTGCACACACAGATGATTCCCTGGGGAGGAGCTGAGACTCCAGGAAATGAAAGCAGCATTGGCTGTGCCTGTTAAGGTGCATCAGGAGTATGTTCATTTACTGGAGAGATCATGCTGGAACAACCTGTAGGGAGCAGAGCTTGTGTGTCACCTTTTCTCTGCTCTGTACTAACTGGAGGGAATCTAGTGGCTTTTGGAGAATGCTGGGAGGAAAGTAATGAGCTTTAAAGCACTGTCCTTGCTCTTAACCCAGTAAGTTTAGGTCTAAGGCACGTTGTAGTAGCTGAGAAGCAGAGCTAGTGGCTATATATAAATAAGTTAAATACTTAGGCTAGTGGCTGTGCTCGTAGACCAAATAGCTGAGGGGACTAAGATTTAAACCTGGTTCCTTCTACATGGCAATATCTAACAATAAACTAACTCCACAACATGCTGAAATCCGGTAACCTTAAACAAAAGCTAAGTATATACCTTTTGAGAGAATAGGCAGAAAGAAAAGGAGGCCTTGACAGGAGAAAAATAAGTAGAAAAGCAAAAATAAGACACAAGAGAATAAACCCAGAAAGCATGAAACAAAAGCAAAGCCAAATGCACTAATAAGAGAATTGTCAGACAGGAAAAGGAAAAAGGGAACAAACAGAGAGCAAGACAGAAGTAATGAGACGGGGGAGAAATCGGATTCAAAATGAAATCTGGTAATAAAAGAACTGTCAGATATAAAACGAGCCAATGTATGACAGAGGAAAAAAGAGCCAAGGAGATGGAGCAAGGCAATCTTTAAAGAATTAAACTAACCAGATGTGGCCCCCAAAAGTAATTTGCAGAAAAGTTGGTGCTACTCCTGATTTCTAATGAAAAGCAAACTGCAAGAAGCACATTTCTTTTATGCTCTAAGGAAAAAAGTGTTGTTTTTTTTTCTGATAAGAAACTATTCGAGAAAAATCAGAGGGGTTTGCATTACCTTTACAAGACTGTTTTGAAGCCAAGGCTACAAAAGGTTAAACTAGTAAATTGTAATGCATCTTGTGGTTTGTGTGCTGAGTCTGGTGTGCTCAGTCACCCACCCTTGTGTGGATTCCTTAACCTACCTGCATTGCCTTATTTTCCCTCATTTCAACACACACATACATACACCACTAAGACTGGAATGGAACAGAATTGAAAAGGTTCATAAAGGTTTTGGTTGTGGGAAGCATTTTTTAACTTTCCAGATAGAATCTAAGCTTTTCTTTGAAGACAAAGATGAAATCAGTGGAGAATGTGGACCATTTTATTCAGGCAGAAATAAACTCATTGACTTCAAGGGATCTAGGATCGAAAGACAGACAATGATTTAATAGGCTAGCTCAAGAAACCCAAAAATCCACTTGAAATGCTTGTAGTGTTGGAATTCTTAAGACTCCTTATGTCTAAATGGGTGTTATACAGTAAAAAAGTAAATGCACATATTGGCAGTGCACTTTCC
The DNA here is from genome assembly GCF_003984885.1 of Neopelma chrysocephalum. Lineage (NCBI taxonomy): Eukaryota > Metazoa > Chordata > Aves > Passeriformes > Pipridae > Neopelma > Neopelma chrysocephalum. Next base: position 5,714,539 of record NW_020897721.1, read on the forward strand.
AGGTATATCCTGCCTGCTTCCCAGCCACTCCTTGCTCACTGTCAACGGTGTTATTGGTGATTGCCTGTGGGAACAGCAGCTCAGTGCCCTGTGGAAACTCATCATGCCTTTACTTACTGTGTCTTGGATCAGATGCTAAAATGGGTTCAGCTGAGATGTTATCAACATTTTCATCCTTTAATCTTAGAAGGCTTTCTCTCTTTCCCCTTAAGAGATCTGAGGATGGTTTCAGGAAATACTTAAACATTGCAGTTACTTTCTTTCACTTGTACAAAATTCAAAGCTTTTTCTTCCCATTTGGGGCAAACAGTGAATTCTTGTCTGTGCTGATTTATCAGGTGGTGCTTACCAGGAATTCAGTTTAACAGTCCCTTGCTTGATGTATAGTTTCCCACTTGACAACTGCTTATTTTATCTTGTTTCTTTCTCTCAGTTAAATGGCTAAAATTTCTCAAGTAGAAATAAAAACTAATTTTAATAAAGAATATATATATTTCCTCATGTGCAAGAATATAGATATTTTCAGAATGTGTTGCTATTTCTCAGATATTAATTTTGGGTAGAAATCTGAGAAATAATCACTGAATCGCTATTGCAGGCAAACTGAGCAGGCAATCATGGCCAATGCAAGGTCAGAATTGCTTCAGAAAGAAGCAATGCCTTCCTGTGTACTTCAGTGACCCTTGGAGGAAGCTTTTTAAAGTTCTAGCAATGTTAAAAGTAATAATTCATTCTACCTACTTTTAGTTTTGAGGATAACATAGAAGGAAGTACCGGCTTTGTGGACAAAACTTGTGGGGTTTTGCTTGTTTTTTTTTTTTTTTTTCTTCTTCTTTTCCATATTTTTTTTTCCTTTAGAAGGAACTAATGCATTTTCTGTGTCTGTGGAAACGGAACACTTACACTGGGATCTACTTGAAACGGTATTTCTAGCTACATATATGTAGCTATGTGAAAGTTAGTGGGAAGGTGACATTTGGAGAACTCTTCTGAGAGCACTCAGGGTGACAGTAAGGAATGAATAATAGAAGTGGTGCTTGCAGAGTTTTCTCTTTTGAGATTTGTCACGTCCTAAGCTATCAGGTTTGATGCACCCAGAGCAGTAAGTTACCTCAGGGTACCTTACAATTGGCCACAATTGTAGGTTAATCTGCCTGGAGTTTGGGGAAAAGGAGTGGGGGTTGGGCAGGAGTTCTTAGAATATTTGGAGAGAAAAATTTAGAAGTGCAGGTTGAAGTATGATTCTGATAGGTAAAAGTTTGGGTTTGGAGATTATTATCTTGATCCTGCTTGCAGTTCACAAGATGGCACTTGTCTGCAGTGTAGCCTTCAAGTGAAAGATTGTTTCATAGAGCTCTTGACAACAATATAAGAAAATTTGGCCTCCCCACTGAAGTTCATTTCTCAGATGAAATTCACATTATATTTGGAGATGAAGTTAAGAACTTATATAACTGTATTGGAATTAAGCTACCCAGGGTTTCGTGTGCTTATAAGGAAACTGCATGCAGAATGATGCCTTAAGGATTAAACTCTTGATGGTGGCAATAAATAATGCAGAAAATTAAAATATTGAATGCAGAAGAAGCTTCAATCAGGCAGAGCCTTGCTGAGATTTCTTTTCACACTGCTCTTTCCACTGTTGTTCCTAAAACTAGCGGGCCTCCTCTTGAGAATTCTATCATGAGCCATATGTACGCTTTGGTGCAGTTTAAAAACGAATACTCAACTTGAAGGCAAATTGAAAATGCAGGAGGATGGAACCCTACCAGGGTCAGGTCCCAGGTGAATGTCTGTGCATTTCACTGAACAATTTCTACCCAAGGTTATCATGTAAATGATAACAGAATAGTGAAAGTCCTGTGGGATTTGAAATCAATAGCCAAGAGTCGAACTACACATTTGTTGCATTTATTTTTAATTGTTCTGAAAAGGCAGCTCGTTTATTAGATTTTTATCCACCAAATAACACAGCTGCTTTTACAGATAGTCCAGCTAGAAAGTTGTATAAAAGCGTTAAAAGGAAGATGCAAAGACAAGAATTCAAAAGCTGAAACATCAAGCAGTGACAGAGTTGGTGAGCTGTGAAACCTTTAACTCTGTGTTCTTTTGGGTTTCCTTTCTAATGGAGCCACTATAACCTCCCTCTGCCTGTCAGCCATTATTGTTAGCAACAAGATCCGGGCTCAAAGTCTGGAGCATCTGTGTAGAAACACGAAATAGAATTATTTTGTGTTCCTAATGAGTAACCTGGGAAAAGCTTGAGCTTGCATGATGGGCTGTGTTCCCTACTCACACAGGCAGACTTTGGTAGCACAGTTTCTGTCTTTTTGATAACTGCATTTCTTAAGAACCTCTTTATATCTGTAGGGGTAAAACTGATGGCTAGGATTTAGAAAACACCATCACAAAGTAGATCATTGCATCGGGAGACAGGCAGCCACAGGAATGTGGAAGCCAGAAATCCCTTCTCAGGGGATATAAGGTCTTTTTTCTTTCACCACATGGGTGAGCCTCTGTGCTTTTGTGCAGAACTTAAATAGATGTGTTGCAAGTGTACCAGACCATTTTGTTTAACTCTTACGAGAAATATTTTGTCTTATGAACAAAACCACTCAACTGTAATGAGTATTTTCTTTTTATGAAAGCATGTAAAAAACATGGGGATTGGAACAAAATCATCTTTAAGGTCCCTTCCAACCCAAACCATTCTGTGATTTTATGTCCAGAAGTCAAAGTTCAGTTCTTTGTTCATGACTTTCTAAAATGACTCTGAACTTCTCATGTGCTGAAAGGGTTCAAAGCACAGCTGACAAATTTTCCAGAAGTGTTAATCATTGTTTTCTGTCATTGAAATTTGCTATGACCAAAACAACATAAATATTGGGATTGGCCCACTGTGTGCGGCTTATTTAGGTAATGTGAACTTGGTAAGTGTTGTTTCTGCTGAAATAGAGAGTCATTTACCTTTAACATTCCTTTGCAAACAGTTATTATTGCTGTTTGGTTATTTTGGATACTAACTTAAATATATTTCTTACCTGGCACTGGAGTGTAACCCTTGTAACACAATGTACCACAAAGCAAAAAGAACAGGCAGAAAGGGCGAAAAGTGAAGATCTGACCTTTCCAAGAATCTACCTATAGGCCATAGCTGACTGCAACTGCCTTGGAAGATTCAGTTTTGCAAGTGCTATGGCTGTAAAAGGACTAATGGCTTTCATTTGGCAAGGAAAGGAATTCTCTTCTATCTGAAGAATTATAATGGCAGAAAAGTGACAGGACGAATTCTAGATACTTCACAGCAAAACACTATTTATCTGTAGAAAGGTTTAAGAAATAAAGTTCTTTTTCAGTGGTAGAAGAGAGGAAACTGGATGCTGTGAGAGTTTAAAAATGTGTGTTTTGCAGAAGACTGCTAAAGTGACAAGGGAAAAACAGACAATTCAGGAACAGTGTTATGAAAAAGGTGTTTGAAATAAAACTGCAGGAAAGCAGGAAGGAAATTAAATGCCAGGCTTCTGTGAAAGATGGGATATTCCCATTCCTGGGAATAGAATCTTTAAGGACTTTAAAATTCTAGATTGACAATTTCTTATACAAAGAACACATTTTTTTAATTTGGTTCGTAAATTGAAAGTGAGATTTGCATAGGAAATAGTCAAGAAAGCTGTTCATCCTAATTTGAATAGGATTCTGTGCAGGAGTTTGTCATAGTAGATACTATATTGAACTTGCCAATGTAGAAGCAAATTCCCAGGCAGTATTACTGGGAAAAATCTGTAGCTGGCATTTTATCAGCTACAATCAAAAGTAGCGAGGACTAAAAAGATGCCTTGGTGGTTTAGTTGGAGCTCAAGTTGAAGCACTGTTTGTTTTTCAAGACTCAAAATATCATCTAGACTTGAAACAAGGACGCTGTTCCATCTAGTGCAGGTGGGATTACTGAATGACAGCACTCGAGGAGCAGCCTAGCCTTTTAAACAGGTAATTGTGTTGATGATGAGATCATTTTGAGAGCCTCAGAGCTGTTGCAGAACAATGGAAATTGTGCCACAGAGTTCAAGCAATATAGTCTACTCCTGTGAAATTGCTGTACGCAGAGCATGGGCCGATCAATGAAGCTGCAGCATTTCTTCCCAAGAGAAAGAACTCTCCAGAGGCAAGCCATTGAGAATGGAACTAAATGCCAGGAAAATGAAAGGTGTGAGTTGGAATCAAAGCAGGCTTTTCTTGCAGATCACTGACACATCGGCAGAGGAAGGAGGTTTGCAGATAAGCAGCTAGTTTGGTGCATATTCCAAGAATGCTGCCAGTGGAAATGCTTTCAGGGTCCTGTGTGAAGAGGGAGCATGTGGCAAACCTGAAGAGGCAGTAGAGGATACACTTTCAAGAAAAACACTGGCGGGCAGCCTCCACATTCTGTGCTGTTCAGGAAAACTGTAAGATTCATGGGAGCAAAGTTATTCCAGCATTTGAGTTCAGATGAGACTGGATGTGGCATCAGTGCCATGGTCTGGGAACCACGGCGAGGTTGGATCAAGGGTTGGACTTGATGATCTCAGAGGTCTTTTCCAACTTGGTTGATTCTGTGATTCTATGATAAGGACCAGGTTATTTTTCTTATTTTCTTTCCAAGCAACAAACCCAGACAAGCTATCCAGGGTTAGTTTAGCATTCCATCACTGCAGTAAGTACCAAAATCCAGGGATATGTTAGAACCCAGGTGTGCTGATTCTTGAGTCAGTGACTAGACAGTGATTTCACCTGTTGACAGAAGAGTCACTGGAAATAGAAGGTTGTCTTGATATAACCTTGGATATTATTGATGAAAAAGGAAGGGCTGCTTATTAGAGAAATAGGAATAAAATCTTCTTAAAGCAGAAGGCTTATTTATTCAGTTTGTAGAAGGCTGTCTGAGATCCACTGTGGTGCATGTTTTGTAGGCCTGTTATTGGCAGTGTTTCTAGTTAGATATTATGGGACACTCCTCTATATCCTTACAGTCTGCAGTGCGCCTGCAAATTATCAGTCTTCTCTGTGCTTGTCCATTCTGTGGTCACTGTATTTGGTAAACAAACTCTTCAAAACATTAAGGGATAACTGCATTCGAGTAGATTGGATCATAGAAATGCTATACTTGATATCCCCACTCCCCAAATATATCTGTATAGTGAAATACAGTTTGCTTATGTGTAGATTTAGATGCCTCACCCCACGAATAAATTGTAAATGTAATTGAGTCCAGTTATTCTAGTTAGGCTCTGAGTAGCAGGACACAAGAACACTGCATTACCCAGCTAGAACAGTATAATGTAAAGATAGCACAGAGTGATTACTTGACCAGACCCTCAGTGCTATAGAATTCCAGGCACCTCAGTTAAGTCAGTTGTAATTCAGTATTATTTATGCCTGATTTTCCCCCTTTTGCCTTCCCATATTTTCACTTCTTTATCACTGTCAAAATCTGACGTTAACCTACATGTGCACTCAGAATCACTGGGGCAGAAATATTCAACATGCTGATTGTAGAACACATTCCAGCATCACAGCAGAGACATGGATGCCAGGATAATAGAATTTAAAGAAGTGCAAAATTCTTTCTCTATTTAAAAAAAAAAAAATTCTCCTTCAGTGATTTTTACTGGAAATTATTGACTGCTATGTAGGCTGAAAGCCTGATTCACTGTTCTTTGCTGGGAAAATTACAGCAAGTTATCTCACCATCTGTGATACTCATGTGGATTCTTCAGAGGAATGGCACAGAGGATGTGTTATCAATCAAATTGCTTTATCAAACAGACCTCTGCACTCTACACTATCAGAAGAGTGTATTCACAGGACAAAATAGAGAAAAATTATATAATGTATTGCTCTCCTCTTTTCCTTCCTAATATGCTTGGGTGCTTGATTTACTGCTGTCCAGGAAGGCAGGTTTGCTGTAAAACACTTGAGATGCACATTCTGTAGGATACCCTCAGAAAATGCTTTCACTCAGCGATGCCCTCCAGCAGTTGTACAGCTCTGAAATGTGAGTCTGTAGGTTGTAATCCTTCAAGACAGCTTTCTCAATCTTCTGGGCTGAGCTATAATCAGACAGCATTTCTGGAACCTCCCAAACCAATCAGGAGCAGATGCTTTTCCTATGCGTTAAATGGGCTTTTTCAAGATGCTGTCGTTAAAATTTTAAACCAAAATGTTAATTGAACAGATCTTTGCACACCTCTATCTCTTGTCCTTTCTTTAAGTTGAGTTTAACAATAGAAGTGTTTCTCAGGCCAGCTCACCAATGTCTGGGAATGCAGAGCAGTTGTCTCCAGTGGATCTTCTCTGTTTTTCTTTCGTTAATTAAATATTCGACATTGTAGCATCCTCATTTCTCACTTGTTTGAACTGGATCAGCTTCCATTCTCAGAACATTTCATTTCACCAATTCATTGTAATCACACTGCTGCCTTGAGCATGTATTTAATCGCATCCCTGGGAATAGAAGCTGTGTAGTTCTATCCACATGTGTTGTACTTCCACAAGTTTCAGGACTATTTTTCTTTTTATTTTGTTCGCTTCCACCTCATCTCTGGATTTTTGTAGAAGCTTTCCATGCACCCAACCCTCATGTAGTGTATTTTGTTCTTCATAGCGAGATGCCAAAATAGCATGATTGTCTAACAATATATTTTTGTCTACTTACCAGTTTGTATGTTTTACTATTGATGTAAAAAAACCCCACAGTCCAGTAAAGATCAGTGACTTACTAAAGCTCTGGGGTACCCATTTTTCAGCCTCTCATTTAGTTCATGGGATTAAAAATACTTATTTTTTTCTTAAACTGAATTCTTTTCAAAGTGATGAAAAGGAGGAATAGTTCAATTGATGTGAATTGTGTTACATTGTATGAGCTGGTGTGTACGAAGAGAAAATCAGGCTCTGTCAGTGCAGTGTGGTTGTGGAACTATTTTCTTATGTGATTTAACATATATTTGCATTTTCCAGTTTGGTTGCATCTTCTGGGAGTATTCATGAGGTGTTCATGTGTAATGGCACCCAGGGCTCTTCTGACTTCAGCTGGTCATGTCTAATGAGCTACTGAGTGAGTTTTAGAGAGTCTTTACAATATTCCTGATACTTGAGTAAGCAAGTTTTTCTCCACGAGTGGCGATCTCAGGTGCCCTTTATCCTCCCTGTGCACTCCTGCTCACCTGCTCTCTCTTTCTGCACTCTGAGCATGCAGGATGGCAAACGATCTGTCAAGTCTGGAGCCACGTGCATGCGCTGGCCAGGCTGCAAAATGTCAAGTGAAATGTTGAATAGCTGAGTTGTGCCTGTCTGACCTCAACTGTGAGTGCTGCTGTGTCCTTCTCTTGGGAATTCATCTCCCTCTGAAATAAGAGACCAGCTTAGCACTCCTTGTGATTTTGTCAAAATTTGCAAATGCACGCCTAAGTTACTAAGGGCAGAAAGAAGGGAGAGCAGACAGATAAGTCACATTAAGCTTATAACAAAAAAAGAAAACCCCCTCAGTGCAAAACCACCACCACCACCACCAAAAAATCCCACCACCCCAAAACCCCAATGTTAGCATATTTTCAGCAGTGAGTTCTTACACTAAAGATATTTGTTGCCTGTAGATCTTACTTTTCATCTAACAGTGAACTGGTTAATGCTTATATGCTTCCAACAAATGAAATTAAAATTGTGTAACATGCACTCATTTTTGGCAACAATTCAAGAAAAATCCTTTTTGCCTTGGAAAGATTAAATTCTATCTTAGTTGCTTTAAAATGTTTTGCTGGTCATGCTGCTCATTATAGTTACAACTGTGAATCCCTGCATGGTCCTGGATTTGCTAGAGAATTTACTAAAGCCAGCAGGATCCAGAATTGGAGTAATTCAGCCTACTTTATTAAGTAATTCTCCAAGGACCTTTGTTGTTACATTGTATTTAAGTGCTACAAAAAATTAATTGGCACTCAAAGTTGGAACCCATCTTACTGTTCCTGTGAAATGAAAACTTGTCAATAAATGCTTGTGAAGAACAGGTGATGTTCTTTCTTGTCCTCAAGTTTGTAGATAAGTAAGAAAAATCCATACTTTAAAAGTGGTTTGGTCTGTGTTTGCTTATCATTTATTTTAAAATTGTGATGTGCAAAACCACAAGGAAATTAACTGGAAGAACAGTCACTATTTAAGTTTGTGTAGCCATGATGCTTATGTGCCTGTTCATCTGTCTGTCCAGTTCTCTTCTCCAAATAACTTCTGTAGTTCTTGATCATCTCAGAGCTACTTACATTCCTGAAAATTTTGTGAACGTTAGTGACCATGTAGAAGAGGAGGATCCAAAGCAAGGTCCCAGGCAAAGGAAAGGCAGGCGAAGCTCAGCTGTCGTACATACTCTGCTTGGCAGCAGCTGCCAGTTAATCAATGCATATATAATTTGTTAATAACTACAGTGTATGCGATCTCTGGCCTGGGGAGAGTGTCTTAGAGGACGTAGTTTCATTGTTTCCATTATTCATGGAACATCTTGTAATGCTAAATGATATACAAGCAGCGGGAAGATGGAAAACTCATCTCTGTTTGATCATAAACTGCAGAAACCTCCAGGGACTAATGAGTGTAATATTGCTCCGTGCTCTCGCCGAGGCCCAATGACAAACAGAACGTCCACAGCCAGATGCATACGAGAAATCATCCATCTGTACCCTATCTTTGATCTGACATCACAGTTAAGTAACTGCAGAGGGTGAGTGGTGTATGTGGGCACTCACATGCACAGGTATACATGGGTATCTCAGCTCTGGTACTTGTTTATTTAATTTACAATCCCCACGAAAACTGAGAGGGTGTCTTGCTTCCATTAGTAATGCTATCATTGCTGTTATATTCTGGACAAATGCACTGTTTGTAGTGATATGAAATCTTTCCCATGAGACTCCCCTGTTTAAATATCCTCCTTTTGTTTGAAATAAAAGACACTTTAAGTTTCATTTCTCTTTTACTTCTGCCTCCTTCAGATGTTAAAGAATAAGGTATCCTATTAATTCTGCTTGTAGGAATTCATTCCACTCTCATAGGACCATAAATGCATTGTAAACTGTGCAGGTGTGTTGGGGGGTGGGGAGTGTCCTCCTTTGTTCTCTTTATTACTGTGTGCCAAACGGTTCTACTCCCAGAAAATGGAACATTGTGCCTACAATATTTTTATCACGCTATCTATAAAAGATCAGCCATGAAACAGTGCATCAGGAAGATACAAGATCAGAATAAGGCCAGTTGTTTTACAGCAGTAGTGTGCTGCTATCCAATGCCTTTTAGGTCTGGTTTCCAGCTCTCCTACCACTTATGCTTCTGTTGAAAAATGACCTAGGGAACAAATCCGTGTGGTCAGCTCTGGATGATCAAAGCAGGAGAAAAATCAAACAAAGAGCAATGAGGACATGAGTTTAAAATAAAAGAATGGAAAGGAGGAGGTATGGATAATGAGTTTCTTAACCTCATCTGCAAGCCCCAGTTTCAAATTCCTTTATACTGAAAAGTCAAAGTGGGCTATCAGCAATATATGACTTTTACTGGAACAGTCTCTAGCGAGCTCAGATGTCTCTCAGAAGTTAACAGAAATTTTCTAGCTCTTTTGACAAATCCAGGAGCAGATTTCTGTAGTGGCTGCTTACTGCACCTGCAGATTCCTGCGTGCATGCAGGCTCCTGGAGTCACTGTGTGTGTTGCCAGTCGAGCCTGGACAGAGACTGATCTTGCACCCATGCAGGTGTTTCTTCTCAAAAAAGCAATTGTGCAACAAATAAAAGGCATTTTCAGGTGCTTCTATCTCTTTATGTGGCTTGCTCTCCATTCATCTCTTGGTGCCTCATGCTTAATAGCCTCTCTAATAAAAAAAGAAAATCAATTTTGCTTTGCTAGATTTCCCAGAGAGATGGCAGAAGTACAGGTGCTGTTATTGGTAGAATTCATTCTCAAAACTTTGTTCTGAAAGAACTCCAGGCCTTACTGAATGTCACACCAAATAATTCTGACTGGGGATCAAGTGCCATACTGTGAGGTCCTTCTTCCTCTGACCCTGTGGTGCACACAGTGCATTTGAATTCAGCACGTTTAGCATCTGCTAAATAGTCTGTCAGAAACACACAGAATTTCCCCAAAGAAACAGTGTTCTTGCTTGGTGCTATAAGATGTCATAAAATTACAGCTGAAGCAACAATGGCATTCATCATGTTACTCAGTGTGTACTACATAGGACTTTACTTAGGGATTCAAGGAATGAGAAGAAGATTCTTTCCCTTTGTACATCTAGTCAGTTTGATCTTTCCTGAAGTCTTGGGATGCGTGGTTTTAGGTCTTTTGGCTCAGTGATCTGCTTTTGTTCTGCATTATGTCTGTGTTAAAAGCTTAGATGTTAAAAAACACGGTACAGGAATCATCACATAGAGCCAGAGCAGCACATTCCATCCCATCATGCTTACAGGGTGTTCCTGGGAGTCTGTGTGTGCGTGAAAAGAATTCTGTCCTCTCCTCAGTTCTTGAAACAGAACATTTTGGTAGCCTCTCAATATATGCTAAAGAGGTTTTACAGATAAGAGCTCCATCCATCACACTGAAGAACATTCTGCAGTTATTAAATAGATAGTGCAGTGTGAAATACAGCTCATCAGAAAACACAGGGACTAATATCTGTTGAAAATTTACATGTGAATACAAGATTCTAATCTTGATTACTTCCCATTCGTAGTTTAGTGGAAGCTATTGCTGCCATAAAGACCTTACAGTTAAATTTTTAAACCTAGGACCATCAGATATGTGTTTGGAAGAGATCTAATCCAGAATTTGTAGAAATTGATTTGACATGATGGAAAGGTGAGGAAAAATAGCACATCTATGCTTAAGTATTGTATTAATCTTCCTTACTGTATGTATTTACTGCTAGCTACTGCTTAGGGTTAAATATTTGCCCAAGGCCATACAGTTTTCCGGTAGAATAGGTTACAAATTAAATGACTTGTAAGATATGTTCTTTAAATGAGACTCCATTGTTTGAGTGGCATAGTCCTTCTCACCTTGAACTTCTAAAATTAAGAAATTTTTACTTACATCCACTTCTAAATTGTGGTCATGTTAAGCAATAATACAGACTATATATAGCAACAGCAGTCTACTTTGATTTTTTTTTTTCTTCTCCTCCTTCTTGCAACCCTGCAGGGTGTTGGAGTTTCCATGAGATGATGTATTCCTAGTTAGAATTTAAGTCCAGTGACTGGAAGTTCAAGGTTCGCATCTGCTCAGAATAATATTCCTGGACTATTGCCTATTAATTATTCTCTCACAATAGCTTTGCAAGCAAGTATCATGGGTCAGGATGATTTACACTTCCTTGAAATTAATCTAATTAATAGATAATTTTACTATTGTACTTTCAAAAAAGATGATAAAGTTCAACAATAATGGACTCTACTATGGATTTTTCTATCTATTAATATCATTATAGATCAAATTAGGTGATCAAATTAAATCATAGATGGGTATTAAAAACCTTTGATGAAATAGTAATTTTTTAAAACCTCATTCCACTGCTGTTGTAATGTGCTGTATAGGGAGAGTGAATAAAGTGAATTAAACCTAAATTATTCATTATTAGACAACAACATAATTAAAAAAAAAAATCAAATTTTGCTTTCTTATTAATGTCATTACCTTACCTGGTTTGATTCTTACGCAGTTAAGAATAATTGACAAATTTTGAACTGCTTTGCATTTTGAGTTTCTGCCTTAGTGGACTATTATTGTATCATTTCTTTCCCTCTGATGCCATTTTTAATGAGCTTTTAGTTCAGCTTATTGAGCAAACCATTTACCCCTATACAATAGAATAACAACATTTTCCCTGAGTCAGCAGTGCTGCCTGCTGTGGCTTGCTTTTCCTGCAGGTGGCAAAGGGGGGTCTTTTAAGGTCTTTAATTTCTTCATGGTGCAGACTTGATTCTCTAACAGAGCTCGTGTACCACAACTGGTTGTTTAATTGCTGGGTTTAGGGTTTTTTTGCCTCATAGTTCATTTGTCAAAACCTCTCTAATTCTGCTTCCTCCTCAGTCTCTGTGCAGTAAAATAGTCCAGTAATTTATCCATGATTTTTCTTTGTATAAATATCAGATAGGCAATCTACCCTGTGGTCAGGGATGACAGAGAAAACTCTGAGAACCTAAACCAGTGCAGAGCTTTCCTATAAATTTCAGTATTCTTTGGATCACCAAAGGGGGACACTTTGGGTGTACAAGAGGAGCTGCATTAATTCTCCATTTCTTTGTGCATCCAATGACAGCAAGAAGAGACAGAAGTGAAAGACAAGCAGCAAATATCTTTCTGTACTTATTCAAACTGATTTTATCATCCCTAGTTTTATGCTATCACAAAAATCTCTTTTTCCTTTCACTTTAAAGGGATGTGTCGGCTGCTGTCTCTTCGAGGTGACAATATGAGGCTTTTAGGGGATGACAGCTCTAGTGTAAAAAGGCAGAAGGGCGAAATAAAATGTTTGTAACCCTAGTAGTTTACTTCACCCTCTAATGCTTCATACACTTTTACCCTTCAGTGGACAACATATGACCTGGTTGGTACAATCTTGGTCAAAATTTGAGAGGCTGAATCATTTAGTGTCAAAATTTCTCTTAACTCTGTTTAAAAACATAGTGAATATTCCTATGTAAAGTGACCAGACTGTGGCAGGTTTTCTGTCATGGTACAGCCTGTGCACAGTGTGTTTCCTTGAGATGCTTTCTAAGTAATTGAGTTAAGGCTGGCCACTGCCAACTGTTTTTGAAGTGGTATCTAAAGACTTAAAAATAGATTGAGATGCTGTTTTCAAGACCCATTTCTGTACTCCTCTGTCAGAAAGGGGAGAGTGCTTTCCAAAAATCTGACCCTAAGCCCAACAGCTCTTGTAATTCCTGCTCCTGCAGCCTCTTCTGTCCTGCTTGGCATTACTGAGACCTGAGTATTTCTGAGAGTTGTTTTGTAAAAGCTTTCGAGGGGGTTGTTTGTCTCCTACAGTTGATACCAAATCTCGAGTAACAGAAGACTCTTTGAATGTTCTGCAACATGAAAAAAAAACAAACCTAAACCCCCCCACAATTAGACAAGGCCTAGAAAAACAAAGGATCAAACAGCCACGTGCTTGCTATACTGGCAGCTCATCAGCTGGAGGCAAATGACTCATAGTGAGTGTGCTGATCACTCAAAAAAAGGGTAGGGAGCCTACATAAAATAGAATCATGAAATATCTTAATTCTGGGAGGTTTTATAGCTGATAGATGCACACTAGTGAGGTCCCTTTTGAAAGATTGAGTTTAATACCTATGGCCAAGGAAGGTGACCTGGAAGCAGAAGAGCAGAGATTGAGAAGCTTGTGTATCAGGACAATGGAGGACCTGCTTGTTGGAAGATAGATGAAGAATTTGGTTCAGTTTGCTTGCTAAATCTAGTTTGGAGAAGATACATCAAAGGTCAATTTCTGAGAAAGGATAGGACCAATTAGATCTGTTAAGTCCAGTCTGTTGTTTGGAAAACTGCTTCTAATCTAGCCACCTTTCATTCAGATTAATACTTTCTAAGTAAATGTATGTCTGAAAAGGTGATGCCTCCAGGAAAACTCCAAAGCACGTTGTTTCACTGTAGTGTTACACACTGTACTTCTTGTCACAGAGGGCACTTTGAGGGGTCTAAGTGAAACAGTACTTTCTTTTTCTTAATGCAGCACCAATCAAAACATTTGGATCTCGGTAACAAAGGCTTAAAAATATTAACAGGGCTGAAATACAGCAGCACATGACCAGTACAGCAACCACAGGAGTAATATGACAGCAGAAAAACAAAAGACAAACAGCTACAGGAAAAAGAGGCACATGTACTGCTCTGCAGGGGGAGAGTGACTCTGTTTCCAGAAAGAGAAAGGCTACTTAATAGGATAAAAAGAAAAATTAATGTGAGATGAAATATGATGTTCTCAGAGGGAATTTAGGATGGAATTAGTCAGCTAGACAATGAAGAATAGTTAAGTACAAGATTGTTAAAAACAGTGATGAAAGGACAAACTGACAGCAAAGTTTGACTTACACGGGAAGTTGGGGCATAACTGCAAAAAAAAAAGGGGAGGAAAAATGAAATAATTAAGAGGTCAATTCCTTAAGGTAAATAGCAGAGGAGAATTTGAAAACAGTATTGTTCAGTAGTAAGAAGTTGCTGAAGGAGAGGCACTATCCAGCACAGCAAAATAGGGAGTACTGTGTGACTTTTTAGAGGATTAGAGTATCTAAGAATGGTCAGAGGGTGTAAAATTAGATGTTGTGGTACTCAGTGAGGTAATAGCATTCAGACAAAAGGAAATGCAGTAAGATCAGCTGAAACTTGACCAGTGACATTTGTGGTGAATGCTGAATAACTAAGAATGAGAAATTTAAAATATCAGGATTTAATGTCTTGCAACATTAATATCTGAAGTTGGATTTTCTAGCTGTAAAGTTGTGGGAGCCCCAACAGACCTCAGGTTTAAACCAATTAAATCTATTTTCCAGCACCGTGGGATTAGTTACATGTGCAGAAGCAAGGAAATTGCAGATAAATATTCTGATTGCTCACATACTCCGTTTTTGATTTAATGAAAAAACTACCAAAAAAAAACTAATGAAAAAGGAAGGGCATCATTAATTTTGGCATCTAAAATCAAATGATAAACGATCAGCTGATTAGTGATGTGCATTTTGTTCTTTTAACTTCTTCAGTAATGTGTGAATGTCACATTATATAACACTTAAAATGAATAAACCTGGAAATGAAATAAGTTAGGATGCATCTTTGTGTTCCCCCCCGACTGGTGGACAACATGTCTCATTAATCTGTATAGTGGTGTTAATTTAAACAAACAGCATTATTTGTTGAGATTTATGGCTGGAAGACTTCAAGGTTCACTGAGGAAATCTTATGCTGCTTTTTTTTCAGAGCGCTGGGATAATTTTTATGACTCATAGTGACTGGAACAGATCCTAAACTCTCATAACTTTTAATGACTGTACAAACTACTGCAGACCCAAACATTCTGACAGAGAATGTGGTCACAATGAAAGGTGGTTGGCAACGTGGGCACAGGACAGTGGGGTGCTCTGTCCTGTGCAGATTCCTTCTTTTATGGGTAACTGCTGTTTAAGCAGCACTGGGGTAGAGATAAAAACTGAAAACTGCTACCTAAAAAATGAAAACCTTTGAGAAAAATAGTGGAAAATACCAAAAACAGATGAAACAGCAAGAGTAACATTCCCACATCCGTTATACACACTTTTTGAATATCATAAATGTTGGAGCACCTATCTAGAATCTAGTTTTAGTAATAACTGAGTATGATTCTGGTTCTAAATGAATTTTAGGAAAACTCAGATTTGCCTGGTCCTTCTAAAGGGTCTTGGGGTGCGTTATTTAATCTCACTGCTGTCTCTGGCAGCTTCCCTGCACCAGCAGCAAAACTTATAGTGAGACCTTGGTTTTCATATCCAGGTCAAGACTTGCACATCTGGCACCTAAGGAAGTTTCTTGATGGCTGTCAGCTACAAAGATGCAGTATTTGGTCCCACAGACATCAACAAGAGCATTAACGAGCTGGGTTTGGTGATGCCAGACTTGGCTCAAGTAAAAGTTGAGGGATCCTGAGTTTGCAAATAGAGGAACTGATACACAAAGGCCCTGGGAAGAAATAATAATTTAAAAAAATTACATTTATATTTTTCTTACTGTTCCTGTTGACATTTAATTGTGCTTCTGGCTTTCTCTTGCTCTCCTTTAAATCAATTATAGTTATCTTCATATGAAGGAGGACCAGAATTCCACAGTTAGTTTAGTTCTATGCTGGCATAGAACCAAGTACCTGGACAGGACATTATGTCTTTGTTATGTCTTAAACAAAAAAAATTAAGCTCAATTTGAATGTTTTGGGGGTTTATGCTACTTTTGTTTGTTTCTTGCATGCAAATCAGTAAAACGTGTATGTAGGAAACCAGGGATTTGGAATAATTTCTGACGTGTCACAATCTCTCTATATTTGATGGACTAAAGGATGGAAAACTGCGCTAGGTTCACAAGTGTGTCACATTTCTTCCATCAGAGTGTTCTGGATCAGCTCTGATAGAGTGGCTAGGAGTGGTTTCTTTTAAGTTTAAGAAAGCCACAAATAGGATATATTCCACATCTAGCACTTTTAGTTTTTAATATAGATTCACGTCCAAATGTGTTTTCATCTAAGCCTTATTAGACAGAGATTGATAATCTTCTGTGTGAATTTTTCATAGGAATTTTCTTGTGCATATGCTCGTTCAATGATGCATTTTCATTATGAAACACATAAAGCTTTTTTTAAGCAAAAATAAAAGCACAGAAAATCCAAATCAGTTCAATTACACTTGCAGATTAAAATAAAACTGTAATATATATCTATTGTATTGAAGTGCTAACTCTATGAATTCTTGATCTGCTTTAAAAATGTAAATCTTGGATTTGATTAGGTTTGCTCTGGAGTAATCTACACTGAATAAATCTGTCTTCCTTTCATGTGATTTGTCAGTGTTTGTAGTAGGTTTGTACACACAGCTTTCACCATCATTTTCTAGGCAGTAAAAGCAGCCATGCAGAAAAGCCACCCATAAATGTCAGAAAACAGAGATATTTTGTTGCATTCCAAGGGCTTTGAAGGTCAAGTTCAATTCAGTTAGCTCACCCAGCGTGAGAGGAGCATGGTATGATGATAGAATGTGTGTTTGGGTAGGATATATATGTTACTGTCCCTCTACTCTTCTATCAGGAGAACAGATCAGTGAGAGATTAAACTTTACTGCTTGGAAGAATTTCTTTTGGAAAACTATCAATTTTTTATGATTTCCTCTAGCTCCTATTGAGATGCTCTGCAGAAATAATGAATCCAAAGAATTTACAGCTTTTATCACAATGGAAATTCACTCCTGATTGTGGCTTTTGGGTGCTGTTCCACTGCAGGTATCCCATTCAACTGCAGGCATTCACAAAATAGCTCTCGGATCATGGATTTTGTTGTAAAGGTGAAATGGTATTTTGTTTCCTTCTGATGAAAATTAGTTCACAGAAAATTATTTTCCTAATTGCTAGAAGAGAGAGGCCAGCACAAAAGGCAGAGTTTTTCCACTGTGGATTTGTCAGAACAGCCAAGGAGTCTGTTCTGCAGGTTCCCACCAGGCCTTTCCATGAGCTCAGTGCTTTGTGGATACCTCCCCCTACTCTGCCCCACTTCTTTTTTTTTTTCTTCTTTTTATAAAGAGAAGACATGATCAATAAAGCTCATAATTAAATTGAGGCCACTACCTTGATCAGTGCTTTTATTGAGTTTCAGTGCCCTGATTTAAGGAGCTCCCTAGTCAACTGAGGGATATGTCATCAGCTGCTTGAGCGGTGTGTGAGCACTCATTATGTTTTGTAACCCTAATGCTGCATATTCTTTGCTATCTGGAGAGTCTCCCTTATGGCAACTTCTGATAACCTCTTGCACATGTTACCCAAGGATGAATAATGAACAGACTACTACCTGTGGAAGCAATACAGTTGTACTGAACGGGCAAGAAATTTCATTTAAGTTCCTGCTGGTTCAAAACACTTGCCTGTGATTGTGAGTAAAGCAGGGTCAGATCATGCCAGTACTTGAAAGAAAAGTCTCTGCCAAAAATTAACAGGCCATTTGTCCCTCTCTGTTGGTGCAGACATTGCACTGCTCAGTGCAGCCCCTCCTACGAATAAGATTTAAAATGTAGCCCTGCCTTCTGTTTTGCATTGGGATCATGAAATGGTTGGATGTGCTGCTATGAGCATGCAGTGCTTAACACAGTTGATCTGCATCCTGGATGAACAGCTCTGTTCTGTAGTGCTGTGATGATAATGTGACCGTGAATGTTTACAACAAGAGTGCCTTGCTGGGTCCTGCGTGCCTTCATGCAAACACACCCCAAACCCCCACCCTGTTCAGTGTGTGTCCTGCAGATGGCACGTTGCTCTTGGGCTGGAAGGTGGGACTTGTTAGGAAGAAAGAACCCTGGATACGACCATCCCAGCAAATCCCACATCCTTCACGCGCCTCCATCCGCTCAAAGATTTGCCTCCCTGAAGGGTTGTAAGCCACAGGAATAGTTTAAAGTCTACATCTGAATCTTGGCTTTGAAGATTTCTTCAGAGGTGACGCTGCCATGCTGGTGTCCTCTTTTATTTTTTTATTTCCCTTCCCCAAAGCCCCTTCTAAGCTTCCAATAAAGAAAACAGCGTACAAAAAGAAACAAGAATTAAGCTGGGAAAGTGTTTTTTTTCCACGCTAAAAGTAGCCTGCTCCCAGCTATATGGCAGAAAATTTAAAATTCCCGTTACAAAATAGCTGGTCTCAGCCTAGACTTCTCTGTAATTTGCTTTTTATCAGCTGTAAATGATTAAGCCTATTGAAATGTTACTCAATGTGCCAGAAGCAGACAATGCTTGGAGGCATTGAATAATACATTTTGCTTTTCTGATGACGTACGTGGCAGCTATGTATGGATGAAGTAGGCTAGAACAGGTTTATCCAAAGTAAACAAGGAGATTTCCATGTCTGACGGAAAACAGACAAATTGCCAAAACAATTTAGAGCCAGATTTACTTGCTTTGTGTAAAAGGCCATCCATGGAGGCTGCTCTTGTCTCCTGCCAACCCAGGACAACATTCCTACAGCTGTGTTGGAGAGTCTCTTGGTCAAGTGTAAAAGAAAAAAAAGGAAAAGAAAGAAACTACAAAAGACCTCCTGCAGCCTGGCTGAAGTGCATAATCTCTGCTTCAGAACAACTTTTTTCTAATTGACAGTGGCCCTCCTTTTTGTTTAGGAAGACCAGTTTGTAAAAACTTGTCTTTCCTCCCTCTGAACTTGGACCTTTGCCTGGTGACCATGAGGGAGATCTGTATCTTTTTATATTTAAGAGCAAAGCCAACCATTCAGGCAGACCTTGAAAGAGGCTCCTCACACCCAAACAGTGTTTTGCATCCCTGCCTCTGGAGTAAAAGGCATTGATCTGCACTGTGTTAGGGTGCACTGGTTGTCAGGGGGTGCCTAACACAAGACTAAAATCAGTAGTGACCACCTGCTTCTGTTTTCCTTTCTGTGCTTGTAAACAGCAGGTGAGCTGCACACACTGGCAGAGAGCATCCAGAGCAACTTTCCAAAAGTGCAGTCCTCCCAAAGAATAGTGTGGGATGAACCTGGTGAGAAGAGCCAGAAGATTCCTGCCAAATAACAGACTGGCCAAGATCTCTTTAGTCCTGCAGTGTCGAATGGCCTTTAGAGGGAAACTGCGGCACAGTGTCAGTGTTTGTTCCCTTCAAGTCCAGCCTGGCAGTCAGGGACCTTGACAGAAGAGAATTCAATGCAGAAAGTTTGGGTTTGTCCAGATGGTGGGAGGCAATTACGCTTCATTTGTGCGAATTTCTGGTTATGCAGTTTTTGCTCTGTGGCATAAACTTTCCCCTGCAGGCACAAGTGAGCTGCAGGCAAGTGAAGGTTTCCAGCAAAAGGCATTTTCTTCACAGATGTGCAGACTGAGAATGTGGGGTTGTTGTGACATTTTATTTACTTTCATTTCTTCTGCCCTTAGGCTGCTGTCATGTGTTTAATTTTATTTGTCTGATTATTATTTTCTTTCTTATCTGGAAGTTAGTACTTCCAGAGGTTACATCCCAGTGTAGTATTTACTAAACATACAGGTATGTGGTTAACATCCATTCCTCCTGTTGTGTACCAAACACATTAATGGCTTTACTGCCATGAGCAGAAATTGAATTTATCTCACTTTTACTTTAGAAGCTGTCACATTCTCTTCCCTGTGAGTTTTAGAAACAAGAAATTGAGTATTTCTGGTATTTCATGTGAAATAGCAAAGAAATGCAGTAGGTTTGTAATAATTACATCTTTTTTAAAATATGATGATCTGCAGACCAGAGGTCTGCTGGTCTTTTATTGTCTTCTAAGAATCTTTCTTGATGCATTTGTGGGGCTTCTTTTGTTGCTGCTTTTCTACTGGTTTATGCATTTTTAAATCTATTTCTGGTTGAAAGAATCAACTTTTTGAAAGGGATTTTTCACAAAAATGTTGGCAGCTCTAGAGTGTCTACCAGAATGCTTGTGAAACCCCCTCAATTAGAGATTCAGTCTTAGGATGTTGCCAATCATGAATCTTTATCCATTTCTGTGGAGGAGAGAGAGACATCATCTAAGTGAGCTCTACCGGGCAGGATAAGAGTTAATACTCACATAAGGGTGTTTTTTTTCCTTTGAACTTTTTCTCAGCAGGTGAAAAATAGCTACAATCAGGTACTACTTCAATAAGTAGTAACAACCAACTGCCAGGTTGAAAGATCACAAATTCTTGTACCAGCAGTTCTATTATAGGGAAGCGGACGTCGGGCTGTGTGTGTGTCTGAAACCTTGCCAAGGTATTGATAAGAAGAGCTGGGCAATAATCCAGCACCAGAAAAAAAAAAATCACCATTTGAGAGCTGTACTGCAGAGCCTTTTTTTTTTTTCCTTTTTAATACTACTTCATGTAGAGACTACAGCAGTGTTTATATAATATGCATCTACAGCTGCTGATGAAGTTCACCCTATTTGTGAAGGACATCAGTGAATCAGTAACTGCAGTTTCAGATTAAATATTCTTAACAGATCTTACAGAATGGAAAATCAACATACTTATTTAAAGTGTGCCTTTCTGCCATGGGGATCTTTTAAAATTACTGGGCAGCTTTCAGCTGCAGTATAAAACGAAGTAGCAGACTGACCAGAGGCATGCCTTGCTCAGAAGTTGAGGTTGCCTTGGTGGTACTGTGACTGCGTGGTTTGTGAAGATTGGAGCTGTGCTGATGATGTGTTTGTGCCTTGTTGAGTAGAGGCTGTTTGCATGGGGAAGCCTAGGCCAGAAGTAGACTGCTGAAGTACGTACAAATTCAACTTTGAGTGAGCATGAAATGAATAGCAGAAACAGTCACTGTATAGAATATGGAGAGCTCAAAGTGCTGGAAAGCCTGAAGGGATAAGAATATCTCCAGCCAAATAAATGCTCCTTCTTATCAGGCTTCGAGTTTAGGGCAAGAGGGAATAGTGATGCAGAATAATTCCTGAAATCTGGCAACGCTTTGCAGTTTGAAGGGCTCAGAATCACTGGGGCTTTTCAAATGTAGTAACTTCTTATGCACAATAGCATATGGGAGGCCTTCAAAATACTTCAACAGTTACTCCTTCAAACTTGGAAGTTCTTCATTTTACATAATTTCGTATTATTACCTAAATATGTGTGCTATTTCTGATGAGAATGCTCTATGTAATAAAGTTATGTAGTTACCTGAGACTAGTAATAGTTTACATATAGGAGGATTAACTCCTGTATAAGGCTTTAAATATAGACTGCTGCTGCTACAGCAATTATTGGGACACTACTGTGCTGATTCCTGTTTTTGTTCATTGCTCAGCTCTTACCCCAGTAAGCCCGAGCACACTCTGCAGATTTTTGGCTTTAATGAAAGACATGTTTGAATAAGTTTTCTTTTGCTGTGCAAAACGCTACGTTGAGCTGCTGTGAACGTAGACCCACCACCCCTGCCTTGTGAATCGTGGTGAAAACTGAGTTATGTCATAAGTTTTCAACAAATGACAGCAATTTACAACGAGCTGTGTTCTTGAGAGCCCTTCAGCTACCTTAGCTATAAAAAAGGCCAGAGACCCTGCAGAGAAGGCATGCAAGTAATGTGTCTTCTATTCATGCCTGCTCAAACATCGTAGTCCTCAAACACAGTCCTCATTCAGGGTACGTTCTTAGAAGAAACACTTTTCAGGATAAAACTTATGTTTCTTTCATTGTATCCCATCTATCTATTTTTAGGTATGCTGCATTACTTGCCTTCTTCCTCACTGAACTTTATTTTTGCTCTTACTGCTCAGCTTCCTGGCTGCTTATATTCCAGTTTAGCAAAGATGTCCTTCTCTAGAAAAAAAAAAAAGAATTTTGCTTCAGTCTTAACTTTACTGGGTTTTGAACCCAAACCAGATCTTCTGATATCACCCCTACCTGCTTTGTTCTCTTCCCCTGAGATAGAAACACTGACAGCCATCTCCTCTGGAGCCTTTGAACATACTTGGGTTAACTTTCACTTCTGGAGGAGGAGAGAGTAAATCTTCAGCTACTGGTTTTATGCAAATGATGTTTGACACGTGGCTGTTTCTAGAAGGATCTTTGCTATAAAGTCCTACTCCCTCTTTGAAAACTTCTAGGACCCCTGCCTCGGTATCCCTCCAGGAGCCCTGTTAAAGGGAGTTTTAGGACAAAAGAAATAGCTGGAAGACGTATTTATTTCCAATACCAGTGAAATCAGTAAGGTACGCTGAACTGGAGTGCTGAAAGAATTTCATTTTATGCTCTGTTGTAATAGAAAGCAGCATTTGAAGGGGATGCTCAAGACTATAAAAGAGAAAATTAAATAAAACTATTTTTTACATATAGGGGTCTACAAAATGAAACAAATTCAGTAAGTGTAGCCATCACTGTTTCCAATTGGTATTATATTGAGTAAAAACCCAAAACCCTGCATCAGCCCTGTAATAAAAGTAGTATAATGTGCTGAGATATTAAAAGAGTGATTGAGTTATTCAGTGTGCTCGTAAAGGTAGGTATTGTGAAAATAATACAATATTACTGCATATTGTGTCATCTAAGAGACGCAGAGCCCTCATGTAAGTCTTTACCTTTGATTTGTCCTTCCAAGCGCGGTGCTGCCACGTGTCTATAAAAATAACAGAAGGAATGAATACTGTAAAAAAATCAATTTCTGAAAAAAAGGTTCATTTGCAATTACTGTTTGAGGCATGGAACTTCCCTGGCTCCAAGGGTTCTTTACTGGAATCTTCCATAATATCGTATTCAGCTTTGTCATTTAACAAATTCAGGCAGCGGTAATAGAAACAATAAACCTGTGAAAAAACCATAGTTCTAGAATAAAAGGTTAGGAGTAGCTTCTGTTGAGTTCTTTGTGATCTTGGGGAAGTTGCTTTCAGCCTCAGTTTATGCATCTGTGAAATGGGTTTTTACTGTTAAACTCACTAGGGTGGGGATTTGTTCCTGCTTGTAGAGTGATTTGACAGTCTCTGCCACATAATACATTCCAAGTGGCAGGGTGTGGTGTTGGGCTAGAAAGTAGAATAAAGATGCTTAGTACAGATCTGAGTAAAATTTACAACTTAAGAAATTATCTTATGCTGAAAAAATTTCCTTCCTCCCTCCCTCCTAGACATCTGTATACAACACCAAAAAAGTGTTTGTATCGTATTATTCCATCAGGCATTATTGAACTATAAAAAAAATTGATCTTGTCATCTCACACTTCTTAACAGATTATGAAAGAAAAATGGCTAAAACTTGTTCAGACTGTCAAGTTCCTGCCAAACTGAAGCTAATGAATCACCCTGGCATTGGTAAATAGCCAAAACTAGATGATATGAAGGTTATAAATACTATTAGGGACCATGTTGCCAAATATATATATTTATACCCATAAAAGTACTGTTATTGTTTTATTTCCATGAAGTTTTTA
Source organism: Neopelma chrysocephalum (assembly GCF_003984885.1). Lineage (NCBI taxonomy): Eukaryota > Metazoa > Chordata > Aves > Passeriformes > Pipridae > Neopelma > Neopelma chrysocephalum. The sequence continues at coordinate 5,738,200 of NW_020897721.1, forward strand.
ATTAAATCCTAACCAGCCTAGTAATATGAAACTTCCTGGTTTTATTTTTCAGTTCTTATTTTAACAACATAGATATAAATTGAAGCCTGAGAAGTGTGAATCATTCCTCCTGCTTATTGATTTTGATATACATACTAGACAGAATGAGCTTGGTGTCTGAGAAATAACTGAAACCAAAACTGAGATGATGTTATTGTGAGGACTGAGTAAAAAGAGTTAAAAGAAATTGTTTAGTTCCAGTGTGTGCCTTTGGCCCAGCGAGGTCCCTGGTATTGCAGTACATGTACTCTGATCTTGTGTGTCCACTTCTACCACCTTTTTTCTTTTTTTTTAAACCATGAATGAGCTAGTACTTAGTCTAATTAACACAACTCCTTCACTCTTCTGCTGTAGGATCCTGTATCCATAAGATTGGTAATTTTTTTCTTGCTACTGTCATCTAGGCTTGTCATGTGCTATAGCGAGTGAAATAAAATGTTACAAAAGCTAATATACCATGCAAGTCATCCAGCTAAGAAACTCTTTAACATATGTCTTATTGTGTACTCCTCACTGAATATGTTTAGAAGATGTTTATAACTGAATATGTATTTTTTATGTAAATGTTGTCAATATCAAAATATCTACATTAAATTAGCCGGAAAAATATAAAGATTGATTGAGCTTTATATATTTCCATGTTAGAGAAACAGTTCTTTTGTTAAGAGACTGTTTGCATTCATGAGAACTGAAAATTAAGAAGGAATAAGACTTGTTTCTGTGCAGATTTGCTAATGAGTGTTGGTTTAGCTCTCCCAAATGGTACAATGTGTAAGTATTTAAAATGTTGATGCAGACAATTTTTGAGACAAATTACAGTTTGTTATTCATCGCTGTATACAGCTTCATACTTCTGTGTCATCTCCTAATGTCATGTAGAACTCCTGGAGTCTCAAATGCTAAATTTTAAGTTTTATCAGAGGACTGATAACAAAATCCATTTATCTGCAGAAAAGAAAATTTTAAAAGAAGCACTTCAAGGCAAATAGCATCTGGTTTTGGTTTTGTGTGTTGTTTTTTGGTTTGTTTGTTTTGTAGTGTTTCTATTTTTTTAATAATGAGCAGGTAAAGGAGAGAAGAACTTAAGGGAAACAGATTACTTTTAGAAGTGCCTCTTGGCCACTGAGCAGACTGCCCTACTTAATGCTTAGGAAGGCTAAAATTATGAAAAGTGTGTGTTTTGGTGTTTTTCAATATTTTTACAGTGAAATTTATATACACTGAAATGCCAATTTGCAGTAATCTTTCCTACTTAAAATGCATATTGTTGGATCTCATGCCTTCAACAAAAATTATAGGGGAACTCGATACTTAACACAAACTTCCTTTTTACAAGTTGATAAGTAATCATTGTGTTTGCATATGGCAAGATTTTTTTTTTCCAAAACAATTTTAACAGATGCTGAAATTCCTTTCTGTTGTAAAAATTCGTTTCTCTCATTGGAATGTTCTTGTTAGTGCAGATTCTTTCTGGCTGAGCAACACACAAAGAAAAATCTTTGCTGTTTTCCTTTTCAAACAATATTTTCTTACATAAAAAAAAAAAAACAAAAGAAGGCCACACTTTGTTCTTTCATCTGGTAGTGCAGTGTATTTAAAGAGAGGAAATATAAAAATCAAGTGGCATCCTAATGAAGGCCAGGAAATATAGCTACACAATCTGAATTCTTCTCAGGGCAAAGGCTATTTAGAACAGCTCCCTCTGAGAAGCACATAAAGATGATTGCAGTGTTTTCAAGTTCAGAACAGATTTGCACAAAATAAAGGAAGTAAAAGGTGGCATTCAATAAACCAGGAAGATGGGATATGTGGAAATGAGGTAGTAGCATCATGCAGGGCAGTAATCCTGCTTCCTGCTGTGGATGTTTTGATTGAAACATGCTCATGTAGTGGAATGAGACTCTAGATCCCCCTTTAAATATTTGCAATATTTTCATTCTGATTTGCAATAAATAATATGACTAATCTGTGCTTCTTCTCATTGCTTTATGATTATCACTTGCGCTGCACATCTTGGCTGCTCTTAGCTCTGATATATAGCTAAATGTTTCTGACTCCATCTGGTACAAAGAGAAGTGACACAGAAGTGCTCCCCAGCCAGTTTATTGCAATTTAATGTAAATCTGTTATAATGCAGATGATGAAAAGTGCAGTGGCTTCCATGAATTCTGGACGCTGCGATTGGGCTGTGGCTGCTGCGCTGCCCTCTGAAGATTTGCTGGGTTTAATTTTACATTGCACAGCCATTAGCTGGCTGAGGTTCCTCACTGAATCACGTTGCCACAATACTTCTTCATTCTCCTCTTCCTTTTCTCCTCACAGTGACCTCGTTCACCCAAGTTTTTCATCCCAGTCTCTCATTGCTTTTATCTCATAAATTGTAGCCTCCCAGTACATCGAAACATAGAGCTGTGCAGTTGACCCCTGTAATGGACTATTTTGTTAACTCTTGTAGGGGGAAATACAGTAACATCCCTTCAAATTCACTGTGTGTTCTTTGTCATTCTGAACATGAGCCAGAGTGTGCCCAGGTGGCCAAGAAGGCCAATGACATCCTGGCCTGGCTCAGGAACAGTGTGGCAGCAGGAGCAGGGAAGGGATTCTTCCCCTGGACTCAGCGCTGGTGAGGCCACCCCTGGAGTGCTGTGTCCAGTTCTGGGCCCTCAGCTCAGGAAGGACATTGAGGAGCTGGAGCAGGTCCAGAGAAGAGCAACGAGGCTGGGGAAGGGACTGGAGCACAAGTGCTGTGAGGAGAGGCTGAGGGAGCTGGGGCTGTTTAGCCTGGAGAGGAGGCTCAGAGGAGACCTCATCACTCTCTGCAACTCCCTGACAGGAGGGGGGAGCCAGGTGGGGGTCGGGCTCTGCTCCCAGGAATCAGCAGTAGGACAAGAGGGGCTGGGTCTAAAGCTGTGCCAGGGGAGGTTTAGGTTGGATATCAGGAAGAAATTTTTTACAGAGAGTGATCAAACATTGGAATGGGCTGCCCAGAGAGGGGGTGGATTCTTTGTCCCTGGAGGTTTTTAAGATGAGACTGGATGTGGCATCAGTGCCATGGGCTGGGAACCACAGCGGGGTTGGAGCAAGGGTTGGACTTGATGATCTCAGAGGGCTTTTCCAACCTGGTTGATTCCATGATTCTGTGATTCTCACTGTTGTCTGTGTCCAGAAACAGAACCAAAGCATGGCAGCAGCGCCTACAGGCCTTGTGTGCGGGCACAGGTCTTGTGTGCTCATGTTCAGTAAAACTTTGTCTCTGTCTTTCCCAATATGACCTCTGTGTAAATATCATCATTTCTTCTGCACAGCATTTTGAATTTTAGTGTCTGCAGACTGTCAAATGAACCTCCAGGCAAAGAACACATTCATCTTACATGGTTGCAGTCACAGTTCATCTTTCACCCCTCCATCACCATTCCAGAACGTGTGTTCTTACTGCTGTCATGTAAAAAAGTGGTCTTAAATGTGCACTGTGCTGCTTAGTCTGATATTTGTAGGTGGGCATTGGGGTGATCAGATTCTGTCATCCAGCATTGAGTGTTATTATACGCTTATGTAGGCCCTTAGGCAAATAATTATTTCCCCCTCTATTTTCTGTATATTTTACTGTATGCAGGGATAGAATTACATTCAGTAGGGTGATTAAACTGTGGCAAATTAGGTAAACCTGGAATGTAATTAAAGTACAGCAAAAACACCTGTAAATGAAAATTGTTTCATTCCCTCAGGGAAAATGTAAAAATAATCTTTTTCATGGAGTGTCGTATCTAGAATCTTTACACAGGCCAACTAACATGTTTTGTCCTTAAGTAATTTGTCTAGAAGTAATTGACCGCAGTATTTTTAAAAAAATAACTAAAAATTAGGAGAACATCCTATTTCTTACGAGTTCTTTTCCTACAGACTGGGCAGTTACCCAAAGAAGAAGTTGTGATCTTTCTGTTGTTACATTCACCAGTCCAACCAAGTACATAGGTTAGAGGTAGAAGGCAAAGGCTAAATAGATACAGGCTTTGGGTCTGTTACATTATTAACAATGGAACTCATCCGAGATAATAACGCCTCACTTTGTAAATTCATGAACCTGGAATGAGGCAGAATGTGGTACTGACTTTGCCAACCATTTATTCTAAAATATTTAAAGTTAGACTATGAGTTCTGTTGCATGGAATGGTTTAAAATTAATGCACAATAAGTACAATCAGTGATCATAGTCTTCCCAATAAACTTTGTGGTGGTGTAGTAGCATTTTCCCTTTGTGTATTTGTCATGTCTTAGAGCACTGATGATTTGGAATGGGGACTTCGGTGGGGATGTTTACATAAAATCTTCATTCCAAATGCAAATAAAATTTAAAGTTGATAGATGTTTTTTGAAACTTAAAAAAACCCCTTTTTTTTTGGTGAGCAAAACAGACTCATTTCCAACCAGTTCTAAAATAAACTCTCAAAACCTCTGAAATGCAAATTTATTGAAATAAAACGGTCCAGTCACCTGTCTCCTTGTGCTCCTGCAGCAAGGTGACTACCAGAGGAATAATTTCACATAAAGCTTTCTCAAGTGTTTTTCCTTCATCCTACAATAGAAGAGATGTATTTTTTTATTAAAACTGACTCTTAATTTTAATAATTTATTTCCTTTCTTCTTTTCATTGCAGAGAAAGTCCATTGTTGCTGTGAGTTTCATTGCAGCTTTCCTCTGCCTAATCATAGTCCGTCTCACAAATGAAGTAACTTTCCCTTTGATCCTAAACTGCTTTGGACAAACCAGTGTCAAGTGGATCCCATTTTCTAATGGCCAAAGGCATCCTCTGAGAACTCACTATGGATATATAAACGTAAAAACGCAAGAGGTAAGATCTGGTATCAAGAGAACAGCAAAATGGACCAGTAGACTTTTTTTTTCTCTGATCCCATATAATGCTTTTCTACCAACCTGCCCAGTGTGAAAACTGAAGCCAGCAGTGTTTCTGAGCAGAGTGGTTATTTGAGAAGTGTGCTACCACTTAAATGAAATTTTTTAAAATTTCTGTCATGTCTGCAGTGGAGAGAGCAGTGAGCTGGTCTCGAAGTCACACTTGGTTGCAGCAAAAACTGATATTTAAACAAGCAAAAACATTTTTCAGATTAATTTCAATTTCAATCCATAAAACTCAAAAGGAGCTTTTCTTGTGTTTGTTGTAATGTTGCCTGGGATTCCCAAGGAAGAAGTAGTTTATTTGTGTTTGTATGGGCATGGAAGAGGAAAAGGGAGGGATTTGTGAAATGAACATATGTGAGTGTAGAAAATGTATAAAGCTAGATGTTTACTGGATTTTTCTGAAACTGTTGCACTAACACATGGTAGCTATTTCAAAGCCAGGTATCTATTTCCATTCTGTACTTCAAAATGCATTGACCTGGATCTGCTTTGCAAAATACTTGCTCTGTGTTAAAAATACTCGTGTGATGAAATTAGGTTTTATAGGGACTCCTGCTTTAAACTGTCTTAGTTGTCAAAATATCTAATGCCATTGTTGGGTTTTGGTGATGGTAGTGCATTTTGCTCAGACTCTTCCTCTCTCTGTTTAATATTTATAACAGGTGGAAACTTGCAAAATAAGGTAAAATGAAAGAGTGACCTCTTTCTAGAAGTTATTTCTGATCAGTCATGAGAAATACTGTCAGACTTCTACTTACTGCTATTTATTTTTCTTTATAAAATTGCAGTTATTAATGAATGAAATTCATTCACACAACACCTTTTATAGAGAATGAAAATACTTTACCACTTCATGATATGTAGTCCTGAAGGTGTATTGGGCAAATTAGTCATTATTCTACCTTTAGTGGGTTAAATATAAAAATCAGAACGAGAGGGAGGTATAGTTTTTAGGAGGCAGTTTCTTTTAAACTTCTGAAGCTTTTAATTGTTGTCCATGTGAGATGCAGCACTGAGTATTTTGGAGGCCAAAGTACATTATCTACAAAGAAGAAGGACAAGCACCTGAAAGGAAAACTGTCTGGGTGTGAACTGTAGTCCCAGTGAAAGGAATGGGAGGTGCTGTTGAGTTCAGAAGGGCTAAGGCTTCATCCAGCATCTTCATCCCTCTAGAAATGAGAGGGCAGTGTGTTCTGCATGTCCCTGGGGTATTCTCACAGTGCACACATGGAATCTGAATGAGGCAGAGCTGCCACGGTCACTTGATCCCTATCAGTCTGAACTGATAACTGGAGAGGAGAGGAGCATGCTAATCCTTTTTTATCCACCATTGCCTTCATCAGAGGTTAGAAGTAGCTTGTGAGAGCCTTAATTCATTCTTAAATTTGATAACACGCTTGGAAGTTCTAACAGTAAATGGAAATGAATGTCCTGAAAGTTGGTGACCGGTATCGATTAGTAAGACATTTGTCTCAATTTAGCTTAGGTCATGAAGGACTCCTTAAACTTGGTAATTTTAATTGTTTTCCCTCTTGTGTTTGCAGATTACATTAATATTTGCTAATTAAAATGATAATGAAGAAACTGAACATGGCTTGCTTATTGTGAATGCACTGACTTCTGACTTAATTATTCCCCGTGTGAGGGAAGTTTTGTTTTGCTGCCCCTGTAGAGAGCTCATGTTCCTAACACACACTCAGACTATGATTTTTGAAACACAGATTGCTTTGTAAAATAAGCATTTGTGCATTAATTGTATTAAAATGGCCAGCAAGTATCAATTGTTCATAGAGATTAAAAACACAGGTTTCTCATTTCTTTATTGTGTCAAACGCATTGAATGTCTGCTCATTTCATAGAATTAAGATGATATTTTTTAGGGGTTTTGTGCTTCTGTGGTATGTAAGATAACAGAAGGTCCACTCCATGAGTGCAGCTAATGCCCCAAACAAATGTGGCCAAGTTTTTTGCAAAATGGGATAAATGCCATCCCATCAGTGGGCAAGGACCAAATGGTGAAAAAATGATACCGTAATGAATGATCAGAAAATAAAGTGATGGAAGGGAAGATAAGGAGAGAAGGCTTTTAAAGACATGAATTTTGGCATTTGCTTTTCTCTTTTAATGGCAAAATCCTTCCACACCTGTTGAATGTGTTCATATTCTCCTGGAGTGTCCTTTGAATCCTGTCACCCCTCTGGGTCCTGTGTGTTTTCTGCTGTGTGATAGCACCTCCTCCCGTTCCTCAGCCACTTCCAACAGCCTTCTTCTTTTCTTCATGTTTGTTCTCTGTTCTCCTTTGCCTGTTCCTCTCAGGCTGCACTCTGAGGTCTGGCTGGAAGCAGCATGCCAGGGCTCTGTAATCCCAATTTGTGATTGTACTTAAATATTACATGTGCAAGTTCAACAACCAGAGTAAACAGGGTAATGTACCACCAACCCAGTCAGTCATCCAACATGACAGGGAAGTTAGAAAATCTAGATGAACTCTACTACTCTGCCTTTCCTGTCCCTCTATTGCCTACTTACTTTCTGAAGAAAAAGGAAAACCAAACCAAAGGAAAGGAAAAAACCCCAAAAGTTTATTCCATAGGAAAAAAGTTGGTTTCTTTTGGGGTAAGGCTGAATGGGGTGAGACTTGGAAAACCTTATGAAATGATGGAAAATCAGTTAATTGGTGGTTAAAGCTAAAGTGATCAGTCATTTGTAAATGGTGATATGAACATTAGTGTTTATCTCAAGTAAAAAATAGTGATGTGGCTGTTATTAGATATGATCAGAAGAATGCTGTAAAGACATATTTCAAGGGTGTTGTGTGCTTGATTTGACAGTATAATATTGGGGAATTTTTACTATTAAAACGTCTGAAAAAAATCCAAGGTTCTTATAACTAGATTATATGGGAGTATTTAATATAAAATGCAAAGAGAGACATAATTAAGGCTGTACATAATACAGGGCTGTTGCCATGGTTTCCTTGATTTGTAACTATAGCAACAGCTTTGGAAAAACTGACTTTATGTACAGTAAACATACTATATTTGAAATATAAATAGATGTGAAGTGTTGTACTATACTGGGCCATTGTGTCTAGACAAATCTTAGTTTCACTTTTGAGATATTTCTGAAATATTTCACCTAGAAAATTCGCATCCAGCACCTGCCCTCACTCCCCTCAGCTGAGGAGGATCCCACAGTAGACCTCTTTTCCTTGAGATTTGTGGGAGACTATGACTGCCTGTTTTGCAATATTGCTCTCTTGCTCAGTACAGGAATTTTGACCTTTCAGTGAAAAGGAGGTGTATGAGCAAGATGACCTTTCTGTCCCTTGTTTCCTCCACTTTGTGCCCATGGATTTTTGGTGATAGGTCCCATGAAATGCACATTTAGGAAACATCATGCCCATCATGTGTTAGTTACTTTTATCCTATTCCTGGTATTTTTTTTCCGTAGAAAATATTAATTTGATACAACTCCACAGTGGTTACCTAATTGAAACCTATTGCCATTTGAGTAAAATTCATCCCACACCACAAGCTGATGTAATGATTCTTTTTGTATATCAAAAATGGGCAAGGAGATAAAAAGAAGCAGGGAGAGAAAATATAACCTTTCTCCTTCTTTCATACCACTCCTACTCTACAAAGAGTTCTGGCAAAATTAATGAACATCATGTATTTAAATTGCAGCATTATGACATCAATTTAAAATCCATTAGCAGTTTGAAACTTTATGCTAGGCAAGTCTAATAGTGTTCTTGGATATTTGATTGTGCTTCCTGAAAGGTGAATATTGAATAGATTTTTATTCTACCATCAGTATTAAAATAATATAGCATTTTCCTACATACGTAAAATCTGAAATATAGCTGCAATATCACTTGAAACATAATTATAAGAAGTATATTCAAGTACTGAACAAAGATTAAAACCGTTCTTGGAAAAGGGTAAGTTCTGAGATGACCTAAAATCCCTACATTAAACTGCAGCTGTGAGATCTAATGGCTTCATCTGAAATGAATTCTGAGGGAGCAAAGAGCCCTTGTGTCATGAACATCGAAGAATCTCACGGTATAGTGATGAGCATGAGATAAAAGGAACATGCATTGTAGCAGTTCAGATTTTTTAAAACCCTGTCCTAACTGAAAAACTCATCAACACACAGTATTAATATGGAAGAAATAAATTTGCATCATATGATCACATACCATTTTGTCCCATAACCTGAACAGACCTGTATACAGGCAATAATTTCTCACCACTTGTGGCACACACAGCCACATGTATATGTGCATGGACCACCTAAATCTGGTTCCTTTTTCTTCCTTTTTGCCAGAAGTTCTGTGGTGGAACTTGGCTGAAATGAATGGAGGTTTCCACAAATGAAACATCCCAGATATGAATACAAATAGGAGAAGGCTGCAGGCCTTATACATATTTGTGCAGTCCTTTTTATTATTTTTTTTCCATCAGAATAAAATGCATTTAAAAATGACAGCACTTGAAGTTTAGAGGAAAACTAACAAACATGCAGAAATGTGATGTGCTCTCTGACTGTAAGATGAGGCAGATACCATTTCAACAATAGCACAAGCAAAGTTGTCAACATGTTGGAAGTAATCATAGGATGGATCCATATCAACCATGAGAGACCACACTCTTACAAAACTTGAACAACTAACTTAAACAATGCATAAGGAAAGTGAAGAATGTGCTGAATGTTTTAATATTAGTTTCTTTCCAGATATGGGAAGTAAAAAAATTTCAGAAAAGACTGAAATTTTTATGTGAAATACTAAAAATATGTAAAGCTACAATTATCCTGGGAAGGTTTAGGTTTTTGCCTCTGTTAGTAATGGATTAGAACAACACTTACTGTGAGGAAAAACTTGGAGAATAGCTCCGGGCTTCGTGTCAGAACAGAAGGCACCAGGATCTGAACTTGCACTGTGTGTTCAGCTGACTCCAGAGGTGCTGCTTTCATACTCTTGTTGGGAAAAACTGGGTCCTAGAGAGGCTAAAAAGCTACATGAACTCACTGTGACAGAAAGTTGCTTTAGTATTTAATTTCTGACACGTGGATGACTTCTATCCTGTCTTTTCCTTTGGGATCCTATTCGTTGTTACAGCTTAAGAATTCATAGGATATTTTGTTAAGAAAAGGTCATTTGTGTCATAGTGATTTATCATTTATATCTCTCCTGAGACACAGTTTTATATCAGTTGCACAGTTACATCATTTCAGCCTTAGAAATCATGTAATAACAGTAATAATAATGAAAGGACAACTAAACATGCCATATATTCTTCTGGATATTTTTCTGCTTCCGCTTTTTAAATTTTCAGGAGCAACTCTCCTTGTAGGTATTGCAGAGGGATTGGTTATGTAACATTTTAAATGACAATCACATTCTGAGAGACATTCATATGGTGGGTTTTTGGTTCCTGTCCCCCCACCCCTCTGAGTTTGCCAACTGTACCAGAACTCCCATTCCTGGCTCTGGGAGCCATAGGCACACATTTGGAAAAAGAATTCCTGCCAAAGACTTTAACCACCAAATGAACAACTCCAGGAGCATATCTTATATTATAGAAATAGATCTCAATAAACAAATTATCACCAGAGTCCCCACTGCTCTCCTCCTCTTTCCAGCCCCCTTTTTGCCTGGAAGAATGTTTAGAATAAGCTGCAAGGTCCACTTGAAACCACTCAAGCTGTTATGAACCTACAGGAGGGAAGGCAGCACAGATGATGTGTGTCCTCAGTGGAGTAAATCCTGCCAGCTCAGCCATTTTCCCTCTGTATATATGGAATTAGCTTAGGTTTTTAAAGCTACCCTGACTCTGCTGGTATCTCATGAGGAAAAAGTCAAGTGCCAGGATAAATATATCGAGTATTCTATACAAAGGAATTAAATCTGCTCCACACAGAGCCTCAATGTGATGAGTCAAGCAGAGCTGCCTGTGTGGCAGCTCTGCCTTTAAAAAAAAAAAAAAAAAAAGGAACTTGAGCAGAGATTACTATCAGCCAGTGAGCTGTGCCATCAAAACTCAATCCCTAAAGAATCTGTGTTGGTAGAAATAAATGTCTATGATGCAGTCATGGGCTGGATTGATCTGCTGAATGGAGCTTATATATTGCAAAAGGTGCAATGGTATCAAAGATTTGCCATCCACCTTGGTTATAGGTAATTTGCAGAGATTTCTCCCACCTTCTTGAGGATTTTTTTATTGCTACTGAAAGGCAGGTTTGCATCAGCTGGTGTTAGCCTCCCTATGAGAAGGTGCTTGTTGTGTTTTCCATGTGAGAATGGAAATGAGAGACACACCACCTGTAAAATTGACTGGAGACCACCTGGAAAACAGAGAAAAAGCTGAGTGTTGCAGTTAGCTAGCTTGATAGACAAACTTCTATCAGTAAAATTTTGTTTTAGTTAAAGGTGGACCAGAAAAAGTGAATGGAGTATTCTTTGGACTGGTAAAGAAAAGAACAGAGGTGTGGTGCAATGGCATTTGAGTGATACCAATCCACTGAGGAAGATAGAAAAGATGGGCTTGCTCTTGTAACGAGCAGATGAGAGTGAGAATTGTGTTACCATGACATGATTTCAGCTTTAGTCAATAGTAGTTGCCAAATGAAGGATGGGCTGATTTGTATTAGTGGCAGGCAAGATGTTTTCTTGGTGTTCCAGTTCCTCCACTGGCAGACCAGTGCCCTCTCATTTACATTTCTTCCCACTGTTGCTGTTTAAAAATTAAGATACCTTCATCAAAAGAAGCCCAGTGACACCCTCCTGAGCTTATACCTGGAGTCCTTTTCTGACAGAGATTCAAGGTATCCTTTGCAGCAAGATGTTGCTAATTTTGGATGTGGTGATGGCAGCTAAGGTACACTTTGCACTGGTCTGTAAAATGCACCGCAGAGTAAAAAGAGCCGGTGAAAATGGAATTTTGCTCCTATAATTGTTTCTGTGCAAGGCCTTTCTGCTGGCTGTGGCAATCAGCGGGTTCAGCTCTTTGAGCTCTTGCCCAGCAGAGCTGTTCTGGCAGAGATGTACAGAGCTGAGCTGACCCAAGGCTATTAATAACTCCCTGCAGGGAAGCAGCGCTCCAGCCACACACGCGCAGTCGCACGGACGCGCGTGGGTGCACATGTAAACACAGAGCTGGAACTCGCTCGAGGGACAGACTCCTCACACTGACAGTCATGCCAATTACTAGTTAGCTTCAAAGCCACAACCATCTTCCTTGAAAGCCTCTGCTTTCCAAGTTTGCTCCCGTGGCCATCTGTCATAGCCTGCGTTTGGCAGCTCCGGGTTCTGCTGCGAGGCTCTGTGGGTTGAGTGCACGGTTTTGTCTTTTTTATTGTTCTCCAAGTGGGGGGAAAGTTTCTACCACGTGAGCCTTTTCTCTTAGGGTCTTTGGTAGATTAAAATGTGAACCTTAAATGCGTATTTGAGCTGTTAATCTGTGCTATTTGCTCTCAGACTGGGCTGGAACAGGTGGACTGGTGTAAGTGCTGCACAGAGAAATGAGCTTAGAGACCCTCTCAGAGCAGATGCAGATTGTACCAGCAATAATTGCTTTTCTCAGGGTAGTCTCTCTTGTCTGACTGACTACATTAGTCCATACTACCAAATATGTGTTTTTTGCTCTGTAAGAGGGCCTGTATGACTGTCATATAAAAAATCTCATGCCCCTTACTGGCATTACTGTGCTGTCAGTGTGCATTTTAGAGCTCTACTTTGTACATTTACAGTATCTGTTACAAGGAGCTACGTTTTCTGTGGGTGTAGCTGTAAATTTTGTCTACTCATCAGAAATTGCTTTTGAATTACCTCTAAACCAGTAAATCATATTGCCACCAAAAAGTTCATGGTAAATTGTGTCCATGGGGCTGCACCCTAAAATGAAAACCAATTCAGTCTGGGTAGGGGTGGGAGGGAGAAAAATGAAGTTTTGTGTTACTTGCAATATTTCTTTCTTCCGTCTTTATTTTTCCCTCTCTCCAATTGATGTATTTTCCATATTCAGGTAGTCAGAGATTACAGTAATCTGTTGTTTCCTGTCACTTAGAAAAGCAGTTGTCATGCCCATTCGATGAATAAATACAGTGCCAAATGAAAATCTCAAAACAAGTGCAGAGAAATTACTAGACTGATTTTGGGGTTGTCCTCTTAATAACAACGATTCATCCTCCATTTTTATCCCCAACTCCAGGGATGAACATTACTGCCTTTACCTTGCTCATACCAGTCAAGTCCCCTTTTCTGCAAGTAATGGCATCATTTTTTGAAGTACAGCTTCTTGAATGTCTTTAAGAGTTTCTTGTAGTCAGGACCCAGAGCTTTGGATTTTAAATTGATGACAATGATGACATCAGTCTTAGATCAATATTTCTCCATGGGGGCAGAACCTGCTTTGCTCCAGTTGGAGACTGCAAAGAGCCCTTAAGGGTCTTGTATTAATATTACACCAGCCAAAGTGCAGGTTGGTTTGGGTTGATTTCCCTGGGTCTAGTTCAGTGATGCTACCACCCTCCCTCCCTTCTGCCTTTTTCAATGCTGTTGCCGAGGATTCATGTTGGTAAAGAAAAAATACAATTTCTGGAGGGCATCAAGTTGAAAAAGTATATCTCTAAGCTTTCCTTCAGATGCCTTCAGACTCCTATGAAATGCCTGACTGCATGCACAGGAATCACCCCAGAGTAGTTCCAGGGCAGTACACTGAAAGCTGAGGTCAGCACTGGCAAACATCCTACAATGGAAATTAAGTACCAAGGTAAAGGATAAAGTTGGGCCCTTAGGTAAGAACAATAACCCTATATTTGACCACATTACAGTATATTATGGAATTGATCAGTGAATGACAGTTTTGTTCTCGGGTGTCTCTTGTGTAATTAATTTTATTGATTTATCAACATTTTCCAGCTTAAAGTACAGTTTCTCATGTCATCTTATTTCTAGCATGTAAAAGATTTGTTATGTCTATCCTGTTTCCTGTTAGCTCTTCCTTTTTAGAGCCAATCCGCGTTGTCCAAAACTGCTGATTTTTCTTAAGCTTCCTCTCTGATTTGGCTTGCCCTTAACTGCCCAAAATTTCTTTCACTAGATCGTAAGATTGCCTCTTTCCCCTAAATATTCTGCTGCTTAGAACAGCTTTGAAGGCATAGATTGGAGATTTACAAGATAAGAAGCTGCTCTTAAGCCAGGCTATTGCTGCAATCTGCACAAGGCTTGATTCCTGATGGAATCAAGGTGTGGCCCAAGATGAATCATTATATTGACCCAGTCTTCTGGTGGCAGGCTTTGTAAAAGCATCTGGAAGTAGACTTCAAACCAGAAGAACCTATGGCAAAATTGTGTCTCAGGTCAGAGCTCATGTACTTTTTAAAGTTTCTTTCTGATGTCTTTCCAAGCATAACTTCTTTTTCAAACGGAATGAGCCCCAAAAAAGTTTATTTGAAGCCATGTTGGTGTTTCCCAAAGGCTGAGTACAGGCGCTTTTCAGTGTTTCCAGGGCTAAACCGGCTCTCTTGTTAGAAGCCAGAAAAATGCAATTTTCTCCAACACATAGCAGATGGTGCTTCTTCATTAATCAGCTCCATGACAGACCTTCAAGGAGTCCCACAGGAGAGTGCCTTGGAGGTAGAGGGATTGTCCTCTGGGATCCTCTGTGGTGGTGAGTTCACTCTGGAGCTATCCTACTTATTTCTGCTCCAGTTGGTCCTTGGTGTTGAATGTGCCTTGTCATCACCACCAGTATCAGTCACAACTGATGGAGCTGATAACATTATTGTAAGGGAGATAATGATGATTAGTGTTGATCTTTTACTCTGAAGAGTATAGGCAGAGGAACAGTCTGAAACTCTTATGAGTTAGCCTCAATTTCTGTCCTGCTGCTGACATGGCCCAAAGTACTCTTCACTGCTTCAGGATCATCATGATTGTAAAGCAGTCATGTTTATAAACAGCAAGTAACATTTTTTGATCAAGTTGCTTCTGGCCATGTTCAAAAAGTAAAATGGGGGTGACTGCCTGTCATAAAATGATTGGGAATCTACTATCCTGGATAGATTATCACTTATTGCCATTGTATCACAGCCAGAACTTTATTGTCAGAACAACAGCAAAACCAATCTTTGCACTGCACTAATGCTTTATTCTGATTGACAAAGGATGAGGGAATCGAGGTACTGTGACAGCAGCGTTGGCATGTATTGTATAATGATATATAGCAACTTCAATAGATGCCATTAATTTCTGCATGAATTCTGTCTGTCTTTGATAAGCATGTGTAACTCCTAATAAATTATTTTGGAGCTGAGCACAAGCATCAAGGAGAAATGGACTTTTGTAGGTATGGAGGCTGATGATAGCTGAAAATGAGAAGGCAAAGCTGACAGATAATTGTAGATGAGATGTCATTTTCAAGCAAGGGATGGGGGTGATATTGTTTCCTGTTTCAAATGAGTTGCCACCTCTGCTGGCCGCAACGTAAGGTAAATTCTGTCGTGAAATCTAAATCATTTGCTATGTAGAGGCTGTTGATAATCACATAGGAACCAGCACCGTGGAGCTCCCTCCACTTGCTCTTTAATGGCTTGCTCCCATTCTGGTGGGTGTTATCCACTCTTCATTTCCTGGGGAAGAAATGGCCCTCTGTGAGGTCGTTTATCTGAATAGCGCAGAAATAATTTTCTGCAAACATAACTATTACCATAACAGAACCCTTAAAAAAAAATTACAGTGACACTCTTGAGTTTTCTGAGATTAGAGTCTACCTTTAAGGCCTCTATTTCCTCTGGTATTACTTCCAGTCCTGTTCACTGAAACTACAGTGCACGTCTACCACAAATAGCATGAATAATGCATGTGTTTTTCTGGTCGTTTCAGTGTGTGCTAAGTAGTTGCATATACAAAAAATAAAATCTAGATCTGAAGAAAACCAATTGGCTACTCATCTCCCTGCTAGTACGTGACTGACCCATATTCCACATTAACTCAGGTTTTAATCTGCCTGTTTTTATATTTACAATTCTCGGGCCTTTACCCACATCCCTCAGAAGATCATGTAGTAGACTAATTGTTCATCACTTGAGTGTATCCTCAGACTGAGATACGGGAAATACTACAGCTATTTATACCTCTTCATTTGCCTCTTCTTTAAAGATCCTAAATATTTCCACTTCTTATTCTCTTTTTTCTTCCTGTGCACATAGACACTTGCAGTTTCACCTTAATCACCATGTTATCAAGCAAAACCTTTCCTTATTTTTCCTAATTCATCCACAACAAGAGCCCACTTTCTCCTCACTTCTTGCTGCCTCAGTTTCCTAGAACTCTGTATGGGATTCAGCTCTAATGGAAGAGAGGAGATGACATAAAATGTGACCTCTGCTTCTAGACATCAAATTACCTTGGATTTCTTTTTCCTAACATGGCTTGGATCTTTGTTCATGAGATGAAATGAATCACTTCCTTGTTTCCCAAGATGTGCCCAGCTTGTTACTTTCCTCGTGGTTTTACACTCTTACTGCAAATACCATTTATTTTCTCTTGAAAATTGTTTGGAAAGAGAAGTCAGATTTAACAAGGAAAAGATGAGGCTAGTTAAAACATGTTTAGAACTAAAAGGCAAAGTGATTTTTTTTTGGTTGGTTTGTGGTTTGTTGGGATTTTTCTCTGTTTGTTTCAGTCCCTGTGAGAAATCTTACAGTGGTTTGAGTTATTCTTGAAAATAGGATTTTTAGCCATCGTTTTTTCCCAGTGTGCAGTAGCATTCTTGCAGTTTAAATGTTCTTGTTCATTAGAGGAAGAGTTTTCATAATGGATTAACAGAATGGATCTATTAAGAAATTAGGGGTTCATTTTCTGTTCAAAACCTCTGATTTGTATACACATTTGTAGTTCTTGTACATTCAGATTAATTGTCCAAATATCTAGGAAGCTGTATTCTGAATTCCCGAAAATCAGTGTTTTTATCAGTCTTTACTGGATGCAAAAATGGCTCTAGTAATTTCCTTTCACTCACTAAGCATGTCATTTTTCTTTGAAAAATTTAGTTTGTCTAGCAAGATCTTTATAAACATAAATACAATTTTAGCTACTACATATCACTAACAGGCATTTCTATGTTAGGTGTGAGTGAGTAGATATTATTGCATAATGCATCTTAAAATCTGTTGGGATTTTTAAATTGCTAGAGGATTCATTTTTCCTTCTTTCTGATATGAGTATCTATCTCTCTCTACAACCAATAGTTATTTCTGGATGCAATGAAATATTTGTCTACCTAAGGATGTCCAAAATTTCTACTTCTGTTTTGTATTTGAGATAGGATAATCTTTAAAAAGTGTTCTACACAGAGGTAGGTCTGTAATTTAATGATTGAGGTGATTTGGGAGGGCAGATGTGCTTCTAGATTGCATGTATGGATTTGCTCCCAGTATCACTTCAAGCAAAACCTCAGGTTCTCGTGCTTTGTGGAACCTCTGTGTGAGTCTGCAAGATTCCCTTCCTGTTAAATACATCTGGTGTTTTGTGAGGTTCACAGCCCAAATTCTGTCACAGGTCACAGCTCCCTGCAGTAGTTTAAGAGCAAAGGAGACTGAAACAAGGTGAGGAAACATCTGCATATATTCAGCTTATTAGCTTACCCAGCCCTGTGCTCAATGGCATTTAAAACCCCCCTGTTTTGCCCCATCATAACTGAACAGTTTATGATAATCAGGAGTGTTTGTGGCTGTAATATAAATTCTATTGTGAAAGAATGCCCAGTTTCATTTTGCAGCAGAAAAGGGACTTGACGTGAGCTTTGGGCCATAGGTAATAGGTTCTTGAAGGCTCAGTGTTACTTTCAGCAAAATCTAATCTGGCAAATTGGTACATTTAACAGTCATCTGCAAATGCACCCTTTTGTGTAATATGCAGTTGATTGTAACAATTATGGATGCTATTTAATGGTGCCATCCTTAAACTTTCCTGTGTGATACTATCTAGAGAATTTGTTACTGATGAAATCATTACAGTGTTATAGGAATGAAATAGGTTGCTGCTGAAATTACTCTCAAAATCTAATTGTAACTTCACTGGAATTTTTCCCATGATGGATGTTAAGTATATGAGTATTTCTTTTTTTTATAGAAGCAGCAATTTTATTTGTATGCTTAATTTTATTTCACTATCTACTATGTATATATTAGGCTTTGCTTCTCATTTTCAGTTGTGGTCAAATAAAACTTTAGTCCAATTTGGCTTTTATCTGATATTCTTTCATTCTGAATGAATAAAGCAACAATAAAGCAACATATTTCCTTTCTTGAGACTTCCCTAAGATTTCTTAAATTAACACAATGAGGAGCTCTTTTTTATTAATACCTGAAATGCTGCAAGTCCTCTCAGTTTCCTTGTGAGGGCTTCCTTGGAAAGAAAAACATGTTTTTTGATTTCTTGCCTGCAAATCAATTCAGATTCTTTTTTTTTGTTGTTAATTTTTTTTAATCAAATCTCTTGTTGTACCCAAAGGTTTCTTTATAGGCTTGCAATTCCCCCGTTTTTGTTTCAGGCAGTGTCTGGTTTAAAAACAAAACAAACAAAAGAGAGAAATCTGCTTCTTACATGAAGAATAAGTGAAATCCTTGGCTGTAGTAGGAGAATTCTGTGACCTCCCCAATAAGTTCCCCAAGTGCAGTAGACCTTGCTTCCCTGCCACTCTATTACGTTATCTCTGTATTGTTCTAGCTCTTATTAAAACATGGGATATTTCACTGCCTTCAGAGCAACAGCCTCACATCCATCAGTAGTTGTACCATTCCTTCTTTCTGCTCTTGATCTTACAATATAGGTTGATCCTGCATGAGATAAAAAATGCCCATGTCTGTTCCTCAGATTCTGTCCCTGTAGTCACAAAGCCAGGGCACAGAGCATGGAGATGGCCACCAACCACCACTTTAGTCACCAACCATAGAATCAACCTGACTGCTGGGCTCAGAGAAAAATGCAGAAATAACTTTTATTTCCTATGGTCATGTTTTGTGCATTTTCTCCATCTTCTAAAGCAGCAGACTGACTGAACGATACCTAACTTGGTAATTACTGCAAATTTTCCATCAGAAAACTGGAAACTCATGAGTCCACGTTTCTAAAAATGTACAAGTATATGCTACATCTGTACAAAATGTATTTATGTGCATTTGAACTCTGTGTTATTGTGCTTAGAAGTGGGCTACCATATCTCCTAAACAAGAGAAAGCTTTGCAGCGTAAGATGGAAAATATCATTGCCATGGTTTGGATAGTCCCATGGATTTCTATTATTTTGCTTAACAATTGCTTCCAAAGAGCCTCAGGTACCCGAAGCTATTTGTTAGGAGCAAATATTGTTAAGAATATTGTGCTTATGTTGTCCTACTGCTGTGAAAATGGCCGTGGGATTGTTACCTTTCACCTGGGTGGTCCCCACTGATGGCAGAAATGACCTTGAATTAGTGGCTCATCTGAATGCAGGCAGCTCTGACTGTTTGGTGGCATCCCCCAAACGTTCAGCTGCTGTGTCAGCATTGGACACAAGCCCATGTCTCAGCCAGAGATGTACATCCCTGACCTTCTAGTGCAGAGGCAATAGTGCTGCCAGCCGTGTTGTGCTGACAGGCAAAGGACTTGTTTTTGAAATCCAGAAGTAAAGAAATTGAGCTAAACACAACACAGACTTCTACTGATGAAAAAACGCAGCAATGAACCCCAGACAATCTTACCTTCAGTTTCCAAATTATTTTCTTTTCCAGGTTTCTGGGAGTAATTTGCTTCATTAATGGAGTGTGATCTATTTAAATTTTATCCCAGAACAAATTTTTTAGCTGGATAAAAGCCTTTTGAAAAAAACCTGATTTATGTCACCGTCACAGCTTTAAATAGAGCAATTCTGGTTCAGTGGCAAAGTGGTGGGGTCAAGGTCCATGGTCTGCATTTTCTAAGTGCTGTGTATGGATTTGCATGCACACAGCTTGCGTTAGCACTAACACAATTTGTGCATGTGGCCCCTGTGCAGTAGTTTGGGAATGTAGCCCTCAACAGAGAAGATATTTACAGCACTGAAGCTCATGTTGGGAAATATGAACAGCTGTGCTCCAAACAGAAAACACACATCTGAAGTAAGACAAGCATACTGAAAATGATGTCCTGGCAGTTAACGTTTTTATTTATGCACACTGCTAGGCAAAACTGAAAGGAAGTCTCATTCTTTCAGGATTAATATGTTTTGCAGAGCTAATAGGAGGGAAAAAAAACTGTCATCAGAAAAGATTTTTGCTGATTATAATTTTTTTTTGCTGCAGTTCCTGTAGTGTTGGTACAAAAGAAATATAATTAATAAGTAAAAGCTATGTCACTCTGGTAATTATGTTTTACTAGCAGCAAGATGGCCTCTTTATACTTTTGAATACTGAGTTGAAATAATTCCTCTAGAACATATATTGGCAGAGATTTTTAGATTTTTTTAATGTTTTAAATTTTCAGTTCTAATTTCTCAGCACCTGCTGTGCACAGAAAGCAAGCACCTGAGAAAGGCATTATCCATCATGCTGTTATAGGAACCTTGTATTTACTTGCACAGTGTCTAGAGCTGACTGGTAGCTAAATCCACATCAAGTTAAGAGGACTTTGCAAAAAGAAATGTTAATTAATTTTAAATTTGACTGATGGATTATGTGCCAGTGCCTCAGATTTCCCCTGCTGTGCTTCCTTGGAATTCACCTGCCTGTCTGTCACCGAGTCCCTGCCGGGTGACACCTGGAAGGTTGGAGGTGTAGTTCCAGTGATCCCCGTGCTCAGGGAGCAAATAGGGCTTTTGCAGGATGTGTGGTAGTTCTCTAACTAAATGGACCCTGCTAAATACCTCGTTTTCACAAACAGTTTTACATATGGAGACGTTTGGGGTCGAGAGGTTTTTCTTTCAGTAATGCTAATATGACAGTGCAGTTCTTTTTGATATCAGGGATCAACTCCATTTTGCAGATTGGGAAAGGGAGACCTTGAGGTTGTCATTTACCTGAGACATAAAGCAGGTCAGTAGCAGGGCAGACCACAGCTCAGGCCTCCTGAGTCCAAGACTCCAGACTTTCACTATTCTTGTGGGGCGGTGGGCCTGGATGTCCAGGGAATAATTTCTGTTGCCAAAAGGAGAACTAACTGGTGGGTGGAAGGCACAAAATGCAATTTAGAGCATAGACTTGATAAATACCACTTAAGTAGTTTACTTAATGAATTTTGGAACATGGCTATCTGTTAGACTCCAAATTTTGGATGCTTCTTTAGTATGAATATTTTATTTCTTAATGACGTATTAGTTGGTCAGGGCGAAATATATTATTTTCCCTAGAGCTAGTTGGAAAAATATTTTTCCAATAAAAATCATGACGTTATAATTAAAAGAGAAAAATACTGTGGCTACTGAAGTAGAAAGTGGGTGTTCTGCTGCCACCATTACTGCTGTGTTAGTTCAGCTGACTGAAATCCATGTGGAGGGACAGGAAGGTTCTAACCCTGCCATGGGCAGCACCGCTGTCACTCTCATGCTGTGGACAGATTTCTTGGCTTTTTTATATGCTTATGTACCTTTGAAGCTGACATAGTACCAGTAAGGTTGCAGAGTCAAGGTTCAGGAACCGGGAAACGCCGTAAATGAAATCACTTGTCCACTTCTGATTCAGAGCTCTGTGACGTATCCGTGGCTGTGCATAACAGGACAACTTCAGCCTCATTCATTGTCCAGATTTGACCATTTCTGGTGCCAGGTGGAAATGCATAAAGAAGTTGGTTGGGCTGCTGCCTTATTCACTGAGGAAATGAAAAGATGTGAGGGATTCACACTGCAGGAATGGAAGGCAAGGCTGTGACAGTTTAGCTGCTAGATTCTATTCTTGCCTCTGTTGCAGAACTTCCATGTGATTCCAATCTAATCAAGCCCTGTTTTTACTAATTGTGTGTTTACTTTCTGAATGCTTAGTTTGAGACCCTTGGGTCTGATTTATGAAGCACTGATCTTTCGCAGAGATAGCTCAAATCAATGAGAATTATTTGAATATACAAATTACCAAAGAATTCTAATTGCTCCAGGTTCTCTGTGTCAGTGAGTATATGCTTCTTAATTTAATTTATAACTTTCACTTAAATTTCTCAGACCCCTCCTGTTGAAGAGGACTAATGCAATGTTTTCCTGTCTCTCTTTTGAGTGGTATTTGAGAAGTGAGGAGCTATTCTAGGTACTGAATGACATCCCAGGCAGGAATTAATAAGTCTCAGAGCAGGGTGTGAATAGTGCCCAATAAATGAGGCATGGGGACACATTGACTAATAACAAGAAAACAAAGGCATTGAGTAGCTGCTCATTATGTCAGTCAGTGCAGGCAGGGGTCCAGTGGAGAAAATAGTAGGTGGTCGGGTAATTAAAGAAAGTATCATAATGCATGCACACAAGGTTGGCCAATTAGGGCTGTGCAGCAACCCTAATTCTGACACTTCCCTAAATTTTCAATGCTTGATTTTACACATTTAATGTTCCCTAGCATATTTTTGGTGTATTTACATATATACACTCCCCCATTGCCTCCTTCATTGCCAAACTGTTAATTAGGTAGAACTACTGAGAAATGCAGTTGGATAAACAGGGGTTTGCAATGAACCTTGGATATCATGCTGCAGAGCAGGAAACTGCAGGCTGTCAGAGCTCTGAAGGGCTTACATCAGTGGTGATGAATTTGTCTTCTTTGCTTAATTATTTTTAAGAAGTTAGTTATGTTCTCAGTGCAGTCTCTTTTCTTACTCACTGTATTACATTATTTCTAATTCTTCTCCATGACTGATGGTGTGGATGAAACATCTTTTAATGAGAATTGTGTTTCTAAGACTCTTCTCCCTTGAGTGTGAGCAGTCTTTAGTTATGACCCTCATTTAAAACAATAATTTTATTTCACTCATTTCTCCTTTTGGAGACTTATTATCTGCAGCTAATACTTCGGTTCTAAAATTCAGCTTTTTAGTTGGAATTAACTGGCTGTGTGATTTGGAACTTTTTGGAATACCAGTGAAGAACAATAAACATAAAAGTGGAAAAACTGAGAGACTGGGAAAGAAGAATGAGGGACAGGAAAGTAAATAAGTTTTATTGAGACTTTTTGTGTTGTGCATGCAAATAAATTATTTCAGTGTTTCAGTGGTGCTGCTGTCCTGAGCTGTGCCACTACAGTTGCTCTGTAAGTGGTCTACTGGAAGTAGAACTCCAATATTTTGAAATAGGCACTCACTTGAATACCAGTCTGGCCAAGGGTTGAGCGAGGGCCTTGTGCAGAGGGACCACTGGTGGTGTTTGTGATCATCAGTGTTAGTAATAGTATCAAAATGCAAAACCAGGTGATAGATTCAGAACTAGAAAGCCAGAAAAGCTCATCCTTTTTTCGTTTTGCCCTCTCTAGATACTCGTAACTCAATAAGTTTCTTTCCCTTTCCTAAGATTTTACCTGACATGAAAAGCTGTCATCATGGTGACAAGAAACCATGCATAGAGGTGTCTGCTTTATGTACCAAGCCATGCAGAGATCATCTTTAAAGCACTATTTGTACTTTTTCCAGAACCAGTTCTTGGACTTAGAGTGAGATGTGCTATAATTAAACGTTGATTCACAGGAATGAGGGGATTTTTCTTTTTTTTTCTTCTCTGAGGAAATGAATTTTAGTAGAGTCATGGAACAAAAGAAGCATAGTATAACTTTGTTTTTATGTCAGAAAATAAGCTGCAAGTAAGCTTTTACTTGCACTTAGTACTTAATATTTATTTCAGTTTTCCAGTGGTATTGTCTTTAGTTACATCTTTTGATTGTTTAGCATTTATCAATTCTAAGACTGTGAAAGCCTTTCCCAAAATACCTGAAGTTATGGTGGAAAGAGATGGTTAACTCTGAAGTTATATTGACTCTTTTATTGCAGTTTTCATATCAATTTTACCATACTTTTACAAAGCTTTCTGTTCTTATAAACCTCTCTCTTGTAGAAACTGTATGGAAATAATTTGGCAATGAATTATTTTATAGCATAGCCTCATATTGTGAAGTCTTTTGGAATAATTTTTTTAAGACAGGTTAGTACAGGCTCTGACTGTCTTGGCATATGTGTAAACTACAGAAGTTTTTCAGAACCTTTGTTATTTTGAGCTCAAAATCTGAATTTTGTGACCCATTTTTTCACTTTTCTAGTTGAGGATTTGTAGCGTCACCTTTTCCTGTCACCCTGTTCATGTGAATTAAAATCAGAAACACAGAGAACATAGATAGTCAGATGATAACAAAGAGGGATGACAGGTCAAACCAAAGGACATGCAACTTGTCCAGAGCTCATAATATCATCTGCTGCTACATTTGGACTTCTTCAAGAAGCTGTTCTTGAAGTCTCCAAGTGCTTTCACCTTACATTGTTTAAAACTTGCTATCTCAGATAGACTAGTAGCATTTAAGTGCTTATACAGACAGAAATTACCTCTGTGAGCTCACTCTTTCTCTCTCATACTTGTTTAGCAAAACACTTCGGCTCATGCTTAGCCCCAGATATATTCAAGAGGGGCCTCATCCAAAACCAGATAAAGACATTGATTTTTCATGTGTTTTGGAATGGATCCCAAAGCATTTAAGCACGTGCTAAATTCTGTATTGGCCGAATTACCTCCAATTTGTAATAGATAAAATTTTAAAGGGAGATAGTCAATGCATGTACACTGAGGGCAGTGAAGCTAGGAGACATTTATACTGCATGAGGATTCCCTGAATTCTCTTTCATTCTTTTTTTTTCTTTTATTTTTTTTAACAGTTTGCTTCTACCACAGAAACCCATGATTTGGGTTGATTTCCTGCTGTATTTTTCATCCACAGTAAGCTTCCTTCTTTCCAATAGCAGGATGCTCACTAAAGTATTTCTAACATGGTCCTACTCTGTGATGGTTTCAGAAAGTGATGTCAATTGAAAATATACTGCACAGGTGACTTATTGTTTAATTTATTATAACCTTCAAATCCTTTCCTTCTTCTAGGTGTTGTGCTGTTCATTCCTTCCTCACTGTTCTTTCCATACTGTTATTTCTGAACCCATTGTAAAACGGGGGTTTAATTTTTCAAAATGAACCTGGATATGTGTGGTATTTACAAATTTTGATTCCTGGGTTAGGCTGATACTTATACATAATTGTAAATTTAACAAAAAAAACCCCAATAAAAGGAACCAACCAAACAAAATAATGGAAGTTGATCCTTATGAACTGTTATCCTTCATTCTTCCTTGTTTTGGTGTAATTTGGTGTAATTACCTGCACTGTGGATACAAAGAAGATGATACTATTTGTGTTCTGGCACTTTAATACTTTGCCAGTCTTGTGTAGTGATTTCATAGACCTTGCTGATATTTTGTCCCAAAACTATGATTTCAGCTCGCAACAGTTTTGCATTTAAAAGCAGCCAACTGAGATCAGCTCCTGTGGACCTGAGTCTTCCTCTTCAACTTTCTGTGCAGACACAGCTTAATACTCATTTTATGCAAGCAATAAAAAGCAATAAGATACAGTTTGCAGAGATGAAAATAGTGAAGGCTTGTTTTTTTAAATCTATGTGCTATTTGCATATCTAAGATAGATATTGCCCATCATTGACAGAAACTACATGTTAGACTGGAAGTTACCCCATTAGGTCTGAGAAGGCCCATTGGCTAGAATAGAGGGTTGCAGTTCATTTATTTCTCCTTAGCACAAAATTTTTACCATCCTTTTCTATTTTTGTGTTTGACTTTTGTTAGATGCCCCGATTCATTTTATTTGTAATGGCAACAAATGGTAAAAAAACCCTAAGTGTTTCTAGTAGGTACACATATGGCACTACACATACTCTACAATAAAACCTTGAAATGTTCTTTTTATAGACATCCTTGCTTCCTTGTCTGTGGAAAGATTTACAACCATCTCTGTTTTCCGTCTTTCTCAATGCCATGCTTTCCCACTTTAGGAATCAATCTGTTAGATGAAGCAGTATCAAATCAGTTTTTGAGATCCAGAAAAAATATGTCTAGCCTTACACCTTTTTCTTTGCTGAACGGTGAGAGGATTTCAAGCAAGTTTTTTTACACATGGTCTTCCTTTTTTTAAAAAAAAAAAAGAGAAAAGCGCTCCTGACTGATCTTTCCTGTGAGCAGAGCTCAGCTTGGGTTGATCATTATATTTGCCTGTGGGTTTGAGGGCTCTGGAGATCATCTAGAGCAACTTTCATCCCCAAAGCAGAGTCAGCTAGAGCAGATTGCTCAAGGCTCTCTCCAGTTGCCTTTGAATATCTCCACAGCATCTCTGGGCAACCTGTTCCAGTGTTCAGCCACCCTCACAATAGAGGAGGGGTTTGTATGTTTGAATGGAATTTCCTGTGTTTCTGTTCATGCCAATTGTATCTTTCCATGTCACTGGGTACCACTGGGAAGAATTTCGTTCCACCTTCCTAGCTCTCACCCACCCCAGTCAGGTATTTATACCAGATCTTTGGACAGGACAAAGTCTTTCTCTTGCCATTAAATGCTGTCAGTTCAGATTTGCTCCCCTGTGGCAGGATCCACAAGGTACATTTGCTAACTTTCTTTTAGACTTTGACTCCTTATGGGCTCTGCTGTCCGTGGCTGCCTTCTGCCTTGTTAAACTTCTGTTCCCATTTCTTCCTCCCTGCATCTGTCTGGGGACTCTCCCCTTAGGAGAGAGCAAATGTTACACAGCACAAATAAAGCTGCATAAAAAGGAATGTTTCCTCAAACTGCAATACTTTGGGATTTAGTGAACGTAAGCAATAGCTCACTGCAGGAATAATGCTGTTGGTTGTGAGAGGCCTATTCAGAAGGATGTGCTACTTAAGGTGACAACTATTATTAGGCTTAGAGTCCAAGGGAGTGTGAGTTATATGCCATTAGTTCTGCATTTGCTCCAAGACTAGAAAAATTTATGTTTCTTTGATAACTTTTGTTTCTTTGATAACTTATATTTCTTGATAACTTGATATCAGAAGTGACCCCAATGGCAACTCGACCAGCTCAGAAATGGATATGGCTGCCAAAGTTCAGACTCCTAAATTTGAAAGTGAACCCACAGACAGACTCAGCATTTTCCACTCCGTGCTGTTTATTGCTTCTTTCACTACCCTTTGTCTGTACTCTTGCATACCCCTTTAACAATACCACCTGTTTATAATGGAGGTCTTTTAAAAAAGTCCATCTTGGTTTGAAGGATATCTGTATTTATAACTATTTCTCCTGTATCGTTCTTTTGGAGAATTAGTATTTTTGTGCTCAGCAACAAGGACAAAAGTAAAAAGTGCAGTTATAAACCAGAAGCAGTATCTTCCTTCAGCACAGCAGGTTTTCAGCTGAAACTCCTGCAGTCTCTTACCTCCCTATTTAGGTCTCTCTGTAGTCGTTTACAATTCAAAGCACAGGTTTCTTATTTCTGCCACTGGCATAAATATCTTACCCAGGACTTCAGGTTTATGTTAGTATTAAAGGAGAATGAAGTACTCTGTTCCTTTTCCTGTGTGTGCATAAGCAGACTCATACAAAGTTGGGTGTGGGTTTTGGATTTTTTTCTTTTTTCAGTTAACTGTGTTATAAATTCTGGGCATTGGAGTAATCCTGCTGAAGCAATAAGTAAATAAATAGTGGTCTAAGGGTTGCATCTTAGAGAAAATCTCAGCATCACTGTGCAGAGTAGAGTGACCTTGTTGTGCTATTACATTTCATATTTACAAGTGTAAAGTCAAAGATATCACACAGAAAAAAACCTGGCAATCTGATTCTCACATCCCGCTGCCAATAATTGAAGCACATCAGCACTTAAAGTCTTTCTCAAGCCTGTACTTGTTGTTTTGCCTTATTACCTTTTCTTCCCATTGTAGCAGAGCCCTTGGTGTGTAGCTGTGAATGTGTTTCTGTTTCCAGTGAGCTCTGGGTGATTGCAGGATTTGCTTCCCGCACAGGAAATGTTGTAGACAGACAGATTTCTGTCAGGGAGAGTTGTTCAGTGCTTTAACTCATTTGCAAATGTTGAGGCCGGTCTGTAGTTCTCTGGACAAGTTCAGCTGTAATGATGGATGTGGGAATCTACTGCAGCAGAATCTCTACATGTGCATTTCCACAAGTGTTGGGGTTTGTTTGGTGATATACTGAATATCAGTGATTCACAGTACCTCTGTGATGAAGGGGGCATCAGAGATTCCACACAACACACTTATGTTTTATCAAGGGTTATTGCCACTGGAACCCCATATCTGTTTTTACAAGTGATAGAATTACTTGGTTAGCATGTAAACTTGCAAGAGCCTGGAACCAAGCAACACATGAAATGCAAATTTAATCTGTGGGTTTTTTTCTAGATCAGTAGGCTCATTCACCTCACAGTGGCTTTAAAACATTCATAAGTACATTTTTATTGACTACATTGTCAAAGTTTGCAGTCACAAAATAACATTTCTTTACCATAGAATGTATATGCTGCCTCTACAGTAAACAAACACGTTTGCCTTCACAGGAGAATCCCACCAAGGAGCTTGAGAACACTGCAGGCTTAGCTTCTGTATGCAGAAACTTTCTGCAGAAGGTTCCTTCAGGGCTTCATTGCCCTTGAGTAATTTGTGGCATCTGATTCATTTTCCACTGGCAGCTCTATATGAAGATAATGCTAACAATATGGCAAAGATTTTGGAAAAGTGTCAGTGAAGAGCTGATCAAAAGCATGAGGAAATGCACACCCTCAGATTGACCTTAAAAACAACATTCTTTTGCACAGATAGAAATTCTTACTCTTGAAATACACATTAAACCTGCAGTCAGTGTAGACGTATCACTTGTGATATGTACATCAGGCAGCTTTTTTAAAAGTAACTCATACAAAATATTATTTATTTAAGCAACCTTAAAAGCGGGTTCTAATTGCTGATCATTTGACAGAGCTTACAATAGAAAAGAATTTGACATCCTCACTCACGGTGAGTGGTACTTTATTCCACAATTACTCCTATTCTTCCTACTGGGAAAAAAAAAAAGGATGACAAGTCTAGAGCTATCATAAACTAAGAAGAAATACAGCTTTTACTCAAAGACAGCTTCATATCTACTGTTGTCAAGAAGCAGGGGTTTGCTAGGAATGGTTTGGGTAAAATTTGAATAGTTCTACAGGAAAGAAAGGTTGACTGCAGTTCTTCCATTGCATTTAAGCAGAATTTCAGCATAAATCTTAAAAGACTAGTGAATACCTGCATTTCAGTTTCATTTTGCTGTAGCTCAAGCTTGAAAATCAGAAGCAGGTGACACTGTTTTAAAACAACTGTTAATAATCAGAAAAATATTCTCGACTTTCTGAAATGTTGGAAGTGGTTATTATTGCTGCTACTGCATTATGGATAACCCAATTTGTTCTCATTTTACTGATTTCTCTGTCTGGTTTGTCAGTTTGCAGGTTGCTTTACTAGTACATGAGTTCCACACATACTCACACACATCTGCCCAGCTACCTTTTTGGTGAAGGATCCCTGGATATCTACTTTTTCCTGAAGTGTGGAGCACAGTGCTGACCTGGAGGCTGTTCCTGTGCAGCCCAGAGCATCACATTCTTTCCTTAGTGTCGCCCAAGAAGGCTGAGTTGGGAAGCGCTGTGTGTACATCAATCTACTCAAATTCAGAGAATCACAGAAAACGGGATAAGAAAGGACTTTGGGAGTTAGCAAGTTTGTAATTGTGCCCCTGGCAAGATTGTTTATAGCTGTGTTTTCACAGAGAAAGCTGCTTAAAGTCTAACCCAAATCTATCTTGCTACCACCCTGCTCATGTAGAACAGACGTGGAGAATCCTTTGCAGCATGTTTTACATATTTGGAAACATTTATCACATCTCCTCCATTTTCTCTTCTCTTCTCTGCACTAACCCAGTTCTTCCATTGCTGGGTAAGTTTTCTAGGGCATGGATTATTCTTTTTGCTTTTTCTGGCCTTTCAGGAGCTGATCCAAATCTGTGCTAAAGTCAAATGCCTAGACTGAATTTACTATCAGTGCTGCTGAATAGAGTGAAAAGATCATTTCAAAACCCTTTATGTATGTCTCAGGATTATGTTTGCTTTTTTAGTTACTAAAACCTGTATTGATGATTTTGGTGCCACTGAGCACACATTTGGGACTTGTAGCTCAGTAGATGGCTGCCACTGTCAGTGAAGGCTGCCCCACTTTAGAAAGTTAATTAATCAATTAAATTAGCTAAACATTTATATTGCTGACATCTGGCCAGCAGAACGGATGTATCTTTGTTGGAATAGAAATCCATAGAAATCAAAGGTCATGCTCAGAATAAGATTATAGCATCATAATCTCATTACTTGAATTGGGAGGGGGATGTTGAGATTAAAAAGAGAGAGAAATGGAAGGCAGTATACACCAAAACTGATATTTGTTACAGAGCAAATGCAAAAGGAAGAAATTAGAGGAGACATGCCTGATTTGAACTTCAAAACAGTGAAAATAGCATTTCATTTCTATTTTTATTTCAAAACACATCTGAGAGAAGGAATAATGTAGATGGAGACAAAAAGAGACTTCTAAGTGCTTTTCTTTTCAAAATTTGTCCAACTGAGAGATGGATGGCAGGGGATTTTATGCCCCAAACAGCACTTATAAGTGCTTTTGCTTTTTCAATACCATCCTTCGACTGAGAAAGGGAGAGAAAGAAGCAGACAAGGTGCCCTGACACATCACTTCTAAGTGATTTTTGTCCCAAAAGTATTCAAAAGACTGATAGAAGATTTTTTTTCTCTGTTGGATATTTATTTTGTTCTGTGACTTGGCAGAAATGAAGTGGGAAGATGAAGGGAAGCTCTCGTGAATTTTTATTTCCCAAGGTCAGGAAAACAGAAGTCAGGTTTTCTCCTCTCTTCTTCTTCTTTTTTTTTTTTTTTTTTTTTTTGGTATTGTTTTGTTTTGTTCTGATTTGATAGAGATGCAGCAAGGCTTCTTTGGAGGAGCTAAGGTAAAAATAAAATGGAATTATTTCCTTCCTGTTTTGCAACAGTAGTGGCAGTGAAAAAGATACAAGGGTGGGTTTTTATTTTTAGCATAGATCAAAACTCTGTAAGCTTGTGATTAAAGCAAAAATAATCCAATAGTTTAAGAGAAAGAATAGCTCACCTTAAGTATTTTGCAGCATCAGAACCTTAAACTGATGTGCCTTTGCCATTGGATCACCCAAAACTATTGTGGAGAGACAGAGTATCCTCAGAGCTGAACTCAGACCTGAACTGCACACAGAAAATATCCCCAACCCTGAAGAACATGTTTCTTCATCTGTTTCTTTAAAAAGGGTTGTTTGTACTGTTTTATAAGGTGACCTGACCTTCCACCTCCTCCAAAGTGCAGCAACTGTTGTTGTACAATACAATTACACTGTAGCTGTACCTTTTCAAACCCACAAATCATTCCTTCATGAACCTGGCCTCTTGCCAGGCCTTTTACCTCATGTTCAGGCAATAAAATTTGGCATCCCTATGGAATGGATGCACTGCAGGTATATTACTAGGCCAGGCATTCCAGACAGCCGTCACTAATTGGTTTTTCTACCAGAAATCTTCAGAAATTAAGGTTCTCTGGAGCTGTTCGAACTTCCAGGTGAAGCCGAACCATTCTCCATCTGCAACCAGGATTAGGAGTAGTTGGTTTCCCATTTATGCTTCTTCCTTCAAGACAGTTGAAGGTTCAGCTCTGTGTTCCTGACCAATTTGTAAGAATACAAAGCCCTGGAATTCGGGTTCTGAATTCCCCTGTATGGGGGGTAGCCAATGAGTTGTCACTGGAGAACCACAGAATACTTCATGGTTAGAAAGGCTGTTATAAGGTGAGAATAGTAAAAGCAATGAAATAAAGAAGTATGCCCTAAAGGTGTGTGTACATAAGTTTCTGTGTTGAGCTGGGAGGTTCTGATGTCCACATTAAAAATGCAGCAAGAGTGAAATTCGAGTTGACATATTTACAGATGCAACCACGTTTTCCTTTGGCAGCAAGTTCAAACTAGATGTCTCTTTTATCACGTGATATGGCAAGGAATCTACTTTGCACCTTGAATACTTCTGTAAGGCTTGGAAATGCCTATGGGACTGTGTTCCTGAGCTCCAATGTCAGCAGGTCTCCTGTGTGTGCATATGGCAGGAGTTACACTTTGGACAGTGCTCTAAGTACAAATCAGTACCTACATCAGAGGCTCAGAACAGTCATAATCTTTTCAATCAAAAAAAAAAAACCCCAACCCTCCAAGGAAAGTAGGCTTTTAAAGCAAACCAACTAATTAAAAATAACTTGAAATAAATATTCACCACAATCAAAAGATTTTTCATTTAAGAATTCTAAAGATTCTGAAGAAGATGAAACATCTCAGCATGATGGAGAAGTTTATCCTACAAGTTAGCTGATAATGTGATAGGAAATAAGAACTAAGGACAAATGGTCAATTCTTACTTGGTGTCAGGAAGGCAGAAATAAGATCCCAAAGGATCTCTGACAGCTCTTCTCTGATCCAATCTGCTAGATTCAATTTTTTGTTTCAACAATCTCATTCCTGGATGTCAGTGGGATGGAGGTTTTGGA
Source organism: Neopelma chrysocephalum (assembly GCF_003984885.1). Classification (NCBI taxonomy): domain Eukaryota; kingdom Metazoa; phylum Chordata; class Aves; order Passeriformes; family Pipridae; genus Neopelma; species Neopelma chrysocephalum. Next base: position 5,770,827 of record NW_020897721.1, read on the forward strand.
TTGGTGTCACAGGAAGATTTTAGCATAGGCATTCTGTGCAACTTCAGCTACCCAAGAAATATTTCAGTCTAAAAAGGAACACACCTTGCAAGTCTAAGGCTGAATGTGTGTTAAATAGTGGGGATAGGAAAGGTTTGCATTCTTTGATTTGTCACCTAAAGATTACCTAACTTTCTTTTCAGATTTGGCCATGAGTAGATCAGCATATGTGGGATGATGAGGCAGTGCTCATGAGACCAAGGAGCTATCTACAAGGCTCATCTTGGCATTCCAGTGTGAGCCAAAATGTTAGCTAGCTCTTGCCTGGCATTTGTTATTCCCCATTCTTTGGAACAAAACAAACAAACCCCAAACCAACAAATAAACAAAAGCACAAAAACAAACCAATCCAACACAAAACTACCCCCCCCCAAAGAAAAAAAACAAAACAAAAAACCTAAACCTGGAAACAAAAAATGAACAACCAAAAAACCCCCCCAAACCCAGAAGGAACTGGCTGCTAACAAAGGCCATGAAATATTTAGCCAGTAGTCTGATATTCGCTTGCTTAATACAAGCCAAAGAGCTCTTGCCTGTGGAACAGTATTAAATACCTGACTGTAGCTTTAGCAGTGAGGGTGATTGGAGGGATAACCATCTCTATTTGGCATGGCATGCTGCAGAAATTTATTGTTATGTTTTATGTATTTCTCACTGTGGAGCTCCTGTTCCAGAGTATGTAGCTAAGCCTAGTCAGGGAGCAAATCCCAAGTCAAATTGTCTCATGCATGAAGACAGACAGTTTGGAAGGCAGGAGTCATTAGAGGGAAAGGATTTTTCCTTTTAGTTATGAAACTTAATTTCTTTTCACTGTCTTCCCTCCTTTGCCTCTCTAAAATACTGATAGAGGTTATAATTTCTGACAGTTGATGTAAGTAGTATCCAGCGTGTAAGTAGTACCCAACAGCTGAAATAGATAGTGTAATATTGTGATGGGGCCTATCACATAGTGACAAGATTGGAAGGTGCAGCTGAAAGAGTGTATAATTTGGTATAAATGAGAATCTTGAGTCCTGAAATTAGAGAAAATTCGGATCTGCGTGCAAACTTCACAGCTCTCATACAAGTCCTGAATTTCAGCAGTGATCGTTTGGGTGGGGGTGACTGAACAGCAGTGTGTGATCAGAGACACACAAATGAGAAGGAAACCCTTCCTCAGCAATATAGCAAAGTACCAAGCAAGCACATGGATTTTAATCCTGCCAGAAGATGGTTCCGTCTCCTGTTGCTTCACGGCAAATCCTGCCTCTCCTGTCTTGGAGTGCTTTCCACCTCTGGCATCAGTGATGACGACCATCAGACACCTGTGGTCTCACTGCTGCTGGCAGATTGATCCCACAGGCAAGACAGAGAAACAGCCTTACAAACCTTTGGTTATTGTCCTTAAGTCGAGTATGTTTTAGGCATTAAATTTGACTCAAGGATTTTAGAACCATGGAGTGCTTTCTCTTGGTTTCAGAGTATTTCAAAACTAGGGAAAATTTTTTGTGCGTGTCTGTACTTTGTTGGTTTGGGTTTGTTTCGTTGTTTTTTGGTTTTTTTCATAAACCTTTTTTCAAACAGTTATTTTGGTTTTTTTCTTGAAGTTTTTCCAGCTGCTGATAATGTTCAAAATAGCTCTGTGCTGTGTGAGATCAAAACAGTTTTGGCATTACAATAAAGCACAGCAGTAACTGTTTTGTTTCAACAATAAAATGAAAAATAAATGAATAATTTTGGAAAATAATTATATTATCAGATAGGCAGGACTCTGGAATTAATTTGTGAGGTGCATTGGTTATCTCCACAGTTAATTATGTTTTGATTTGAAATGTGTTTATGAGGAAGTAAAGAGCAATGTGTTTAATATTCCCTGTACCTGGGTCACCCAAATAGCATTTAATCCACCCCACATCAAATGGTTTGTGGGCAGAAGGGTGTCCTGGGAACATCAAGGCTCAGCAAGATAACAGCCATGCTCTTCACACTGAACTTTTTAATCAACAGGTAAGAAGAAGAAATGGCTTGTGTCTGGTCAGCTATCCAGGAGCAGCAGCCAGATGCTTTGCCCTTTCCAAATGTACTCTGCAGAGGAAGGAAGCTGTGCTCTTGTTTTGCCCATTAGATAGCATTATCTCTGTGGAATGCCAATTCATATCTCCTCGTGCCGTGTGTGGCTCTCACATATGGGATTTTAATAACCTTCACGCTGTGCTGTGAATTCATAAACAGGGCGGAGAGAGGAAAAGCACCACAGGACTTTATTTTTTAATTATTGCTCTTTCGAAAAACAGGGTCTACAGGATTTTTTGCGAGGGTCTCGTGGCAGAACCAGCAATTGTTTTGCTGCTGCAGTGGGGTTATTCCAATGGGAGGGGATAAATGCAATGTTCCCTTATGATACACTTTTTCAGAATTGATTTTCAGTATCCTGCATTTCGTAGCCACAATAATTCTGCTGTATTACAGTTGGAGCTGTGGAGGTCTGATTGTATGGCAGTTTTTCCCATTTTTCTGGAATGCACTGAGCGTTTGATTTCTTGCAACGTACCTCTTCTCCTCCTCCCTCTCCTCTGTCTCAGCCTGTGAAGCCACAGTTTACTGCTCAGTGGACACTACCACATGGCCCCAGTCTTGATTTGTGTTCTGGAGAAGGCCTATTCATGCTGGATCAGTGGGTTTTTTTCTTTCCCTTGTCTAGCCCCAGAGTCCATTGGAGCTGCCACTTCTGTGTCTCAGCCACGTTCCTGTGCTGGTGAAGGCACCACTACTAGTTAGTGGAGCTAAAAAGAACAAGAACTCGCAGCATTGGTCTGCAGGCACAATTTACTATTTATCATCTTGTATTCACTGCTAACAGCTTTAGAAAGTCAAGACCTATGAGGAGGACTCAACTGAAATTCTCAGTGTCTACAAACATCCTACGAAGGAATGAGCCTGAACTGTTTGGTACAGCCAGTTCAGCAGTCCTGGAGTTAGTTCACATGTGCCAGGAGGAAAGTTGCACTGTGTTGCCTGCCCATACCTGGTGCCACATGCCTGGAATGAACCTGTGATGATGATCTCAGGTCATTCTGGATTCCAGTCTTGTAACCATGCCTAATAATATTTTATCTGGAATAAGATTTATTAGGTGCAGGATTATCATATGACATGCAGATCGAATCTTATCATCCTGTTTTCATTTTAGGAACATTTCTCTCTCCTCCTGTATTTTCTATGATTTTGTGCGTAGCAGGCAGTAGAAAGAACCAAGAACAGACAAGAAAAAAAAAGAGAATAATTTTTCGCTAATTATTCAATTTTCAATATTTTGTTGTGGTTTTGGGTTCTTTTATTTTTAAGGGGTTCCCCGCCATGTTGAATAGTCCTCGCTATTAAAAATGTCTGCTGTCTTTTTCACTAAAATTCATGTAATTTCCTTTTAGTTCTCAAAGTGATAGAGCTATAGAACTACTGAAAAAAATATTTTGGAAATAACCTCTGGATACCATCTTGTCCAACATCATCTATGAATAGGACTAACATCAAGGTTAGGTCAGGTCTGTGCCTCTTCAAGCTTTGAAAATCTCTGGGGATAGACACTACAGAATCTTTTGGGTACCTGTTCCAAAGCTTAATTGCCCTCGGTTACAAAGGTGCATTCCTTGAAAAAAGAGATCTTTTTCAATGGGATATCTATAGCCCATCATTATCTTTTCCTCAGCTCACCTGCCTTGGTCTTTTTTAGCCACCAGAACACCGTGAGTGTCTGATGCTGTGTATGGTGGGGTGGCTGAACACACACACACACACACACACACACACACACACACACACACACTTCTTCATACTGCATCTATAATTCTGCAGTTGTATGACTCAGAGAGAGGGATGCCAAAACTTTCACATTTGCTTTGTAAATATTTTCTCAGAATTAAGTTAATACATCATCTAAACCCTCCGTCTCTCTCTTGCTGCTTTTAGTTTTGTTAATACGCGTGTGCATAGATGCGCTTTTTTTAAAGTCATTAAGCAGGCAAGAGAACGTAGAACTAATGTGACCATGGAAAAGTTTTCCAACCTGTACTGTCCATAGAAATGAAGAAATGTTATTTCTGTGTGAGCCAGGATTCATTGCTGTCCTCTTGGCTTTTCCCTCAGCGTAAGCTGTAACCCAGGCATTTCCTTTGGATTAGTGTTTTATAATTATTTGACTTCAGTGGAATTTTTTTTTTACTTAGCTGCGTACTCTAGTCCCTCAGATCTGTGTTGTGGTGAGTTGGAACTTGGCCTCTCTGGTTCCCAATGTGTGGTTGTGAACTGCTGATAGCTCGAGGTGCAGCAGAGCCTGGAGCCTGGAGCAGCTTTGTTCCAGAAGGAGGAGGAAGGGAGAGGCACAGCCTGTTTGCTGTAGAAGGCAGTTATCGGTCTCCCATTATCTCTTCCCTTTCTAGGCCATCAGTTGACGTGTATTTTGCCATATTCATCGTGCCAGCAAGGCACAGCTGTCAGCAGGCAGATGCTGTCAGAGGGCACTGATTTTCCCTCCCGTATTGCTGCCCCCAAGAACCTGTTTTGTCAGAACCGTGGTAGTCACTGCTGTATCAGTGTGAGGTATACAGAGCCACTGATGAGTTTAGGTGTTGACCTTTAAGATTGCTTTTCAAGTTTCAAAGATCCTGCTGTCATTAAAGTCCTTGGAATCACAAGCTACATTAAAGTCAACAGTTTAAAAAATCAAAACAAAACAAAAAAAACCTACACAAACTGTGCACTCACAAGCAGGTGGAAATGTAGAATCTGGTTTAACCCATTTGATGCCAGCAATAACAGGAAGCTGACATGGTCTCCTGGGTTTCCATCCCAGGAATAGACTTGAGCTGGGAAACAGCTTTAGTAGTAATGAGGAAAGTCCATACAGCACAGAACATCAGTATTTGTGCTCACATGCAAAGGAACACCATATTCTGGCTTTGTTAGTAGGTAGCTTACACCAAGAAAATATCCTGCATCCTTTTCACAGGTTGAAGCTGAAGGGCCTCTGCTCCTGCCCAGGCAAAGGAGCAGCACCATGATCTTGTAATCGCACAGAATATGTTTTTTGAGCTGTTTCATTTTCTGGTCCCATGTCTAAATTTATTCTTCAGTGTAGAGTATGTGTTGTTAAGCCCAGCCCTGCACAGATTCTCACCCCAAGCTTGACATGTGGCATGAGAAGCTTCCTTGATGTTTCTCTTGCCGGTGTGCTGAGTGTGTTTACAGACAGAAGACTTTTCCATCTACAAACTCCAAATCCAAATTCCTCTTCACAAAATTCAAGACATCAGATGAAGTCTCTATGAAGTCTCTGGTGATGTCAGTGGGAGTTTTGCTTTTAACTGTAATGGAGGCAATCAATGTGCCATACATTTCCCAAGAAAGTTAGGTACATTACAGTGGTATTTTTCTCTTAAAGATGTATGAAAATGAATTCCTCTTTTAAAAATTTAAATTATAGGTAGAAGAGCTGTATGATTATAAGTAAACATTTTGGAGGTAGTGTTGTTTATGTCTTACAGCTCTGTCATTGTCAGGCCAGATTATAGCAGAGAAAAAGATTGATAGGGTTTATTATTTTCATCTTTTAATAAGATTTTGTTTTGCAATTGCTTCTAGCATGTTTCACCTCATAACTTACCACCTCATTTGTGTGTGTGCGTGTGTCATTCAGCACCTCAGGCCTTGGTCTAGTTCTGAGCTCTGTGATGCATAAGACCTGCACAAGACCCTGTTGACTTCAGTGAGATTTGGCAGAGGCCACTGTGCTCAAGGACTTTTCTTCAGCCCAGGTTTTGAAGTGAGGGGGAAATGGGGCTGGTGTGGGATGTGGCAGTAGCAGAAGCTGCTCTGTCAAGCTCCATGAGTAAGAAAAACTGATACAGAATGATCTTTGAATTATTGACAAATGGTTTAACCCCGGTAGTTTCCACTCGAGGGTGCTTACCGAGTTATTGCAGGTGTTGTTAGTCCGTGATACAAACTAGTGTCTGCATGAAGTCTGCACTCCTTAAAATATGGTTAGTGGACATATGCACCAAGAATATGATGTAAAAGCAATCAGAAGGGGGTATACGTACAGCAGTTTTTTCTTTTGAAGCAGACCTTTAACTTCAAAGTTTTGAAATACACAGCTATGCTCCAACAGCTTTCATTAATAACTTAAGAGATCGTAAAATAAATCTCCCTAATTATTTAAGCAGAACTCTCCAATCCAGTTTAAATTTCTGTCCTAGTGCCCAGTGCCATAGTGTTTGAAATTTCAGATATCTGAAAAAATTACGATTTAACCTTGTATCTTTCTGCAACAAAAAATGATTTTATGATCTTGAAATAAAAGGTATTTTAAACAATTCATTTTTTTGGACTAGGGCCTTGTAAGTGAAGTTTTAACCTGAAATGACATTTTTACAGAAGAGTTTAAGCATTTATACAGTCATAAAATGGTAGAGCAAATATTCCCAAGATACCAATGAGGGGAAAAGAAATGAACGTGTCCAGAAGCAAGTATGTATTCTCTTTTAGATAAGGCATCCTGCAATTAAAAACACTGGACTTAGAAAGCTTCTTAAGGCTTATTTTGTCAAAAGAAAAATGCCACTGGTTTTAATGCTATTGTAATAAACCTTATTGTTATTCCTGGCATGGATATTATTTTTTTTTTTATTTCAGAAAAATGGATAATTAGCATTTTAGCTTATCACTTTCCTTCCATGCATACAAATAATTTGACAGATAGACCACCAAGAGAGACAAAATTAAATAATAGGTCTAGACAGCATGGAACTGAAATAAATTAGAGGTTAAGCTTCCAGCCTGTTAGGTGGATTTTCATGGGAAAAAAGAGAGGGAGGATACACAAGGTAGTTTTTCTGACAGTTTTTGCTACTTACCTTAATATAATTTCTCCATATCAAATCCCAAATAAATTGACCTGAAATAAGACGTGAACTTCATATTAGAAGTCCCTTAATTTATTTGTGAGTCCAATTTTTTTCAAATGGTTTCAGATTAGAGGCCTAACAGGCATTCCTGCATCTGTGATTCAGCCAATAAGTTCCTAGATAATGATCCATGATTAATGGTGAGTGCTGATAATAGGAGGTTATTAGAGAAAGCAAACTTGGAACAAATCTGCTGTATACATTATATACTTTACCGCCATCTGTGGGTATTTATAATAAATACAAATTAAAGTCAGTGGTTGGAGTAATCGATGTTGTGCATACGTGACAGAGAATTCTTCAGACGTAGTCTTGTGGTGGGCAACTTCATAGTGAGAATTCTCATTAATTTTTTTGCACAGATACTTATTATTACTTGCAAATTAAAAGCAGTTTTTGGGGAGAGAGGCCTTTTGGCCTTGGTTGCTTTCAAGGATGTCACTCTGAAGTCCACTCTGTAAGGAAGGATTATGTGTTACGTGTTACCTGTGCTCTGCTGCCACACACGTTATTGGATGTGAGAAATTGTTTTTGTCCTTTTGTACTGAGATTCATTGGCTATTCAGCCCATGTGTTAACAGGACATTCCTCCCTTTTTATGTCTCCTTGAGTTGTAAGTGACATTTTACCTCCTTGTGTTTCGTATTGTTTGCCGAGCAAATATGCCTGTATAGAGAAGGAACTATTTTTATCTTATTGCCAAATGCAAAAACCAGAAAAGAAATGCAATATAAACAGAGAATTGCAGAAGATAAAGTAAAACTAAACATTATGATACCGATAACTTGCTGAACCAAGGGATGTATTTTGCTGGCAGTAAATACACTCTTGGAAATACAGTTTTGCAATGGAGTGCTAGAAGGGGTGCCATAGTTAGGATCAGGTGATTGTGTTGTGCTCTGAGTTGTTTATGATGTTTGATGGACAGTGTCTGGTTTATATTGTGTTTTTGCAGTAACTTTTGTGCTCAAAATTCGAGAGTCATCATGTGGTAACGAGGGCAAGTGAGCAATGTGGTGGATGTCAAGATAAATGATTTATTGGATTGAGCATTCAGCAAGCAGTATTTGGTTGGAAGAATTCCCAGCTTTTGAACTATTACACAGTCATGATATTTAAAGCCTGCATATTTGTAAATGGGTAATAGATGGAGTGTCACAAACACTCTGGTTATTTATGGTCGTCAACTAAACCTCTGGGATGAAATTAGGAATACTCTAGAACTAGTGTAGTTAGTTTGCTTTCCCATTTTGAACAGCTGTGAAATTAATTTTTTCATAGACTATTTTTCACAGTGAATGCTGTTTTAGTGCCTACCTTGTGACCTTGCTGTATGGGGTGTGCATGATGGGGTTTGCCTCCTCTTCCATAACAATTCAATCCTCAACAGTGTTTGACATGAGCATTTCCACATATGTTCCTGGGTGTACTTGTATTTTTATGCTGTTTTTTTTTTTTTATATGCCAAAGAATACTCTGCTTTTATGTGCCAAAGAATATTCAGTGGATCTGAAACTGTAGACATCTGCATGCCTACAGATGTCAGGGTTTCTGGTTACCTACAAGCTACAGTACTAAATCCAGGAGTGAACGTATCCATTTCCATCTGTTTTCTGCTTGGGCAGTTGCAGTGTCAATGAAAAAAGCTATTCTCTCTGCTTAATCCTGAGTTATTTGATTGACGTGTCTGATGAAGCTTTCTTCACAACAGTTATAACTTAACAAGCGTGTTTAGGTGTTTTGGTTCTTCTCTTTTGCTGGATTTCATTCCCAAGCCTCCTGGTTTATGTTCCTGGCTATATATCAGTATTTTACTTTTTCTCAATTCCTCTTTCCCCTTACATGTGTCTCTTTTAAACACTAAACTGGATTCTACCTTTTCATGGATTTTCTGAAAGTGTTTTCTGTCCCTCTCTTCTCTTTTGGTATCCTGTTTCAGTTAATTTCCTCCTCCTTTTGTGACATATTCCTGTTAATAAGTGCATCTTCTATTGACTGAGAGGGCATACACAGGACAGGAAATGCCTTAGGGCAAAACTTTCTTCACCTGCCACTCTCTCATTGCCCAAAGCCCCTGTTGACCATCCCTCCTCCAGTGCTCTGCCTTGCCTGGGTCCTTCTGTTGTACTTGAAGCACTGAATTTGGCAGCTCCCTTCCTCCATTAACCCTCCATGTAGGGACAGAGCAACTTCTCCTGTTCTTTATTTACTCCCTGCCACCTTTCTATTTTTAAGTCTTTTTTTTTTTTTTTTTTTTTTTTTTACCAATAGAGCTATCAGGAGTCTTTCCACAGTTTATTATTCCAGAAGAAAATACTGGAGTAGGCTTATTTGAAAGGTGTCAGTTTTCATAAAGTTTCAGCTGGAAATTAATGTGAACTACCATTCTTTCACCTTTTCGTAATACAGAAAAGTGTTCAATTGAAGGAGCATTTTAATTCCATTTTAGAAAATTATTTGTTATTTTTGAAAAAAAGAAAGTTAAAATATTTTGATCAAGGTGGAACTGGTTTTACTCATATTTTGTTTTATGGGATTATCATGAGGGGTATTATCTGTAACTTTTAGATTTTTTGCCTTATATTAGAATAGAAGAAAATACATAAAAAGTGTTTGTTCTTTATAGGTCATATGTTTGACTCTGTTTCTACTCAGAGTTTTCTCACTTATATTTGAGGCATTTGTTTTTCAGCTCTCAATAGCATGAAGTGTACTTGATTCTTGCTTTATTTCAAAGCTGCCTGTACTGTCCCCAGTAGCAGCAGCAAAATCAACAACATTCTGGTGAGCATTTGCTCTGCTGTATCTTGAAAGAGGTGGGAGCTGGCATGGAGTTGTCTGGAGCTGCCTTAAGAGTGAGAAAGATGACACTGCATCACTTTGCACTGTGGTTCGTGTTTGGAAGGTTTGAGTTTGTGGGGCTTGGGGTTTATTTTTTCCTTTCCATGAGAAAGAAAGCTAAACTGTTTTAAAAATACACTTGCTGCTTGAAAGTTTACTCTGGCATGCAAGTTTCAACCTCTGCCCAAAGTCTGAGCTTCCTTTGTTTTTCTTTCTCTTCAGCACTGACAATAAGGAATCCATAAGATACTTGTTCAAGCAAAAGGCTGGTACAGCCCCTTCAAGGAGCTGCAAATCAAACAGCAGTTCTGTAACAAGTGGGTCAGTGCATATAGAAAGAATTTCAACCGTGGTTGTTTATTCAGTCTCTTACTGTAGGATTAGTCCCATTAAGTGCCTCCTATGCATTCCCTTTCAATTCATTCAATTTAAATAAAAACTTCCTGCCAGCAGTCATGTACATATCAGTGACATTCATCTAAATAAAATATCCCGAGCACTTGAGTCACAGGAACAGCCTTATGAAGAGGCACATCATATTCTATTTATTTGGAAATGGGATGCATGTTGATGTAGTGCTTATTTCAAAAGAATGTCAAAATGTTAAAATCTTTATGAAATCTTATAATTAAATTTTATGAAGACAGAGATGTTTGCTGGGATGTGAAGCTGAGGGCTAGGACCAAAATCAACTGCTGAAGATAAAAAACCCACAATACTGCCATAGAAGGGAAAGGGGAACAACCACAAACTCAGGGCAATAAGACTGTGGTTTTTTATCATTTTTATTTTTACTGCTTGATGTTAGTAATATAAGGTGATTTATATACAGTGCCATATTAAATTGATAGCTCTTGCTGGGTGAACATACAAGCACTATCTTTCTTTTCTTTAAATGTGCTGAATTTTGTGTTGGAGAAGCCTGGCAAGTCTTTTCTCCCAGTCAGGGGTCTGAAGAAAGCGAGTAAGTGTAGATAAAACCAGCTTGTTTAATCACTGAAACACAGGAAAAATTAAAATACATTTTTTGCTTGTAAAGTAGAGAAAAGCAATAAAAACAACGCCAGACGGTTAATGCCTCTCTTGTACCTTTCATTTCAAAGACCTCAGAAGAACATCAAGAAGAATAAAGGCAAAATCTATTCCCTATTGGCATCATTATAAATGTTGTATCCTCTAAAACTCCAAAGACATCCAAGAAGAGTAGAAGAATAAATGGCACTGAAATAAAGAAAGTCTCTCTGGAGCTTTGTTCAATCGGCTTTGTTAGAATTCACTCAAATAGGATGATTATAAGAAAAGATCTCATTTGTTTCAACATTAAAGGAGCAAATTAATATGTGGCAAGCTGCTAATAATTGCCTCATTATGTAGTGAATGGGCATTGCGTCCAATTTACAGAATTACAATGATATTGTTAAAGTAACAATTGGAAAGTTTAGTCTGAGTTTCCTAACTCTCTGTGTGATTAGTTGTGGGATTCAGAATGAAACAGAGTTGGTGGTTGGAGTGAGCTCTCCAGTGCACCACTGGCCTACAGTGCTAAGAAGTCACAGGAGAAATTAAGCTTTTCGTTAGTGGAACTCCATCTGCATAGGTCCTGAGCTGGATTTGATCCAGCTGAAGAATAAATCTGACAGTCCCTGCTGAGACTGGAGCTGGTCCGTCAAGACATTGTTTTATTGAACTCCACTGACTTGGGCTGAAGTCTTGGCCAAGTGGTTGAGAGACCTGGCCTGGGGGACCTCAGCGTGGGTTTTCAGCAGACCTACAGGTCTGTGGTTAAGGAACTTGGTGATCCAGGATCTGTGCCATGGGGAAACCCACCCGTACAAATGGTCCTGTAGCTGGAATTTCGCTCCCTTGGTGGAGACATTTGAAATGGTGGGGGAGTTGTTTCAAACTGGGCAAGTAAGCAATTTTCCAAATATTGAAATCCTGTGTGTAAGAGAATCATGTTTTGTGACCTACTTAAGTTAGATTTGCTTGTGACCTTTTCTAATTCTGGCTGATTTTGTTATTTAATGATTTGACCTTTGATTCTGTGAAGCCACTTCATTGCTAAATGCAAAGATTTAATAACTAGAACTGTTTGATAAGTGACCTTTATTACACAGCTATTTCTCTTTACTAGAAAAATGGCACTGTTTTGCAAGTTCTAATTCACAGTTTTAATTATCTTTTCTATTGTCTAAAAGCTTGCACAGGAAATGGAAAGGTCAGACATTTCATTTTCTTTACTGATTAAAATATAAGCGTTCCTCAACAGTTACAATGTATCATTCAGGCAAAAGATGGGACAATTTGTCAGAATCACGCCCAGCTCCTCTACTGAGGACTTCTACATCCTCCTGGTCAGCAACAAAATGAATAATTTTCTAGCAGCAATAATAGCTCTGTGGTGTGTAGAGGTGAAATACATGTCTAAGTACATGAAAAGAGAGCAAAAGGTGAATGGTTCCCTATGTTTTTTTTTCTTTAACTCGTATATCTATGATGCAAGTGAATAAAGATCTTGTGAAAGTTAAGCCCTGAATTGACATTCTCGGCTCAAAGACCATAAACAGAACAGCACAGGTTTCTGTAGGGTCCTGCCAATCTGTATCAATCCTGTTGCTGCCAAACCATCTCTACAGATGAGAGGGCAGCCTGGATTGCCTGCCAGACCCATTTTTGGTTTATCTGATAAGGCTGCTGCTGAGTTAGTGTTTAATTGCTACCCTGGTGTTTGTGATGCAGACACCTCTAAACAGTTGCTGTTAATTGCAAAACAGATCACCAAGAAGGCACATTCTCTCTATTTTTCCAGTTTCTTTCTCTCTGCATTCTGTGTAAGAATCGTCTCTCTGCTTCTGTTCATCATTAATACAAATAATACAGCGAGTTAAATGGAAAAGTGGTAGTTTTTCACGCAGGTTAGGGCTATCATGGGCAACCTGGCTGCCAAAAATTTACGTATGGGAAAAGGATCTGAGGTATGTAGGACTCCAGAGTATGAGGTGAGGGGGAACAACAGCACATCACTCCAGCTCCTCAAGGATCATAGGGAGCTGTCAGCTGTGTCCTAGTTCAGTAACAGAAGCAGCATCAGCATCTACCTAGGGACTTCACCTATCCAGCCCCTCAGGCACCAAAATCCCTGTGCCTGAATGGCTCCTGAGGGAGCCACCTGACAGAGTAGCTACATTTGAGAAGCTTTTGAGTCTTAAAGGTGATGGGACAGCCATAACTGAACTGGGTTGTAGTAACAAACAGGAATATCGTGTTAAATGAGAAAAATGAGAAAATTATTGTATGTGGATTTTTGTGGATTACTGAAACTCCCCCTTTTGTCTGTGAGACTCAAACCAATGCCAGCACCTGCTGGCCTGTGTCCACATGGAGTTCAGTGAAGGAATATTGATGTGTGTTTTCTCATATGTTGAGGAAGATGATGCAAAAACATGATGAAGTCAGTGGATGATTCTGGAGTCAGTGGAATATCTGACATGGGTGTCAGTCAGTCTCCTAAGTCTCTCTGGGATCTGTTGGGAAATATGCATATTGGGACATGTAAAATCTCTCTACATTGTAAAAGATATTTATTCTGAGATAGGGCTGGGAGGGGGTAAGCCTCTGCCTCTGTTGAAGAAGAACATTGTATGTTGACCTAGTGCAGGCATTCAGTATTATGAAAGCACTTTATAAATTGGAACAAGATAAATGAATCACAACAAAAGAGCTAGAAAACCGAGGGAGACAATTGCAGGAGTGAGTGTACTCAGTTTATTCGAGCAGAACAGTTACACTCAGTGAATAGAAAATGTGCAGTGCATTTCTAACTAAGGTCAGAAAATCATATAATTCCAAATTTAGGAGAGCAGCTCCATTTTAACAGGGAAGGAAGAATTTTTTTGGAAAAAAAAGCAAACCAGCGCTGAGGTTGAGACAAATTTGAATGGAACCAGATTCTTGACCAAATTGGCTTTTCCTATCCAGCAGTTTCACATTCAGCATTTGTTACTTTGAAAGTTCACCCTGAAACCTATAAATTAATCTACTGGGACTTTAACAATTCACTTCATGTTAGGATATGAGTTATGCTCATGGATTTGTTTAGGTCACCCAGCCATGTCCTCATAATGTATCTTAGAGAGAATGCCTGTAACTAAGCAGTAAACAGAAAGACTCTTGTGTTCAGCTGCATCTCCTGGGATTTCATCCCTGCTGTCAGAGAACTGTGCAGGACAGCGCTCTAAAACTACAACAGCTAAAAAAACCTGCGTGGTGTTCTGGGAAGGAAACACTGCCAATGCTTTTGCATGCTATCAGGAATCTTTAGCTATCGATGAAACGAGGAAAGAATGTTTTCATGAACCATTCACATGGAGAAATCAAATCAATTACAATAAAGAAATCAAAGCTTTGAAATTGTGAGATTTATTGCAGAAGTCTTGCAGGATGCATCTTAGTTCAGTACAGTATTTGTCACCCAAAGATGAGATATTTTAGCTGTTACAGTTTGAGTCGCTTCAGGTGTTTATCTCCTGTCCTTATATTACGCCCCCTTATCAAAGAATTTGAAGTTTTGTCAGCAACCACGTCCTAAGGTTATAGCGGTCAAATGTAGCCAGGATATTCATCCACATCAGCTAAATGAGGTGTGATGGTGAAGAGAAATAACCACAATTCTGATCAGAAAAGCACCCAGGATTGTCAGACTAAATGTTCAAAGAACGTGAAGGGAATTATTCCTAAAAAACATTAAACTGAAGTCACTGGCTCCCAGCTGTGAGTATGACAGAGGATCAAGTCTGTGACCATACAAAGGAATTGTAGGTGATCTCTGGCCTGAACGATCTTTTGTGGATTTTTTTTGATGGATTTAGTTTTCATTTGATTTAGATTTCTAACTGAACTTCTCATACAATCCAATTTAAATACAGGGCATTTCCTTTTAGTCTGCTGCTACCAAAGAACCAAAAAAAAAAAAAAAATTACTCTTTATATTTTGACAAATGGAACATCAGATAAGTCCCTATATCTCTGTTAGATAATTTTTTCCTATTTTCAATTCATCCTGGAGAAATAGCACCCTAGAACATGGTCAGGAAATACTGTCTTTGACTTCAGTTTTCCCAGGACTAAGTTCCTAGTTCACGTGTCACCAGTCCATCTGCCTCTCATTTTTCATGGGTCATAACCACACTCTGGAGAGAGCAGCATATTTCTCTGTCTACATGTCCTTTCCAACTGCAGGATTTCCATACTACAAGATTTCTTTTTAGATATACATCTGAATCTTTTGACTTCTGTCACAAATTTTGGAACTATTCATTCAGACACAGAAACACAGTCAGTGTACAGTTAAATTTCCAGCATTACTTTTTCATTCTTTTTTTTCCTATTGTTGACAACACCTTGTTAAAAGACAAGACATTGATCTAAGTATTGTTTTCTGCTGCTCCTTTATTTCCTCGGGTTTTTTAGTGGAGAGAGTAACATTTAGAGGAAAAAAGGAATGATTATTTGTATAGTTGACTTTTCAAGGTGGAGAACAAAGGCAAAGATTGGATCTGCCTATTTCACTAGAAAGGTTTGCATTCAGAGCTTTGTAGTGGTAGAGTTTTCTAGCAGCTCTACCACATGGGGATTGTGGGTTTGGGTATTTTTTTGAAAGAGAAGCATTGCTATCAATTTGTTGTACTGTACCTGCCTTTCTATTAACTGAACTTTCAGTCTTCATGTTTTACAGAGAAAAACTTGCCATGTATTTTTGTTTCCTGTCTTCCAGCCTCTGCAGCTTGACTGTGACCTCTGTGCCGTCGTTTCAAACTCGGGCCAGATGGCTGGCCAGAAGGTGGGGACCGAGATAGACAAGTCCTCCTGCATATGGAGGATGAACAACGCTCCCACGAAGGGCTACGAGGAAGACGTGGGGAAAAGGACAACCATCAGAGTGGTCTCTCACACCAGTGTGCCTCTCCTGCTCAAGAACCCCGAGTACTTTTTCAAAGAAACCAACAGCACTGTTTACGTGATCTGGGGGCCTTTTCGGAACATGAGGAAGGATGGGAATGGCATCGTGTACAACATGCTGAAGAAAACCGTTGACAGCTACCCCAGTGCCAAAATCTACGTGACGACGGAGAAGCGCATGAGTTACTGCGACGCGGTGTTCAAGAGGGAGACAGGAAAAGACCGGTAAGTGAAGAACAGTTGCAGTGTTTGACAAAAGATACATGAGAAAAGGCCATGCCGGATGCCAGCTACTGAGTGAGTCCCCAGATACATTTTTAATGGATTGTTATATGGTTTTGACTGTTATAAGCACTTGATGAGGCAGCAGCTAGGCCCCATTTACCCCACCTACGCTACCTTCTGTTCGTTCCATTTCTGTTGGCTTAAGTCCCAAAAATATTGGATATCTTCCTGAAACGTTTTCAAAGCTGTGTGTTGTTTTCAGCTCAATTTACTATTGATTAAGTTGACATTTTATTTGAAGAGGATAATCCGACACAAACAACATTTCCAAATACACAACCTTGGGATAATTCTGGATATTGTATTTTCTTCTCAGTTGAGAGTCTCTGTAGCTTTTCTTCAAATGCTGACCTCGGGGTTATGCATTATTTCTCTTTCTTGGTGAAAATGGATTATCAGTGATACTGTAATAGGTTTAGGTTTTTACCAGAATTATACTGAAATTCTATTTTCATGTCCAATAATTTGCGTTTATGCTGCTCAAGTGGGGGCTGTAAGAGATGGAAGTGTGAGGGCCACTGTATTTGCTGGCATGGTCAAGGTAGAAATTGGATTTGTGGAATTAAGACCACAAAGAGCAGGAATTTGCAACCGAGCTGCAAAAATTCAGATCATCTGTGTTTTGGCAGGGAAGAACACTTGTCACACATACTCACTTGAGTTAACTAGGAAGGAGTTTTCAGATCACTGCTGTGTCTTAATATTAATTTTTGAATTTGCACGTCATGAATTTGAGGTTGTGAAGAACTACAGCTATTCTGACCAAATTAAAAATATTCACAAACAGTTAAATGCAGTCTGAACTTTTGACAGCTTTTAAAGTAGAAGAGCTTGTTCTCTCAAACTTGTTTCACTTTGTTATTAAACTGTCAACATTTGGTTACAGTTGATTTTTCCTATTTTTTAAACTTTGAAACATAGGGAAGAGCTTGCCCCTCAGCTTCTTCACCATGTGCACATGTTGCTGCTGTGATTCTGGAGTCAGAGGGAGCTCATATATGTCATAAAGTTGTCAAGGTTATCATGGCTTCTTTAGTTTAATTGAACAAACTGATGAAGAGGCTAATAGAGGAAATACACAAGATCCATTCTTCAAAATTGACCTTTAATAATCCAAGTCATCCTGTTTACATATTAATCAAGGTAAATATGATCATGGGTACATTACTGCACTGCTAAAAATAAATTTGTTTATATTTATGAGTCAGTCAGGTCACAGCAACTTTACAATACTTTATCAAAATCCTTATTGTGAGACCAGCCCTTGACAAAAATGTCCTATTTTTCCTTTGGAAAAATCTCATCATTCAATGTCAAAGTATCCTCATCTCCAGCCTAATCCACTCCTCTTCAACAAATTAACACATCTCTGGCTTTATAGTTACGCAATTAACACAATACAAATGCTTCTTTTCATGTCAAAAGCAGATTGAACTTCGCTTCTCCCACTGCTTATAACAAAGTTCTTAAGCAGCCTAAAGTCAAAGTGACCCATGTTCTTTCTCCTTAAGCTTCACCTTGTGAACAGTGGTAAATTTTTATGAGCCTGTCTCATGGCCCACATCACATGGCGTGTGCATCCCTTTGACCCTGTGAAAAACCCACCAGTTCTCACACTGGCAACCAGATTAAATCCTTGTATCTACTGCAACTTTCACTTTTAGCCCTACTTTCCCACATCAAATACTTAGTGATGTCTTTAACATCATTTAACGCTCTCGTCAGCCAGAAACAAGGGAAATGATTGGTGTGTCACCAGCCAACACCTTCTGTATCTCAGGAAAACATCCTGCTGTTCCCTACTAATCGGGGACCTCAGTTTGGAAGCTGTTTCATTTTCTGTAACATCTTCAATTTGCAGGACCTGTCTGCTGTTTCTTGGGAGGGTCATGAGGTTGTTAGATGGATGTGGCGTTTGTGGCAGCGGTAAACGGAGAACACAAGAGATTTGTGGGCGATGAAAATAGTTTCGTGCGCTGTGCCAGGCTGTTGTGAGGCTGAGGCAAACTCAGGTTCCTCAGCCAAATATTCCTTTGGCTCCTCAGAGAAACACCAACCTTTGTTTGGAATATTAGATTGAACAGAGGTCTGTTTCAGCATGTTCCCAGCAAAAATTCTGGAAGGAAGCCAATTTCAACTCATATTTTAAAATGTACTGAGTGGATTGCAACCACATCTATTTTAGTTTAATCCTAAAATACTGTCTTTAAATACAGTGTATAGTACTAATGCATATTGAGATTGCAACAGATTTCTAGTCTGTCGAGCCTTTAATGAGCTTTCTGTTTCTACTCTTTGAAGTACAATCTTTTTAGGTAATGAGTGGGATTTTTCAGTAGTTTCATCCTTGTGGTGCTGAAGTTTTTAAAGGGTGTTGTGAGAAGCAGCTGACAGGTATGTGTTGCAGACACTTCTCTACTGCAGAAAAGCTCTGGTCCTGCAGAGGGAGGTTTATCCCTGACTTCACTGGGTGCAGGTTCACAACCCACAGCTTTGGTATTGACCAGTGGTTTATTGTTGATGCATGGAAGAAACAAGAATTGCCTCTAAATAACTTCCAACAAACAAGGTCGTGTATTTTGATACAAAGCATTTTTTTTAATTCTACAGCAGTACAAAATACCCTCTGATATTGGCTATCCACACTGGATAATTAACCTTGCATGCACATTAGGAATCTGGGGGACACATGTTCTTTCTGAGAGTCTTTGTTAGTGAAGCATTTGAGTTCAAGGTGGTGAATGCTCATCCACTTTGAATAATTGTTGTACATAAATAATATTCATTATCAGACATTCAAAATTTTTCATTAATGTATTTTACTTGGTACTTCCCTAGAGGGAACATAAAGCTGGCAGCTTCTTCCAGTTCTTCACAAATGTTTTGTTGTATTATATATATTGACTCAAGTGAAAAGATTTAAAGAAATATTAGATAATTTCTAAATGTGGCACCTTTGTATGTACCTCAATTGAGATAAGTGGTTCTAAAGCCATCTATATCTTTGCCATGCATTACAAATATAATTCAATATGGTATAATAACATTTAATTGGTAATAACAGAGAAAACTGTAGTCTTCATTAAAGCAGCAAAGCTAATTCTGGTCTGATAAAGTGCACTGAGCATCCCTAAATAGGTTTTAATTAGCTGGCACCAAAGCTGCACCACCCTTAGGGAGGGTAAAATTAATGAAAACTAGCAGCAAATAGATCAATGCTACTGGATGTTATTGCCTTAGGTGAAGGTGATGAGAAAGAAAGGAGTTTCTTTTAAGGATCATTTAGAAAACAGTCCGCGTTAAAAGTCACTTTCAAAAAGCAATGCTAAAATAAATCTGTGCTCATATCGGTGAAGCAGTCTAATGTTAACTGGACTGCAGACTCCATTTGTGTTTATACTACAGACATCTTAGTGGAGGACACTTAGCCCCAAAAACCCAGCGAGTACCGAGTATCCTGATACTGCTCAAAGCACAGCTCAACTTGGGTGTTTGTAGCCACTCTTCTTGTAGGTAACTACCAAAAAAGAGCTTTGTTGCCTAAAGAAAATTCAGGGAGAAAAAAAAACTCTGAGGCAAATTAGTTTTGGAGGTGAGATAAGGAAAGGGTTTTTAATTTGTGCCTTGGCATAAAGATTACATGTCCCTCTGTACAGATGTTACAGTTTATAATGTTGTCTGTCCAATCCCAGATGTTTCCACCCTGTGGCTTTTGCCCTGATCCACCCTCGGTCCACCCCTTGGGAATTGGGGCTAGGGGTTTTTTGAGGCCCCCTTTTCATCAATCATCACCTTCTTCAGAGTACAAGGGGCATATATTCACCCAGTTCTTGACTGTACTATTGCGGTTTAGGCCAAGGTACAAGTGTTCTCTAAACAAAATAGGCCTACCTTGACAAGAGACTAAACATTTCTACTGGAATTCAGGGGATAATTGATATGGGGAGCATGGAACGGGGTGATAGGGTTGGGGAATGTGTGCAGTTACTATGCTAAGGGTAAAGGAAAAAATGCTGCTGCTTCTAAATCTACTTCTACTATATAACTACTTATAAAGCTTATAAAAATTAGGAACATTTAAAAAACCAGTTGGACCTTAAGGCATCAGCTTGCTGAGCTCTGCTGAGGAGATGTGTTCCGAGATCCTAAAATTCCTGTTAGGAGATGTGAGATAATGTTCTGAAACCCAGCCAGTTTGGTAGACAGCTGGCTTTCCACACACAGTCTTAGCTCTGACAGCACCCATCCCATACCCAAACAATTCAGTTCAATTCAACAATGGGGTTTTTTTTAGATTATTGGCTACACATGCCTGCCTACAGGAGGCAGGTTCACCGAGCCACGTTTGCAGTCAAATGGCTGTTTCTGAAAGACTTTTGTAAATATCATGGACAATTCTGAAGAAACTAAATTGCTTTTGTGCTTCTCTTCAGGTTGTTCTTAGTTTCCTCTGTTCGTGCCAGATGGTGCTGGGTTGTGTTAGGTTGTGAGGAAGCTGTTTTATCATTCAAGCAGAAAGATGGATCATTCTGATCGCTGACTTCTGCGTCAAGATTCAAAATTTGGGGGTGTGCTCAACCTGCTATTTTACTCAGTTCTGCTCACTAATTATTTATTACTTTGGTGATATACGAGATCTATATTTTATCTCTGTCATTTAGAGGCAGCAAATTATATTAATCTAAAGTTTGGATTGACACTGTTAAGACAACTGCAGTCATCACAGTTTCACCTTAGCTAATATGTGGTTTTTCATGTGTCTGACTAATCTACACGAAGCTATAGTCTAGCAAAAATGTCAGTAAAATGAATAAATGAAATTACATTCTCTGAGGCTCAAGTAGCTGCAACTTCTATTGTTTGGTGATATTCTCTGTGAATTGAGGTAGTAAAGCTGTCAGTATCCAGAACATCAGAGTTTTATGCCATCTTTCTGGTTGTTGGCTTGAATGAAATATTATAGTAATGATATTTTCACTTTTGCACTCGCTTATACATATTGGTTTCCCTATCAAAACTATTCAGAGGAAATACGAAATCTTGACTAGTGTTAGTTAAAATTTGCAGAAAGCAGTTTTTAATTGGGAAGCTGTGAACATTGACACTGAGCCTGGCTCAGAGTTAGATTTTGGCACTTGGGAAGTACATCCCATCAGTGCTTTGTATTAATGTGCTTTTCCAAAAAAGAAAATAGAATTTCTGGGAGATGAGTAAAAGAGCTGGGGAATATCATTGTTTTTAAATGACAGAACTCTTGGAAGGAAATTTCAGACTGACAGAGGAAATGTATAATGCCCGTTGAAACATTTTTAAGGACAAAAATGAATTGTAGTTTACATTTTGCTATAGGCTTTATCATGATGATGTGGTATCTACTGCTGCACCAATAAAGTCAGCAAAATATTCTCAACTGTCCTTGAGCATCACAGCAAACCCAAAAATATGTGTTTCATAGAGGGACCATTTTTCAAGTACTTGATAATGGATCTTTCTTGAACCATTGCTTGGCACTTCCATTCTTTCTTTTTATAAAGTAATTCCTTCAAAAAATGCTAATGGATTTGTCCATCTTAATTCATAGAGGGTTTAAATAGTTTCATTGTCACAGACTGCTTTATTACCTGAAAAAACAAGGGTCTAAAGCATGAAACCTTAATGAAATAAATAGATTTTTCATTATAAAACACTTAAAAGCCCAACATCTATTGCTATTTGTGGTCAATCACCAGACAGCCAACAACTCTTTTGGGGTTTATATTCACTCTTCCATTTCCTGGTAAAACACCAGTTGTTCCTGAGTGTCCTACATTGATTCCCTGCAGCCCATTAGTAACTGCATTTATATTCTTTATGAAGATTTTCCTAATTAAGATGAACATTTTTCTCTATTAGGCAGATGGAACTCAATAGAAGAAGTCCCTTCTTTATTAACATGCCAGCAAATGCTGTACAAAGCACAGCACTTCTGTTAAGAAATACAGCTTCTACTACATTACACTAATTACATAGTAAAGTGAAACTTTATTAAAAAATATCAATATTAGCTATTATTTTGTAATAAAACTGTGGCTGCATATAGATTGGTGTGGGCTTAGAGACCTATTGATTCTGTGGTGGTTGCTGACTTTAGCCATAGAATTATTTCTTTTTACTTAATGATTTAAGACAAGAAATATATAATCAGGCCCTACTCTATCATTGAACATTTTCACATGTTCTTTGAATTTATCCAACATCTATTGCTTTTAATTTATCACGTATTCTTTAAGTGACACTGAATCTGTTTTCTGCTCCTGACAAGCCGTATGTTAAATCTTTATACAGCGTTTGGCACGGTCCTAATTACATGCACAGCTTTTTCATCCTGTCCTTTAAATATTCTGCAGCTTTCATGATTGAGAGGGTGGCTGATATCTCTCAGGAGGAGCACTGGGACTGTGTAGATGGGATTCTGCTTCGAATTTTCTCACACCCCTAGAACATTCACCTTTTGAAAGGGTGATGTCAGTCAATGACTCCCACTGTATATTGCAGTGCTTCCAGTTTTGCTGCTGCTGCTGCTGAGGATGTTTCACGGTGGCAAAGGCAAAAGTCTTGGAGGGAAAAATTAGCAGAAGCACAGATTTTGAATGAAGCCTTTGGTGTTCGTAGGACCTTTACTGGATCATCTTCTGTAGTTCAACGTTTTTGATTTTTCAGATCACAGTGTGTAAAATAGACCTTGATTTTCCTAAAGGAGCTTAAAATTTTGAAGGAATATAACGAATTTTTTTTTTTAAATCAAGAAATTAATCTGTTTTTTTTAACTCAACCTTGCTGCCAGCTGAAACAGCTGTCTTGAAGAACACAGAGTGATTACCATTGAAGTTTATACTTATTACCAGTTGTGACACAGCAGTGCTTCTATGATATATATTAAATAGATTAGAAAATAAATATAATGTTGCTATTGCTTTAGTATGATACCTGTTGGTTACTGGTAACTGTGGGGTTTCTAATGGAAGCTCCCTAAAGTGCACTGAACTGTATTTACAGTGTTTAGCAGAAGGCAATACTGCAGTCAAACTGCATTAGATGCACTGGGAGGTTTGTGATATAGAGTTGCTGCTCAAGTGAGGATAGCAACTTTAGGAGACTTTAGGGAATAAAACACTACAGTGATTTCTTACTTCAGATAGAGATGAGTTCCTGCACATCTGTCCAGCTGCTAGTTAGTCAAACTTATGAGAAAATACTTTTATAAGAAAAGGTGTATGAGAACTAGTCTCAACTATCTCACTGAATGATACTTAGCAAAGATTGTCTCAAAGCTTTTTAGAAGTAGGCAACACAGCAAAACAATAACTACTAGAAAAAGTTTATCCTGAATTGATGTAGGACTATTTTGCCTTAAACTGTAGAAAGACTAGTAAACAAATTCAGGAAGGAAAATTTAATTTTCCATTAATCAAGCCTATGTGAGACCTCACAGACATAGACGGGAGGAAAACAGGAGGGGGGAACAGTGAACTTTTTGACTCACTGAGTTAATTTGGAACTCACTGTAGGTGCTTGCTTGTGCACATCTTTAATATCTATCATTACCCACATGAAGACAAAGCAGATGTTGTACATTGTTTTATTTCTGTGTCTATTGTCATGGATCCCACATAAAGAATTCAGGCTGCAATTTCAGAACAGCAAAACTGTACAAATCTATCTATCTGTCTATCTATGTGTGTGTGCACATGGATTTATAGCACATGTCTTTGAAGGTAACTCAGGATTCACAGCTGTGCTTCCTGGAGGACATGGTGTGCTGTTGGGATGTGCTACAACCTGCATTTAGAAAACAACCCGTAACTACATCCTGTGCAGCTCCTGTGACACTCTGAGCTCTTCACTGTGAGGCAGCTCTGCATTTAGAGAGTAACATGCACAAGAGCAGCATGTACAATTTTTCTCAGAGATTCACATCTTCAGTGGGTTTTGGAAGTTGTAACAGTCTGGAAAAACATAACTGTAGCAGTGGGGATTTATTATGAATCTTGAATCTTATGTCTTCAAACAGTTTGTGTGACATCTCAGATATTACCAGCGTGGGGCTTAGTTTGGATGTGAAGGGGAATACTTTTTCATGCAGGTGTTCAAAGATTCAGCTGTTCTTTTCAAAACTTTGTAAGCAATTCCTGATTGTGGTAGCATTCAGTACAATTGGGACTGTGAACCAGAGACACCACTCATCTCAACCTGAGCAGTTAGTATTCAGTAAACATGCATATTGCAATAGAAAAAAAGGTTTCTTACTGCCCATATTTGTTCTTTGCAAGTTTGCTGTTAGTACCCCATCCTGATCTTTGGAGACTTCTTTTTCTCTGTTTTTGTTTTCAAAAGTAAGTTGTCCCAGCACACACATCCTCTCTGTTCTGGTCCTACTGATTACAAAAAGAAGGCATAAACTCCCTGGATAATAACATTCTCTACATGACTCATTAAAGCATTCAAAGCACAGGGTTTGCTGCAAAGATTTGAAAATTGCTGCAGATGATGTCACTAATGGGGAAAAAGTCAGAGAAAGGAAAGAAAGCGATAGCAGATGAAATTCTGAGAAACAAACAGCATGCTTTTATCTGAACAATAAAAACAAAGATAAATGTCAGAAATATGTGCTCTGTGTTCAGTTTGCTCTCCATATGTTGTTTCAGAATCTTGTGTGAAGAAAATTCATTAGAGTTGCTAGTTCTCCTGTCTCCAAAGAGTGTTCCAAACATTTTCCATGAGAGTACTTCTGAAAATATTGCAGATATCACTTAAGCCTCAAAATGCCTTTGTGAGGCAGAGAATATTCATCCCCTTTTTACAACTTGCCTTCCCTGAGAAAAGGACACTGGGGCAAAGCAGAAGCTATTGCTGTGCAGAAATTCATGCCCATAGGGCTTTTTGGATGCTGTATGTTCACCATGAAGGCATTTGAGCTTCATACAGTGCTAATTTTGGGGTGGAGTGGTCTGGAACTGCAAAATGAAACAAATTTCTGCTGCTTTATAACCTATTTTCAGCCAAACATGGTGATGTTCTAACATTTCCTTTTACGTGAAATTAGCGGTAGTCTCTTGAAATTTTACAATCAACCAAAAAATTAGGGAAAGAAAATAGTCTGAAGAGTATCTGCAAAGCAGTATTCCTCTATAAGAAGAATTTCAGTTTCAATTTTTTTCAAGTATTATTTGTTTTCCTACTGTGTGTCCATCCCTTTTAGCACTCTTTCCCCACCTTCCTCTAGTCCATTAAGAAATGCGATTGTTGTTTGTCATGTGTTGCTTTTTCTTTTATCAAGGGAGAATTGTGTCTTTGCCTGAGCTTGGTGGCTGTGGTTTTTTGCTCTCTCTCTCTCTGTGCTGCTCTGATTTTATATAAGTGATGACACTGCTGAAATATGTTTTGTATTTGGAGTAGAAGAAAGCAGTGGTCCTTAACTCCTTGGGGCTTATTTCAGGGTCTTAAATTGCCTTCACCTCCTCTGCCAAGAGAGCAGAGTGTTTGACAGAGTTGGATTTCAGCTTCACTGTACAGATTGTGCCAGGGATTCTCAGTTGCAATGACATCCCAGGGCCTTCTCACTCCTAGGGGTATTTTGAGTCTTGCTCATGGAGTGCCTTGAGGATATGAAACTTCATTTAGCTTTATATTGGATGTCCCCAGGATATCTTCAAGCTTCATGTACTGCTTAGATCTGTCTAATCACTTCCTGCCAAGCTGCACTGGTTTGCTTGGTTAGAAGGTGGGCGATGAATGGATGAAAAACTAAAGCCAGTTCAGTGTTTATTAGTGGGAAATAAGAGTATTTCAGGCACTATTACTGGATATGGTTTAGGATAGTACTTGAAGATGATATATTGAAGGAAGGCTTATTCCAGTTTCCCTTCCAAGCTTTTAATTTTGTATCCCTTGAAAATTTTCCTTTTTTTTTTTTTTTCCAAATAGTAACCACCAATGTCATATAAATTTGGCCAGTTTCAGGATAGCAGTAGCTACAGCAGCTCCACATGTTTTCCTTAAACTTTTTCTGCCTGTGTACCAGGCCTGAGAGTGGCATATATTATAAATATTTTCTTCATTATTACTTTACATTTTTCCCTGGGGCTTTCATACTGATTTCAAAACCGTGGTCACCATTATACAAAAATGGTGGCATTAATACATCAGTCTTTGTGGGTAGATTATAATATAAAGTTTCAAAATAATTGCCCACTAATATGAGAGGTGGAAGTATGTATAGTATTCTGTTGCTTGTAATGTAACCGTTAAAATAATAATTACATGATAATGAAAAGACTCATTATGTTTTAGTTTATCTATCTTTGAATAAAGTTAATAGCTGATGAAAAGGGAATGTTATATCTAACTACATTTTACAGTCCTTTTGCACTTCCTGTAAAGAGAACATTTTGCACAGAATTGTAGATTGGCATGCTTCAGTCAAGTTTATATCCACTCTCTTTCTGCTTCAAAATATGACTGTTTTAAAACCAATGGTTTCAAGTTCTTTTTTGTCAAATGGAACATGCAGTCTTTACAAAGAACATTTTTGAAATTAAGTTATCAGAGCAAGTCAAATTTGCAACATGACTGCATTGAACAAAAATTTTAAAATAAATTTAGGTTTCTCAGGTTTGAAGTGTTAGAAGAGTGAAGGCAGCTTGACACTGAGTCAGTCAGTAGGATACTGTCTCTCTTTAGGGGAATGAGAAATGTCAAATGTATACATTATCTATCGTCTGTGGCAATTTTGTGTTAGTATTGTCTACAAGCCAGCAGCATTGTCAGGCACAGGAGAAAATTCCTTTTCTATTGTATCCAGAGGTGGCACATGCAAGAACAAGTAGAAAAACAGTGCTTTGACAAAGAAATGTCTCCTTTTGTATGGTGGGATATATGAGCTCTAAGTTA
Source organism: Neopelma chrysocephalum (assembly GCF_003984885.1). Lineage (NCBI taxonomy): Eukaryota > Metazoa > Chordata > Aves > Passeriformes > Pipridae > Neopelma > Neopelma chrysocephalum. The sequence continues at coordinate 5,797,820 of NW_020897721.1, forward strand.
AAAGTCTTTAGTTCAGGAATGCATAGATAGAGCTCCCAAATTATCTTAATGGCAGGAACACTAATTAGAATGAAGACATTTTTGTGGTTTTATATCCAGATCAGACTACACTGATTTTTAAAGATCCAGTAAGATTGTTCTCCAGTTTTTAATACTTTGCATATTTTCTAAACATTATGATTTGGTTGAGTGTTACCTTTAAATGTCAAACTCTTGGAAGTGGGAATTATATAATCTAATCCATTTCACTCCAGAACAGAATTAAGAGATATGAATTAAGCAGTTGCGAATGAATTAGGCATTAAAAATGTAATTGCATTGATTTTTCTAGGTATTACACCAAATGGTATCAATAGAAAATGTCTTTGGTCTAATAGTGTGATATTTAATTAGTTTATGTTAATTGCCTGCATTTCAGAAACAAATTACTTGACTTCTTTATTCAATGAATGAATGAATGAACGAGTGACTTGGCCTTCTGCCATTCCTCCACTGCCCAGTGTCCTGTCCCTGGACAGCCAGGGAGTGCTCCAGGCTGGGAGGTCAAGGTGGTGAGGAGAGCCACAGACACAACCAGGAGACCACGGCAGCCTGACTTCCTCACCAAGCAGGTAGAGCAGCTTTTCCTCTCAAGAGGAGGGGATTGTGGACTTCCACCTTCCTACCGCATTCCCAGCTGCTCTTGCCCGTAGCTGATAGGAAGGCTGAGGCATCTCCAGGCTCAGGGTGTGGGAGTGCTGTAGAAAGGAGTGAAGCTGGAGGCCAGCTGAGTTGGTTGGTGCATCCAGGTACTGGATTGTCTCCTTTGAGGTGACAGGTCTTGTGTGTTTGCACAGGTAGCGTTTAATTTTCTGTTCCAGTGACCTAAGTGATGAGTTGAGTTTGTGAGCCACAGTGTACATGGTTTTAGGTTGTTCAGAGCCTGGTTACCAGCTGAGTCTCTCTTCGGGTGCCAGGAAAGCTCAGTACAAAGGCATACACTGCCTGTGAGTCTTGAGGCCTGGCCCCAAGCAATTCTGGAAGCATTTCAACTTTTTTACCTTCTCTTATACCTATCTCAGACTCTCTCGTTGGGATTAGCTAACTCAAATCACAGGCTGTGATGTTGTCACTGCACTTTGGTCACAAACTCTTCCTTGTTTGTGCTTCTCTTTAATCACAGAGTCACAGAATTGTTAGGTTTGGAAGGGACCACTGGAGATCATCCAGTCCAACCCCCCTGCCAAGGCAGGGGCACCTGGAGCAGGTGACACAGGAACTAATCTGGGTGGGTTTTGAAGGTCTCCAGAGAGGGAGACTCCACACCCACCCTGGGCAGCTGTTCCTGTGCTCTGCCACCCTTGATGTAGAGAAGCTCTTCCACTCGTGCTGAGGTGAAACTTCTTGTGTTTTAGTTTATCGCCATTGCTCCTTGTCCTGTCACTGGGCACCACTGAAAAGAGTCTGGCACCATCCCCTTGACACCCACCTTTGAGATATTTATATGCATTAATGAGATCCCCTCTCAGTCTTTTCTTCTCCAGACTAAACTGGCCCAGCTCCCACAGTCTCTCTTCATAAGAGAAGTGCTCCAGACCCATCACCATCTTTGTGAACCCTCTCCAGTAGTTCCTTGTCTTTCTTATACTGAGGAGCCCAGAACTGGACCCTGTACTCTGGATGTGGCCTTGCTAGGGCCAAGTAGAGGGGGAGGATCCCCTCTCTCGACCTGCTGACCACACTCTTTCCAATGGGATACTTGTTTGCATTTTATGTGTTTCTTGCTTTCCTTCAAATATTTTTTTCCTTCTCTGACATTTTTTACTGATATTTTTGGACATTTTTTCCTCCTTTATTTCCTCCCTCATTGTGACTATGTCATCCATATAACTTTCTTCTTTCAGCCTTTTATCCTTTTATTGTGAAACGCATTGCCTCCAACACACATCCTGTTTTCAGCACAACGTCTTTTAAAACAGCTCACAAACCTGCAAGTTATCTGATGAAGAACAGCTCTCCCCTCTGTGCCCTTCCCCTTGCCCTTGGGCTTCCTCATTCACTTGAATCCTGGAGAAGAACACCTGAAAGTCTGGTCTGGAATTGCAGATCTGAACTCAGTCCATCCACTTCTTGAAACAAAAACAAAATATCGCAGTGGGATGTAGAAGCTGTGCATGATTATTTATTGATGATTGTTGGTTACA